>NC_087178.1:3135000-3185000 GCF_035594125.1 Scylla paramamosain
TCTCCGCGTGTTGTTTTTCTGTTCCCTTATCTCCCTTATTTTTCATCCCGTCTCCTTCTGGCGGGGTGGTTTTGATTACTGAGCGAAGGGAAGGTGTTTTCATTCTTGTGTCGTAGTTTTTGTTTGGCTATATGAGTCATTTTGTGTATCCCCCTCCCCTCCTACTCTTCTCTCTCTCTCTCTCTCTCTCTCTCTCTCTCTCTCTCTCTCTCTCTCTCTCTCTCTCCGCCCCATTTGTGTTATTGCTCCCTGCCACGCACACTTTCCGGCCCAATAGCAAACACTCGGGTCTTGTATACTGAGACAATGAGAATATAATGGAATACTACTGAAGCTCCCGCCGCCTCACACTCCGCCACGGTAACTTCGTATGTGACGCTCTCTCTCTCTCTCTCTCTCTCTCTCTCTCTCGACCGCTGAGACTGACGCGCGCACAAATTACTCTAGACGTGCACATTATAGACCGTTCATCCTAAACTGAGTGACTAGTTCGGCACTTGGCGAGTCTGTTAACTGGGCACTGATGCATCTCCGCCATACGTTCACAGCTGCCGGGTCGTCTGTTGTTGCTGTTTATTATTTCTGATGTTTCGACGTTTTATAGTGTTTTTGAAAATGTACAAATGCAGTGGTAACACATTTGAAGCCTTTTTTGTGAAGAAATATCATATTGTAATGAATTTGTAGTTCACTGAATGCACGGGTCATCGTTCATTTTAATATTAGGCTTTACCATTACATGAGATGCATTACTGAATTAGGTTTGCGTAATGAATAACGGTACAAATAATGGAGAAATTGCTGGCAAATGTATCTGCAAATAAATATACACATAAATAGCATAATATATTCATTAACCAATTCATTTATTAAAATCTGCCATTTCTCATGAAAGGCTTAAATGTTGTAATTACTATCGTCTTTAAGTGTTGTACAAGTGATGGCAGTCAATGTAGAACACCTTCATAAAAGTAAACAATCAAGCTGTTAATACTCGTCTATGGCAGCGGCTGTCTGTGCTTCTGGCTTCTTGTCTTTCAGGTTAGATTTATGCGAGGTAACGTTTGTTTTATATTGATTGGTATGAATTGGATGTAAGTTATGGGACAGTTTGTCAAGGAGTGCGCGGCCATTTTATAAAGAACATTAAAGTACTTGTTTTTATTTAAAGCAAACCGTCACAATAAATACGTAATTTCAGTAATAAAACGTTAACCTTGAAATATCCGCCACAAACCACCCTCTCCGATATTAAGGATTTATAAGAACGTTGAGAACAAACATTAAAAATGGAATTTTGGTCTCGTTAGGTATTTTCTGGGTTTTTCCTGCAACAGTATCAAGTGCTTTTCTTGGTGTCCCCAGAGACAATAAATTAATACCAATAGAGTGAATATATCTCCTCCCCTTCCTCGCATCGACACCTGGTAATCTACAAGGCCGGGAGGGGAGGGCGAGGGGCGATGCTCAGCGTGTACCATTTATCAAGACGCCTCGACCACCACATACGTTGTCTTCATATATATATATATATATATATATATATATATATATATATATATATATATATATATATATATATATATATATATATATATATATATATATATATATATATATATATATATATATATATATATATATATATATATATATATATATATATATATAAAAAACACACACACACACACACACGCTTGTGAAACTGAGAAGCAGTGCACCACACACAAGAGAAGGTCGGCAGGCCAAAAGCACAGTGCTCGTCTCACCACTGTGTTGGACGCAGGGTGAGGCGCGCGGAGCATGTGTTAGCCCTTGCAAAATTCATAATGTTGAGTCACAGTCCTCCCCCATCAGCCAATGGTAACAATGCACCGAATCTTTCAGTAAATGTTAAAAGAAAGTTGTTCTCGTTTGAGTAATATCCGGTGGTAAGCCTTAGTGGGGCAGGTGTTCGCTTTGAGATTCCCTGTATAGATTTCGCTGCAACGCTCTTGTTTAGCACACCAAGCTGTGCCCCGGCGGCCAGTCCTCGGTACACCACAGCACACCACACCACACCACACTACGCCACACCACGCCACACTGCACCGCCCACCTGCCCCGTAATAACCATATAATTTTCCACCACTCCACCATTTGGGACTCCCCGACACGAATATCTGTGACCTGAACACTAATATTTGGAGGCGCGGACACTCGTCCAGCGCCGCCTCTACCGTGTATATACAAGCGTGGGATGGTCGTGTCACGTGTTCCTTTGAGTTCACCAAAGAATTATCTGCATTCCCACCGCACCTCAAAGGGGAGATTTCCGCGTATTCTGTGTTGTAACCACCTGAGCACAGCCGCTGTTTGCATTCCTTTGCAACTTGCGATATTATGTTTATTTGTTTGTTTGCTTATTTCCTTATGCCAATATATATATATATATATATATATATATATATATATATATATATATATATATATATATATATATATATATATATATATATATATATATATATCATACACACACACACACACACACACACACACACACACACACATAGAAGAGAGAGAGAGAGAGAGAGAGAGAGAGAGAGAGAGAGAGAGAGAGAGAGAGAGAGAAAGAGAGAGAGAGAGAGATTTTGAGAAATGGAAGGTAAAGGCCAGCGTTGTATTGCATAAGGCCGTAATCTGCTTCATGAAGTGTTCATTACTTTACTATTACAATTTTTTTATCGAGTTCAGTTTTTTATATACTTGGAATACATAAATCGAAAATGGAACAAAAGTTGATGAATTAAGCAACAGCAGTGCACTGTTCCATTTTGCATTTTTGTCAGCGTGAAACATTACCCAACTTTCAATTACAATACCATTTAAAATTTCGGGAAAGGGTATATTGGGAAGTCACTGTGATAGAGAAGGATGAAAAAGACTTCAAGGTTGAGTAATTGTAAATATTTGAAAATTCGGAATGTTCGTACCTGGGGCGCTTGATGCCGTTAATCCAGAGCGAGGAAGGAAGGTGAAAAAAGCCGGAGAATTGATAGTTCACTTAGTCTGGCCAACGAGGCAGCGAGGCGAAGTTAAAATGTGTTAAATACTGGATGGAGGAGGAGGAGGTGAAGGCCGGGTGGAGGCTGGGTGGAGGCTGGGTGATGAGTGAGGGGATGCGATGGAAAGGGACGTATGGTGATGACAGTGGTGATGATGGTGGTGGAAGTGGTGCGCATTATTCACCCTAGTAGTCTATCACCATCACCATCACCATTACCATCAACAGAAGCCTCCAGTCATCACTACAAACACCACTAATACCACTGTCATCACCATCAGTAACACCACCACTAGTAAAACTATGTCTTCACCACCACCAACACTCCCATCACCACTCTCACCACCACCGCCACTGACACAACCACCACTTTTCTCCGCCATAACGCGACACCACCACTACACAAACAATCGTTACCCTCGCACCTGTATGTTTGACCAGGTGCGCGCAACGATGGCGAGAGATGGAGAGAGGGAGAGAGCGGGAAAGAGAGGGAGAGATGAGAGGGGAAAAGGAGAGGGGAGGAAGAGCACACTAGCTTTTTTTTTTTTTTTCCATGCACAGCCCCCTTTCCCTCTTTTCCTTTGTTCTCTCTTCTTTCCTCTCTCTATTCGCATCCCCTCCTCTTCCCTTTCCACTAGGTTACTCTTTCCTATCTTTGCGAATTCTCCTGCTGGTTCTCCCCCCGTATCTCTTTTTATCTCACTTTTCCTCCTCTCATTATCATCCCTCTTCTACGCTTTTCATCCTATCGCTTCCCCTCACTAATCTATAAAAAATTCAAAATGAGCAGCAGCATCTTCCAGTATTCACATCCCTCATAATTACAAAATGCACGTGCCATAACTGAGGCTTATGAATAATGTTACGCAATTTTATGGACCCTCACTCTTTTTTACCTCATTGAAAATTTATATAACTGTAAAAACCAACTTCTCTCTCTTTCTCCCTACGCAATGAAGGTGAAAGATCCTCTGGCCGGTGAATATAAAGGTGACCGGATGGAAAACACTCGAAAGGGAAGCGTGTGGCCGCGTGGGTTGAGGCTCGGTACTTGGTCAGGGGTGAGAGGCGCGTGAAGAGCCAGAGGGGGCTCCAACCGTTCCATCGAGAAGTTTTCTACCTTTTATACACTTGCGTACGGCCTCAAATTGACTCGTGTTCTTCAAGTCGTGCTCTGATTCCTCCTGTCTCGTGTTGTACTTTTGTTTAGCTTTTGTCGTATTTTTTTTTATTTCTTATTTATTTATTTATTTATTTATTTGTTTATTTATTTATGTATTTATTTATTTATTTATTTATTTGTAAGTGTACTATTTGTGGATTACCTGTATGTGTGCAGCTGATGTGTAGTTTTTAAAGTTTTCTGTAGTGTTCTGTTTTAACGTCTGGTATTTACTTTTTCTTTTTTTGAGGATATATATGTGTAGACCTGTGTACATATTTACCAGAATGCACGCAAGCGAGCTACTGCTTTTATATTTCCTGCTCTATTTTATTTTAATTTGGTTTTGCAAGTTTTTAAGGATAGATTTTGGTAAATCTGTGCATTTTTTTTTTTTTATCATGAAACGTGCAACTTTTGATGCATGTTTGATGTAGCGAGCTATCGCTTTTATGTTTCTGCTATACGTATATTTGTTTTATTATTGTTAATAAAGTTCTCTGTTAGCAGTTTTTTGTTGTTGATTTGCATCTGTTTTTTTTTTTTTTTTATCAGAAAGTAGGGATGCAGATGTAGTGAAATTAATTAAAATACTAGCTTTGGGAACAATACCAGGCTGCAGAAATAATGGGGTTCGTTCATGTGCAGGTGAGTTGAAAGCAAGGTAAGCCACCATCGCGGTGATTCATGATTATTTTGTCATTTCCAGCAGCGAACTTGCAAATACCAACATATATTTTAGAACTTTCAAAAAAAAAAAAAAAAAAAATTCACATCATGGATTACCATTTGCAGTTGGGAACATGAAAAGAATAAATTGCAATGTTTCCCTATTTTTTGTTCCCTTTCCCCCTTTATTTAGTTCAAACTCATCGATTTTATATAACTGACGACCGACCAACCATTTGCATGAAAAGAATAAACTGGGATGTATTTTTAACCTAAACTCATCGCTTTTATATACATCGCGAGTTGGTCAGTTGGCCTCTCCTCCCCCACCCTCTCAGTGCCCAGTGGGATACGGGTTCGAAGCGCGGTTCACGAAGCACCGAACGTAAGCCCGTGGATTGGACAGACTAGCAGCAGTTCTCCCTCTTCACCACAACGACTCTTGAAATGCAATGATTACTGTGGCGTCCTTGTGCAGGATTTATTAGTATTGTATTTTAATTGCTATGTGCTGGAGTCCTCTTTTTTTATGGTGATGTGAGAGATTTTGAGTATTTGTCTTTTTTTTTTGTGTATTTCTTTTTTCTTTTCCTTTTTTTTTTTTTTGGAAGGGGTTTATGTAGGAACAGATCAGAAAATAAAAGTAAAATCTGCTGCTGTAGGGTTGTCCTTGCAATGAATTAATGGTACATGGGGAAGGGTTTTCATCACTTCCATTACCTAATATCTGATGTGTCTACTTTCCACGTCCAGTGCGAATTCACTATAAACACGTATTAAATCTCCGGGCTAGAAACCATTCACTTACTTTAATACCAATCACTTTTACTCATTCATAGCTAATCCTACGCAGGTGTTGTGGTAGTGTAGTGGTAATGTCATATTCATCTTGCACTTCATTTCGTCACTTCTCTTACCTCTCAGACTTCTCACAATGATCATTACTCTGGTGTAATTGTAGCGATCAAGTTGTAGTGTAACATTCAACTTCTGCATGAATTTGTCACTTTTCACATTTATATTCACACCTGCAGGCCACATATGTGCAAAAAATTTGACTCCTCGCTAGAATTTGTCAGTTTTCACATCTGCCCGCACACCTGCCGGACACCTGACCAAAAAAATGTTTCTCCTTCGCTTTTGGCCGCGGAAAGGTCCACGCGTTTACACCATTCGTCTTTGTCAAGCTGGGGCGATGGTTGAAAATGACTTTGTCCTTTGTGTGTGAAAGTAAAGGTAAATCTTTGACGCGGAACACTACTGACACGCTAGGGAAGGAAAAGAAAAAAAATAAATAAAAAACTGGAGACATGCAGCCATGTGCCTCGTGCTTCGGAACAATAACCCGATATTTCGAACAGGTTGGCAATAGTTCGAACTACCAGAAATTTTCAAATGAACACCAGCGCAGAACTGGGAAGGGAGAAAAGAAAAAAAAAAAAAAAAACAGCAGTGGTCGCAATACTTTTAAAAGATTCTGGTGTTTTCCTGTTTTCCTGTTGTTGCTGCTCCACAAGGACCGAAAGATACTAGAAATACATGCTCTGAATCATCATTGCAGAGAACATCACTTAAGGTCAGAGTTAGTGCTGGTGTGGCTGTAATTCTCGATTTTTTTTTCTTTTTTTGTTTTTGGGCTTGTAAAAATTTCCAGCAACTTTTTCAGAAGGTTGGCTCTCTAGATCATGATCCTAGGTATATGTAGATTGGGTTTTTTAAGCCCAACCTTTTACAGCACGCTCGGAGCGATTTTTCACTTGGCTGCCAGAATAAGAGTCCACACCACATAATTCTATTCGAACGAAGGAGAGGGAACGAAGAGAAAAAAAAACAGACCCTCTTAATAAATTTCCTATGGTTATTTCCTCGATTCAATGATATCTCTTTTTTTTTCCAAGATATTAAAAGTGGGTCGTGTTTCTGTATCTTTTCCCTCTACGCGGATGCTCATGAAGTAAAATTCCCGTGACCGTAAGTAAGAATCACTGGAAATACACGTTCGCACAGATGCCACTGATGGAATTGTCGTGAAGGTATTATTTCCTGGACTAATGTGGAGATGGAAATGAGGTTGTGAGCGGAAGAGAGCGGCTGGAATCAATCTTTATCAGGGACGTTCCTGCGGTGCCTCCACTCACGACACGACGAACGACGCCACCCGCACGTCAATAATGGTGTGTGCGTGTGTGTACGTGTGTGTGTGTGTGTGTGTGTGTGTGTGTGTGTGTGTGTGTGTGTGTGTGTGTGTGTGGTTTGCATCACATGAGAGACGCATTTGGTAATCCAGACAGCAAAGTTAATTATAAATCTGTGGAAAATAAATGTTTTTAGAGCTGGGAATATAGATTGAATTCCCAAAACACTGTAATATAATCGAGAATGAAAACATGAACCTCCATTATTATTTTTCCCCACGTTGTACATCAGTCACCAGCGCCTCCTGTGTGTCCACCTGGTGAGCGTGGTGACCGTGAGTGGCAGCGGCCTGAGTCTTGCGTCCACGGCACTTCCCTGTTACTTTCTGAAGGTGACGAGGGAGACAGAGACACACATTACATTTTTCCTTCTTCGGGATCGTCTCGGCGGTCAGTACCCTTTGGTTTCAGAGTACCTAAATTCCACAGTTTCCCTAGAGATGGAATCCCAATCATTTTCTAATTTCGAAACCGACCTATTGAGGAAAGAAATTTCATAAATCTCCCAAACGTCAGTGGCGTTAACAGGTTCTGTCGATCTCGAAATTAACCCAATACGAGGGGAGACCAGACCTGGTTTTCCAAGCTGCAGAAGGGACAAGAGGAGGAGGAGGAAGAGGGCCTCACTCCCAAGGGCACCTCATCTTTCTCTCTCTTCCATGAATGATCCAAAGATTCCCTAGCCATCCCGACTCCTTAGTTTAAGCAAAAGCTCTCCACTCTCTCTCTCTCTCTCTCTCTCTCTCTCTCTCTCTCTCTCTCTCTCTCTCTCTCCGCGGCCGTTCCATCCACATTTCCTCTTTTCAGCTGAGAATGAACACTTTTCCTGTTTTCTCCCTTCCTAACCCCCTAGCCAAACTCCAGCTCTCCTTCCTCCCCGTTTTTTCCAGCCAATATGTAGGCCTTCCCCCACTTCCTCCCTCAGAACTCGTGTGTCTCGCCCTCTTTCCGCTAACACACACACACACACACACACACACACACACACACACACACACACACAGCTTAGCCTCTCTCTCCCATCACCATCTCAACCGAAACTAAACCCATCGTCTTTTTTCTGTTTCGCTTCCTTCTCTCTCTCTCTCTCTCTCTCTCTCTCTCTCTCTCTCTCTCTCTCTCTCTCTCTCTCTCGTTCATACTCCTCCCACCCACCTTTCCTCACTCCTGGGCCCCATTAGGACGATGTACCGACGGCCTGAGGGATGGTACCATTAACCCAGAGGACCTATCTCCCCAGGGGTCTAAACTGCACCTTATTAATCCAAGTCGAGATGTTCCCCAGGCCACGAACGACGAGTGACCGAGACGAAGGCGACGTGGACCTCCTGGGCTTAATTACCGGGTGATGAGACGGCTGGCGGGGAGGGAGACGAAGCGATGGTTCTTAGGGGGCTTTTATTTTTATCACTTAATTACATCTGTCGATCCAGTAACGTGTAATTAACTAAATCTATAAGTTGCTGATTGCTTTTGGTCATGTGTTACTCTCCAGGTTTCCGTAGTGTTAGTTTGATATGTTTTTTGTAAGGTTTAATTTACCCACGTATTTTTTTTCTTATAGCTGAGTGGAAAAGGTTAAATGTGTAAGTTCTTTTCTCTAGTAGGATCTTATTTATCTACCAATTTCTAGATTCTCAAAGTATCAGACTGACACGTGTTTTCATAGCTGGAAGCGCTAACTCACCCAAATACATCTAATTGGTTGTTTGCAGCTTGTTTTTATGATAAAATTTTATCAGCTACCACCTTCCGGATTTTCATAATATTAAATCGACACATCTTTCTTTATCTGCAGGCGCTGGGGTAGCAAGACACATCATTTTTTTTTTTTTTTTGATCCTTTAATTTACGTCTTTTTATTTTTCAAAAGAAATTACTCAACTCTATACCTTTAATACATCGAATATGGTTACGTGTTCTTAAATTTAAACTCTAATTAACCCCTGACACGCCTTGTTTTACAACCAAGTATATATATAAACTTACTATACTACTTAATCTTCACTCAGACCTTTCATTATAACACAACATTCCTTGAAGAAAAAAAACAACAACAGCAGCTTGTCCACCTCTTTTGTCCTTCTCATAAGGTCTAGCGTAGCGTTGGCAGCAGCCTGAGGTTTACGAGATCACTTTAATGTGTGTTAATAGCTCCACTTAGACAGGGGTGAGCTCGTTACAGGGAGAGGATGACGGAATGAAGGCAGGCGTCAGTGGAGGGGGACAGGGCCGCGAGGAATGTTGATCAGGACGCAGGAACAGTGACGAGAATACAACGAGCTGCCATTGTGAGTGTTATCGTGGGTTGGAGTGGAAAGGAATGGCCTGGTGATGTGTATGAATTCTGTGTAGATGGCTTAGAGGTGGGGGAAGAGGAGGAGGAGGAGGAGGAGGAGGAGGAGGGTGAGGCGTAGAGCTAGGTAGGAAGGAAGGAAGGAGGGAAAGAGAGGGACTATACAGGAAAGGGGGGGGAGAGAAAGAATTGGGTTATACAGCAAGGAAGGGAAAGAAAGAGTGTTTAAACAGTGAGGCAAAGAAAGAGATTGGTTAGATAGGAAGGGAGGGAATAAGAGAGTGGTTAGACAGGAAAGGAGGGAAAGAAAGAGAGGCGTTAGACAAGAAAGAAGGGAAGAAAATTAAGGGGAGGCAAGAAAGAAGCGGGGAAAAGAAGGGTTGGCGTATGAGAGAGCAGAGAGGGGAAGTAGAAAGGGCAGAAAAGAATTAATGTATAAATGAAAGAAAGAAGAAAAGGGAGAAAGGAAAGAACGAAAGGAGAGCCAGAAAGGGAAGAAGGAAAAAGAAGGAAACAAGAAGGAAGAAAAGGGAATGGAGGTAGAAAGGAAGGGAAAAGGAGGGGAATTGAGAAAGAAAGGGAAGGGAGAGGTGATTAGACAGGAAGGAAGAAAATGAAGGAAAAGAAGGGAACAGGAGGAGAAACTCTGTCCAAGAGAGAGAGAGAGAGAGAGAGAGAGAGAGAGAGAGAGAGAGAGAGAAAGAGAGAGTTAAAGTCAGGTTAACTCAAGAAAGTCCATTACCGATAAAGAAAAATACTGTCTAAATTTTTATATACTGTGTTCCTTCGTCTGGAGCAAACACCCTTATTCAGATTTTTCCCTGCCTCTAAATATTTTTTTTTTTTATTTGTTAACTTCCATATATCATCTCTCTTAGGTTACGTTGTTGTTGTTGTTGTTGTTGTTGTTGTTGTTGTTGTTGTTTGTCGTTTGTTGTTTGTTTTTGTAGTTGCTGGTCTTCTTCTTCTTCTTCTTCTTCTTCTTCTTCTTCTTCGTCTTCTTCTTCTTCTTCTTCTTGTTCTTCTTGTTCTTGTTCTTTTTCTTCTTATTATTATTTTTATTGTCATTACTATTATTACCATCATTATCATCATCATCATCATTGTTGTTATAATTTCCATCATCTTTTCTCCTTTTATTCATCAACTTCCTCTTTTTTTTCCTCTTATTTCCTCTTCTTTGTCTTCTCCTCATGTAAGAAAACTGGAAATCTTCAGAATTTTCTCTGGATGGGTGAGGGAGAAGAAGAATATTCGTGCTTGGAAGTTTAATCGAGACATTTATAATATTCTTGTAATGACCTGGGTGGCGATTTGGGGGAAGTGGGCTTTAAGAGAACTTTTTCACTACGCTCCCTTCACATTCTAAAAAAAAAAAAAAAAAAAATCTTGCAAGTAAAGTGTTTTTCTCTTAATATAGGATTTTCTTTAATATTGAATCGCATGTAGCTAAAAAAAGAAATTCGGAATATTCTTGTTTTCTTGAAGTGGTGAAATACAAACTACCCTTTTATTCTTGATTATTCAGGCCTCAAATCAGTATTCATTTAGTCATATTTTGTGCGTGTGTATGAAAATTCATTTGCTGGCGTCAATTAATCTCTTACCCTACAAAAAAAAAATAAAAAATGAAATGATATGACTACTTCATATTTTTCCCATTCTTTGCCTCTCTATGAAAACACGTGCGATTGGCAGAGATAGATTACATAGAAAAATAGCAATGAACGAAATATCAATGAGATAAGTTTCTCATTTCATTTATTTTTTCCCATGTCAGGCAGTCTGGCTAATAGCAAAAACAAACACACAAACAAACAAATAAATGAAAAATAAAACAAAATGCCACTCTGCAAAAAAAGAATATAGAAGAAAAATATAAGTAAATGTCAAATCTATTTTTATGAATTGTCTAGAAGTTCCTCCTCTGAAACACATCAAGTCGTGGGCGGGAGGAGAAACAGAGCCAGGAGGAGAATGCACAATACTTCCACTAATTAGATCATCTTTAAAAAGGGATAAAGTATACAAGTGTGTGTGTGTGTGTGTGTGTGTGTGTGTGTGTGTGTGTGTGTGTGTGGGCGAGGCGGGCAGCTGCTCAAATAATTAACTAGTGAAAAAATATTGGTGCTGCGAGAACATATGCTCGTAAAAATAAGCGTAAAAAAAAATATGGACGTGAGAAAATGTGAGTGAAGGAAAAATGGGGAATATGCATATAAATAAACGAGCTCAAAGGCCCGGGAAATTTCCGTCCAGTTTCCTCTTGTTACTTGATTCCGAGCGAAACGTATATTGAGTATATATATGTGTGTGTGTGTGTGTGTGTGTGTGTGTAGAACGCATGTTTTTTTTCATTTTTATCATTCACTGCACTCCGGGATAACCTCTCCAATTGGTATGGTGATTAAAAATTTAATCACCTCTCTCTCTCTCTCTCTCTCTCTCTCTCTCTCTCTCTCTCTCTCTCTCTCTCTCTCTCTCTCTCTCTCTCTCTTTCTCTTCTTGTTTCAGTTTAGGAGTGCTTTTGCGTATTTATTGCCCCCCCCCTCTCTCTCTCTCTCTCTCTCTCTCTCTCTCTCTCTCTCTCTCTCTCTCTCTCTCACCGATGTCACACAAAGGCCTCTCAATAATGAGTTCAGTGTCTCGGTCCAGCGATGCTCCCAAAGTTTCCTCACAAATCATTCTGGCGGGGAAATAATTCTTGTTTTCCCGGGAAGAGAGAATCGCTAACTTGTTGTGTTATGTGCATGTTTGATTGTCTTGCTTCTGTCTTCGTCGTGCGTCGCTCTTCAGTCTTTTGCTTTAGTGTGTGATTACATTAGCGAGATATCTCATTGTAACTGTGCCGAGGAGTCCTCTTGTCCCGTTGTGTCGGCGCCAAAATACCAGAATTAGTCAGTTTAATTTCATATCGTGTGGCCTTGGCAGTTTTCCATCACCTCACTTGTCTTGTTTTCCCATGATTCCATTTCCATTTTAATTTCCTCATCACTGTATTCGTTTAGCTTTCCAATCTCCCATATTCATTTCTCTATCGCCTCTTTCATTTCCATATCATTTTTTTTTATCTCGTTTTCCTGTTATTGTGTTCGGTTTATTTTCTTATTCCTTGTTTTATTTTTATTCTTATTTCCTCATCACTGTATTTCTCCTTTACTGCATTTCATGTTGTTGATCGTCATTGTATTTTTTTTTTTTTTATTTCCATCACCATACTGGTTTTCTTTCCCCCTTCCCCGTATTCACCATATTTCCCTATCACTGTATTTCTCCTTCACTGTATTTCACCTTGTTTCTCGTGACTATATTCATATTTTCCCACATCAATACTGATTATCTTTCCCTTCCCTTATTCTCCCCTTCACCGTATTTCACCTTCTCTCCTCATCCCTGTACTCATCTTCCCCCATCACTATATTGATCTCTTCTATTACCGTACTCACGAACAGCAAAATTGTTTCAGTACACTTCAAAAGAAAAAGAATAAAGGACTCTAATAGAAGTAAACCCCAGTTCATTCTACTAATACTTGCCATTTATTTTTCCATCCGGTGAAAAACGTACTTATATTGACAATCTTTTAATCACTTGTGCTCTTTACTTTGACTCTCATACCTCAATACTGAACATTTTCTACATGATAACTGACAAAAAAGGGGAAAAAAAAACATTAAAACCTAAAGTGAAAGCAATTTATATTATTAATGTCTAAAAGATAGAACGCATTAAGCTAGAACTGACAGGGGAAAGAAAAAAAAAAAAAGCACTGAAGGACCTAAAGTTAGTTACAATGAAAACTGTTTATATTATTATCATGAAAAAAAAACGAACCCACTAAGCCAGAACTGACAGGGAAAAGAAAAAAAAACATCAAAAACCAAAAAAAATAGTTACAATAAATGCAGATTATATCACTATCATAAAAGAAAAATGAATCCATTAAACCAGAACGGACAGGAGAAAGGAAAAAAAAAGTTACAATAAAAAAAATATAAAAAAAAGCAGAACCCTTAAAAACAAAACTAAAATATTTGTAGTCATCGCAAAATAAAAGTACATAAATAAATAAATAAAGAAAAAAAAAAACAAATAAAAGATCCTTCAGACAAACAGTACCTGATGGAAAAGTCCCATTAAAGTGAACCACCTACAATTCTGTCGGTAATCGTGTTCTCTCTCCCTGCATAAAAGTGAAATTGTGCAAAATCAATGGATCAAGTACCCTCTGATCCTCAAACAACGACAGGGCGTAAGCTGAACGAGGAGGGGGAGAGAGAGAGAGAGAGAGAGAGAGAGAGAGAGAGAGAGAGAGAGAGAGAGAGAGAGAGAGAGAGAGAGAGAGAGAGAGAGAGAGAGAGAGAGAGCAGGATTGGGAAGCAGAGAAAAAGTAGAACGAGAGAGAGAAAAAAAAAGAGTATAAATTTAGATTGAAGATAAAATTAACGGAAATACAACATTGATCACGGAAATCCAAGAGGGTGAGGGATGATAATGCGTTGTAATGAATGATGAAGGACAAGAAGATGAAAGATTACAGGTGAGGAAAAAAAGAGGGGAAATTTATATTGGAGATAAAATGAATGGAGGATTGATTAACAAAAAGCTCAGGTAACGAGGCATGTCAATGGGAGATAATGAATGATGAAGGACATGGAAAGGAAAGAGAAGAATACAAATACAGAGGAGGGAGTCACGTTAAGAGGGCCTGAGTGATGAAAATGAATGAAGGGGCGTAATAATGAAAAATTTCCTGAAACGTGGTGAGGAATGTAAATGTGATATGATGAATAATGAAAGGCAGAGGGAGGATGGAGAAGAATAAGTGAGAAGAAAAGATGGAGGAACGCAGGAGGGAGGTGACGAGGACAAAGATAACGAATACCTTAGAAGATGGTAAGAAATGATAATACGAAATAAGTAATGATAATAGACAGGGAATAAATAAGGAAGGGAAAGAAACAGGTGATAAGAGGTGAGGTGAGGGATAGAGGAGGAGGAGGAGGAGGAGGGAATCGGATCATGAGGGGAAGACGCAGCGAAATATATTCACTGGAGATTATAGACAGTAAAGACCCGCCCCACCGATTTCATGAATGCTTGACACAGGAGAAAGAAAAAGAAAAAAATATATAACTAATCTCTGTACTTAAACTGAGAGACGATATTACCTTCAGCGAAACGAGTACGCCATCTGTTTGTGGGCGGATGTGCGTGTGTGTTTGCGTGTATAATATCCCCTCGCAATAACCCGCGCAGAATGGAACCTATAATTAATGTCATAGGGATGTATCATGCGGGCGGAGGCAAGGTTCAGGGAGGAGAATGGACCGTTTTAATACTGGTTTCCTTCACCGCCACGCAACTACTGCAACCCGACCCTCCCCAGGCCCCGCAAGTCCCGGCGGCACCTGGGATTTCTTGTTACCATCTTATCTGTCAGATTTGTGTAAGACTTTTAAGAGATTGAAAACAAGATTGCAGCGCCCCCAGAGGGATTTGTTTCTCCTTTTCTCTCTCTCTCTCTCTCTCTCTCTCTCTCTCTCTCTCTCTCTCTCTCTCTCTCTCTCTCTCTCTCTCTCTCTCTCTCTCTCTCCTCCTTTTTTTTTTTTTTTGTGGAAGAGAAATGTGAATCTTGTTTGTGCGTTGACCTGGGGACGCGAAAGTGCTGCATGTGA
The DNA here is from genome assembly GCF_035594125.1 of Scylla paramamosain. NCBI lineage: Eukaryota > Metazoa > Arthropoda > Malacostraca > Decapoda > Portunidae > Scylla > Scylla paramamosain. The sequence continues at coordinate 3,150,050 of NC_087178.1, forward strand.
AAGACCCAGGATAAGAAACAGAAGGGATGAAAAGTGACAGAATTACGAACTTGAAACACCACGCTGGCGGTGCATGATCAAGAAAGCTTTAGATACCAGACGGAAGAGATTAAGGGAAAGAATAAGAGATGATCCTAAAGACTTAATGAAATAGATTCAATGATGGAAGGGCAAGAAAGAAGAGGATTTTCATTTGCTCATATTCCTGGTAAATATTGGAGGGGGGTAATACCGGAAAGAGCCGCAAAGAGATGAAAGTGAGTGCGGAGTGGGAAGGCCGCGAGGGTAAACGGAGAGAGGAAATTGTGAGTAGGGTAGAGGGAATTCATACTTAATGAGGTAAAGCGAAAAATGTGAGAAAATTGTTGTGTTGAAGTGAAGAAAAAATGGGACAGCAATTTCGGAAAGAGATTTAATAAGATTGCCAATGTGCATCAGATAAGCTATTCGATTTTTTTCTTTCTTTTCTGTACTGAAATATCAAAGACCGAAAAGGAATCCACTGACATCATAATAGGAACAGTTGAGAAATGAGAAATGTCAAATCATGATACCATAAAGTATACATCATCACGAGAGCAAGACTGTTTAATGTAAAAAAGATAATTGGCCATCACAGATCAAGGTTACCGCAGAGAGACTGAAGCAGCTTTGGAAACAGCCGCCAATAAAACAAAGAAAAAAAAAAAAAGAAATGATGCCTTGGAACTTCAAAAGGCAGGAGAAGTGGAAAGATTTGACGCGTTAAGAAATGGCAGGATGAACAAAGCGGCTGGAGAAAGCGTTGGGGAGGGGGTGGGGAAGAGGGAGGAGGTTCCAGTGTAGTCTCTGAAAGGAAGACAAGAGCAAATTTGACGATCGCTTACGAGGCACGAAAAATTTGACAGCGAGAGCGATGTAAGAGTAAAATTCATTCCCGGCTGAAAAGATGGAACATTACCGCAAGTTTCATCACGAAATGCCAGAATTGTTATGGCGGGGGAAAAAGTTAATGTAAGTACAGTAATTACTGCGAAGAATTAAAAACCCAGATAATGCTAGAGAGAGAAAGAGAGAGAGAGAGAGAGAGAGAGAGAGAGAGAGAGAGAGAGAGAGAGAGAGAGAGAGAGAGAGAGAGAGAGAGAGAGAGAGAGAGAGAGAGAGAGAGAGAGAGAGAGAGAGAGAGAGAGAGAGAGACTAGAATTCCTCACTGACTAACAAAGAAAGACTGTAGAGAAGTATCGAAAAAAAAAACAAAAACAGAGAGACTTAAAGCTCAAGTGGGCGGGAGGAATGAGGAGGCCTGGCGGGTGTTCGGGAATAGAGTGAGTGTGTTGAGTGCGCAGCTCCGATGAGGCCTCGCGCGGGAGGGAAGAAAGTAATAAGGCACAACGTGGGGAAAGAATGTGCAGGAATGTGAAGAGGGAGGTTCTATAATGTCCTACTGGGAATATAATATAAGATAGAGTTTAATAATTGAAGGACAGTTATTTATATCTTTCTTTTTTCTTCTTTTCTTTCCCCCTTTTCTCTCCCGTATGAATGTAAATTTTGACGGAAAGTTTGTGTATTTGTGTTTCCGTTTAGATACACACATGTCTGCTTTCCCTTTGTTTATTCCACATTTACTCCCTCCCACCCCTGTTTACTGTTCCTCACGCAGTTTACGTGTGTGTGTGTGTGTGTGTGTGTGTGTGTGTGTGTGTGTGTGTGTGTGTGTGTGTGTGTGTGTGTGTGTGTGTTCGTGGTGCGTATAAAGAGAATACCTAAGTACACAGGTTCCCATGAAAACAGAAGGTACTTGTATCCATTGGTGTAATTTCCTTGTCGTTTTCTTTCCTCCAGGTGTTGATCATCTCACACACCTGCACGCCACACCTTCCCCGCTACACCCCTACATATCACCACCAGCCATCCATAACTACCCATACACCTCTTACTTCTGCTTCTCTGTCCCATATATTCCTATTCCTATTCGTCTGTAGCTTTCTAACCTTATCTTTCTCCTGTCACCTGTTTCTACCCAACACCTGCCTCCTCGTCAATATATTTATAAGCGCTCTCTCCCACCAGACACTCCCTGTATCCATCAATCCTCGACCAGACGCCTTTATAACCGCGTGTCTTACCTGCCAATAGCGTGTACTTTTTTATTTATTTATCTATTTTTTCCTGTTCCCCTGATGGCATGTCTTAAACGTAACATTTTTTTCTTCAGACCCTTTCCCATAGAAGTAACTCTTAGGTACAAGAAGCCCTTTTTAACCACTAGCTCTTACCTTCAGTTCCTTTTCATTAAGTCCTAGACAGTCCTTTTTTTCCATACACCGTTCCCACACAAGTCAGGGCAGGCCAGTACTCAAAATCGCTCTGCTCTCTCACTAGGACTATTTTCCAAGGCCACAGAGATGATTAGCCAGGTACTCAAGACTGTTTCTTCTTTTAATAATGCAGGAATGTTATCAGTCTGCCACTGGATCCGTAAAAACGCACTTAAAAACCCGTGCCACTTCTACTAGAGCCTTTTGAAAGTAGTGGGAGGTGCGGCACAGAATCGTTTCAGAATGCGAGGCTTAATTACACAAAACGTCGAACTTGCCAATGCCTTAGACAGCTGCTTGTCGTTTTGTTCCAGACGCGCCCTTGTCTCACACCTCTTGCTATAAAAGTCAAGTCTCTTCCAGTCGCCTTTAGATGCAAGGAATCAATATAATCAACTGTTCTACGTGCCAATAACATCTACTTTAGTCAGTACCTTGTTAAAATTCCCTAGGGACATCCTCTATCCATGCCCCTTTCCACAGAATTTAAGTTAGTCGCGGCTTCCCTTTCATGCAAGATATCTTTACGTAAAACACCTGCTCTACCTGTCAATAATTTCTACTTTACCCAATATCTTTTTAATAGTTTCCAAGAGGCGTCCTTTCTCCACACCTCGCCACTCATATTCTTTCTATCACTGAGTTCCTTTCACATAAATCAATTCCCTATCATAGTCCCCGAGGCGCCGTTTCTCCAAAATCGCCACCACAGAAGCCACTTTCCTGTCAGTATCTCTTCCATAATTTCTTCCAACTGGTGTCTGCCGCTGCGTGCGTTTTCCGAGCCAGCCTAAACACAGCCTCTGTTAATTGTCTCATTGCATATTCCAGCGGCTGACACCCGCCACCATAGCCCACGTCCTTTGGTATGATAATCACACAGACTCCCTTTCCTATGTTTCTCTCTCTCTCTCTCTCTCTCTCTCTCTCTCTCTCTCTCTCTCTCTCTCTCTCTCTCTCTCTCTCTCTCTCTCTCTCTCTCTCTCTCTCTCTCTCTCTCTTTCGTCATCGTGCAGAACTGAAGCACCTCATTATTCGGCAGGTGGGCGGCACTAGGGTCTCTTTCCAGACTGTTAACGTCTGTTTTGGGATCTTATTGAAGGGATGATACGATCCGGTAAGATGCGGCATTCTCTGGGATCGATGTTAACTTTCACATTTCACTTTTATTAGTTTATCTTACAAGTTTTGGTAGCTGCTGACTTCCTCCGTCTCTTTGTCCCGTGTCGCTCTGTCTGCCTGTCTCTGGAGTTTTTTAATGCACGCGATTTCGTCCCCGTGGAATGTGAAAAATGCCACTCAGGAAATTGCAGGAAAAAATAGTCGCATTTACCATGAAAAGAGTCATAGAAACGTCACGAAATATCATATACCGTTATTATGAGAGCCTCCCTTAATAGACGACGATTTTGTATAGCGAGAGAGAGAGAGAGAGAGAGAGAGAGAGAGAGAGAGAGAGAGAGAGAGAGAGAGAGAGAGAGAGAGAGAGAGAGAGACTGACAAAAAAAAACACAAGACGAACATACAAAAAAATTAAATAATTAGAACCACATGCCGCGCCAAAAATTATTGCCAACGTGAAGGAAAACTGAGGCAAAAAAATATATGTTGACGGAACGAGTGAGTAGTGGAAGGAAAAGAGAGAAAGGCGCTGATGATGGGAAAGAAGGACGCCAGGTGGAAGATGTTAAGGAGAGAACCTTGGGAAAAAGGAAAATTTGGACTAGCTTTTTGAGTAGACCGTCTCAGGAATGTGAAGAGGGAAAAAGAAAGAGAGAGAGAGAGAGAGAGAGAGAGAGAGAGAGAGAGAGAGAGAGAGAGAGAGAGAGAGAGAGAGAGAGAGAGAGAGTGTGTGTGGAGAGTGAGTGGCAGGAGACAAGGAAATGGAGAGGACATGAGGACGAGGAAAAATGGTGCAAACGAGGGACACATGACCTGCAGAATTCATTGAGTTCTAAGAAAGGAGAAAGAAGGCGAAGAATTCAGAAACGAAGTATAGGTGTGGAAGGAAGTGAGGTTGGCAGGTAAGGAAGTGAAGGTTAATGATTAAAGGTAAAGTGGACCTTGTTCCGGCGGGCAAGACAGGAAAGAGTAAATTGTAAGGTGCAGCAAAAGAGAGAGAGAGAGAGAGAGAGAGAGAGAGAGAGAGAGAGAGAGAGAGAGAGAGAGAGAGAGAGAGAGAGAGAGAGAGAGAGAGAGAGAGAGAGAGAGAGAGAGAGAGAGAGAGAGAGAGAGAGAGAGAGAGAGAGATTTCCATTTACAGAATATACCTATAAAAGAGTAGGTTCTAAGACAGGAGACTATAATTAAGGATTCTTTACCCTATTAATACAATAATGATACCATAAAATGACATTATTCATATAGCTATATGAGAGACAGAGAGAGAGAGAGAGAGAGAGAGAGAGAGAGAGAGAGAGAGAGAGAGAGAGAGAGAGAGAGAGAAGAACGTAGTACACTTTCAGTAGCTTATAATGAAAGTTCCTAATTAAATGCATCATAATATTTTCATACTCGTTGCTGCCTTAAAGTTAACAGCCTGTGTGAATTTTAACTAACTGGAAATTAATATACAAAGCCTCTGCCTGCTGGTTTCGCCTCACGCTTCAATATACACCACGCATACAGTCACTGGATAAACTGTGGACGCCTAGGGAACTGCAGTCATTGTATACTGAATGCCTTCGTGTGAAAGTGAGAGTACAAGAATAAAAGACAAGATATAAACACATAAAGTGACGGGGGAATGAAAGGAAGAGAGAGAGAGAGAGAGAGATGAAAGGATAGAGAAAAAAGAGTGCAGTAAGAGGTATCGGAAGACGAGGAAGAGGAAAAGTGCAGTGAGAGGAGGAATTGTAAGAGGCGGAAGGGGAAAAGTGCGATAAGGAGAGGATGGAGGAGCAAGAGGAAAAGTGCGGGAAGAAGAGGGCAAGACGGAGATCAAAGAAGGAGAGTTTTCTTAGTGTTGCTAGTGACTATAATCCTCATCTAATTTTTTTTTCACAATAGGTTTTGACGTACGAGTGAATTCAGTACTTGAACGTATTTTATTGTGTGTGTGTGTGTGTGTGTGTGTGTGTGTGTGTTTGGGGAAAGGAATAACTCTACCTCAAACATAACTAACTTACAAACTGCACCTCTCACTAACTTGTAAGTATTCCCATTTCCAAGTCATTGATTAAAACTGGAAACATGAACATGGGGAAAAAAATGTCTGTAGGTTTTTCCAGTATATTTCCCTTTACGAGTTTCCCAATTACTAGCACATTGTTGACACCTACCAATCTTCTCTTCCGTCTGTGTTTCATCTGAGACGCCCTTCCCTCTTTTGGCTTCCTTCCACCTCTCCTTCCCTTTTTCCCTCTCTCCCTCCCTCCTACACACCTAGTTTCCTACCATCTTTACCTCCCTCCCTCCCTTACACCTGGTTTCCTTCCCCCTATACCTCCTTCCTTCCCCTCTCTCTCTCTCTCTTCCTCCCTCCCTGTACCTCCGACACACCTGGCTGATTCACCTGCCTCCTCTCTAGGCTTGTTTTCGCGCACAGGTGTTCCGTCCCACCTCTCTCGCCCCTCAAGTTCCACATTATCACCTGTCACTTTCCCTGTTTCAATCTCTCTCTCTCTCTCTCTCTCTCTCTCTCTCTCTCTCTCTCTCTCTCTCTCTCTCTCTCTCTCTCTCTCTCTCTCTCTCTCTCTCTCTCGTAAAAAAGATTAATGAGCTATTCTGTTTTCGTCGACATAATTTGACATAATCGTTTACCTTTAAATTTTCCGTGTAAAAAATATAGCGTGTTTTTTTTTTCGTGATAATGAAGAAAAATTTCATTGCCTTCCAAATTTCCCAAGTTTCATGGCGAAAAATACTACATCACATTGCAGATAGAAAGAAATACCGATAGGCGAACAGAAAACGGATACAGGAAATCAAAGAGGGGAAAAAAAAACGAGGAAAAAGAGAGAAAAAAGACAGAGACAAACTGGCAGGCAGAAAAAAAAGAAAAAAAGATGAAGGCCTCACAGGTTACACATTAACTCAGAAATGCCTCCGGGGGAAGAACTACCACCAATAATTATTCCAGCAATGAAAACGGAAAAGTATGAAGCCAATGGGAAACAGAAAATGCTATTCTATGTCTTAAGAGCGAGACAAAGACCTAGGGAGAGAGTGAGAGGCAGCTCGAGAGAGAGAGAGAGAGAGAGAGAGAGAGAGAGAGAGAGAGAGAGAGAGAGAGAGAGAGAGAGAGAGAGAGAGAGAGAGAGAGAGAGAGAGAATCGGGGTGGGAAGGAGTGTCGGTTTCCATGGCAACCTCTAGTGGTTTAGTTTCCTACCAAGATAACTTACCCTAGATAATACCTATTTTTAACCGAGTAGGTGAAGTGTGCTGGTGGCGTAAGTGTCTTCAGGGTCCTGTCCAACCCTCAGTCCTGATTTAGGCAGGTTAATTAGGGTGGGATAATTGGTTCCAGGTGTGCAGGGGATGAAAAAAAGTACGATTACGTGGGTCGTTCATTAAACAAACTACGTACAAGGGAGGAATGTTGTGTGGATGCTTCATTTTTGCTCTCTCTCTCTCTCTCTCTCTCTCTCTCTCTCTCTCTCTCTCTCTCTCTCTCTCTCTCTCTCTCTCTCTCTCTCTCTCTCTCTCTCTCTCTCTCTCTCTTTGTGGATAGCAAAAGTACGTGTGATCAATTCAGATAGAGCTCGACGCTTCATTGAGTTTGCGACGAATGTTGAAATGACACTGTCCTCTTTCTGTAATGGCAGCAAATGTGAAACAAAACCTGGAAATCATCAAAGTGAATGTTGATAAATGCGGTTATCACATTAGTTTCCGGCGCAGCGACGTACCATGAATAATTTTGCATAACTTTCCCCCTCTCTCTCATCTATGACTGGAATAGGCGGGAGTGCTGTTTGTAAATGGAAGGAGGGGGAAGGGAGAGGACGACGGGACGAGTGTAGGGGGTAGGCGATCTGTTTGTGATGGTACTGCCTCGATGAAAAGAACGCGAGAGGTGTTGGTGTTGGTGGTGTGACAGTGGCGGGGGTGGTAGTTATGGGGATGGGAGAGGTGGGGATGACTCTGGTGTTGACTTTTCAAGCGAGTGCTGGTTGTGAGGTGGAGTTGGTGGCGATGGTGGTTGGTGACTGTGATGTGGTGCTGGGGAGAGAAAGCTGCGAAAAAGACGGCGAGTGCGGCTGTTATTGTAATGTAATGTAGGTAATGTGGATGCAAAAACACTCTGTTTTAATCCCATTTCAGTAACTCGTCGGGAATGAAAACTACAGGCGCGGATACTGTTTATTGAAATTCACAATTACTTTTGCTCTCTTTTATCAGTGTGCGCTTTTCTCTCTCTCTCTCTCTCTCTCTCTCTCTCTCTCTCTCTCTCTCTCTCTCTCTCTCTCTCTCTCTCTCTCTCTCTCTTTTGTTTTCGTTTATATTTTACTGTATTTCATGTAATTTTTGTTACTGTATTAAATATAACATTATTATCCACGATAGCTTTTTACCATTATTATTATTATTATTATTTATTTTTTTTTGAGAAAAGAACGGAGTGAGACAAGACACTTTTTTTTCTGTGGAGTTTTGTGAGCTTTGGGCAGAATTTTTAATATCAAAAGGTCCTCTTCGAGAGCCCCATCACATGCTTGAGCTTTGAAGATAATTTGATTGGCGCTGCCGTGCCCCGAGCGGCCCGCGTGTCTCTCAAAAGAACGTGAAATAGACATAAATAGTTTGACGATAAAAGTAAAGAGCCTGTCCAGCCGCGCCACATTTAAAAATAATCACTCAGTTAATCTCACCGTGAAGAAAAACGAAAGCTTAACATAAATGAAAACACCCGTGAGTTTACATTTTCTTCCTGTAACACAAACACTTAAAACTGAATGGATTCGCTGGAGTATTGCCTTCAGCTGCGTACATCGAGTGCAGCGTCACGTTATGGCGCTATTGTCGCGTAGCATGGGCGCCTGGCGAGCTTTGGCATGGGCGCGTGTCCTCAAAAGCCCTCGTTTCAGGAGTAAAGCAGCGCCTGAGTATAATACGACGGGGCAGCGAGGAAATAGAGGCGCTGTGCGGGTGTAGCGTCGTGTTGCTGATGGGGAGAAACACGGTAATGAGTGTAGATGGAGGGGCATTGTGTGTGTGTGTGTGTGTGTGTGTGTGTGTGCCCCGCCGCCCGAAGGTGTGGAGAGTGCAGTGAGCAGCGCGATGCAATTGTTATGCCTGACACACGAGCGGCGAGGGTGTGGGTGTGTTTATTGGGTAGTGCAATATTCACGAGTAAGCAGACAGCCGGCGGGACGGGATCAGCTTTATTATGGTTGTAATTTATTCATTATATTGAGTGCCTGCGTCTGTGTGTGCGTACTGGTGTAGTATGTGCGCGTATGTGTGTCTGTGTGTATGAGAGAGAGTGTGTGTGTGTGTGTGTGTGTGTATGTGTGTGTGTGCGTAATAAAGTCTCGGTAAACAAAAACGTATCACTTAATCCTCTCTCCCTCTGAAATCCTCGTGGAATCTCCTTCTACACCAAACATTCGTAAAATTCCCTCCTTCAATTAGAACCTTTGTAATCCTCTCCTTCCTTCCCCTCTCACCGCGAGCACTCATCCTTCTCACCTCCCTGCCGCTCTCACTCACTCCCTCACCTCACCTACCTCATCCACCTCACTCCTGAACCCTCACCCTCTCGACCTACCAACAAGCCTGCCTCTATCTCTTACTTATCTCTCCTCGACCTACGTATGCTCCACCTCCACAAGGAAGAGAATTGCATGAATAAGTAAAAGCTCCGTTGGGGGAACAGGCACGAGAAGAAGGTATTGTTAAGGGGGAAGGAACAGAAGTGATGGAGGGTGGGAAACTGTGATAATTGTTGGCTTCACATGGACTTGAGAGGAGAAAAGTTGAAGGGACCTGCGGGACTTATAAGATATTGCAGAGAGAGAGAGAGAGAGAGAGAGAGAGAGAGAGAGAGAGAGATTAGTTTCAAATAGATAAACCTAAACCACATATTAATATTTTAAACTTAAGAACTATGGCATTGCTGTATCAAAATTTACCATGCACCTGTAGATCAAAGCAAGAGAGAGAGAGAGAGAGAGAGAGAGAGAGAGAGAGAGAGAGAGAGAGAGAGAGAGAGACTGACTTTCACACCCTTGCCGTCCAGATGTCAAGGCAGCTGTCTCTTTGGTTCCCTTCGAAGACATTCCTTGACGTTCCCAGTTTCATATACTCTGCAGACTTTGAAATGCGATGGAAAAATATTCAAAAAGTGTATGTGTGTGTGTGTGTGTGTGTGTGTGTGTGTGTGTGTGTGTGTGTGTGTGTGTGTGTGTGTGTGTCAATGTATTCATATGTGTGTTCACTTTTCCCCGTCTGTTTGTGATATATCATGAATAATTCGAACCATTTCCATTTTGTTATGAGTGAAGTTATTCCTGAAAAAATGTATCACACCAAAATAAAAAAAAATATAAAAAGCTATCCCAGTTGTCGGTTTCAGAACGTGTCCGATCATTTCAGAATTTCGTAATTTTTTGTATTAGAAAACCAATTATTTTTAGCTTTATTTCAGGAAACGAGGAAATCGTCCCTTGAATTCCAAGTCCCCTCCTGTAATTGCCAATTTCTTCCACACTTAATGGGAAAAATTCTTGCAGCTGTCAGGATCTTTCCCCAGCTGTCATGTTTTCCCTGAGTGCCTACGAATACCCTCATGAGTGCCACTTCCTCTTTTTAAGTGCCAAACTCGGTGCTGTGTGCCAAATGTATTTTACGAGACTCACATTTTTCGTTTACTGTCCAATCTTTCCAATAAGTAATAAATCTTGCCCTAAAAGCCAAAAGTGCTCATTTATTTCATCTCTAAAATATTGCCTTTTTTTCTTTTACTCTTTCTGTGATCTATAGTATCATCAAACGATTCCAAGATGATTTTCTTAATGCATTTTTGCAGAATATTTTTCAAAAGCTTTCCTGTATCATCATATTAATGTATATTTAAGTTGATTGCTCTTCTCTTATGTATTTTTTATTTTTTTTATTTTAGTATTTCTGCACCTGTCTGTTATGGAGGGGAAGGGAGGGGCGATGGGCGATGGACGGGGTGAGGCGGGGGCGTGCTTGTGTGTGTTCATGTGTGCGAGCTCATGTTAGTCTTCCTTTTCAATTATGGTCTTCTCTCGGTCTTCCTGTCTTCATTGCGTGGCCCCGTGTCCTCGTCTGAAGGGCCCTCACCTCATCACCTCTCCCTTCCCCTTCCCTTTACCCCTTCCCTCTGACTCAGCCTGCCTTGTCGTCCTGTCTTGTGGGAAATTCACCTCGTCCGGGAGAAAATGGTAAAAATGTGTAGGCTGGAGGAATATTACGTTTAAATGCTTCTTTTATTGGTGTTTAGGAGTGGAAAGGTGGAAAGGTTTTTAAGAGAGTGTAATTTGGAGTATTTTGTTGATGTTGATGAGGGTGTGAAAGTGTAGCCGCGTGTGATGAGGAGAGATGGCGCGTGTCTTCAATATTCCAGTGTAATCTCAGCGTTCGGTTTATCTTTAAGGATTGGAAAAATGTGAGGAACTGATAGGAGCATCACCGTAAAGGAGAGGGAGAGAATATGCCGTAACTTGCACTTTAATTAATCCTGCGATGTATAGCAATAGCAATACCCTTAGATAAGACTTTACTGGAACGTGGGTCCTCTTATACCGTTCTTCTTCGGTAATTTTCTATATATTTCCGTGAGACAAATTAAAATGTATCGCCGGTAACCAAAAAGCTGCATGTATTCTGCTGGAACAATTTACAGAGAAAGATTTGTAAAGATTAAGGAGACGAAACCCTGGAAGCTCGGCGGCCATAAATCGTCTCTTATCGGAGTAGTAGTAGCGGGGCGACGCGGCGGGCAACCCTTCGTCTGGCGCGGGAAGGGGAGAGGGCGAGATAGGTGGGTTTTATAATTTAATGGATATGGAAACACAATGTTGCTCCCCTCATACTGCATGGGAAAAGTTGCCTTGCTTACGAGGGTCGGTAAAGCCATGGCGGAGGCTGTGGTGATGCATGAGTGTGCGTTTGTGTGTGTGTGTGTGTGTGTGTGTGTGTGTGTGTGTGTGTGGTGTGGTGGTGGTGGTGGGGCGCGCCTCTCACCACCGGCGGGGCTTCCGTATCTCCTCTCCTCTCTGCGGGACTTGTCTCCTCCGCCAGGGTGATGTGGCCTAAACAAGGTTGTCAGTCTCACCCTTTGTTTGCCGTAGAGTGTCTTCCCTATGCATTATCTTAGCGGAGGGGAGCTGCTGGATTTTCCATTAGTATTTTAAAATATTATAATGTTTCGTTGACATTTTGATGATGTGTTCCTGCGTCCTGCCAAGTGGTTGTGAACTTTGTTTATTAATATTCAACGGCACTGATTCATTCTTCACTTTCTATGATGCGCTGTTAGGTTTGTACGCAAATTAATTAAGTTAGACAGTCCTGTTGGGTTACGGGAACTGTCTTGTCTAGGTCACTCTCCAGTAACAACATCTTTTTGTACTCCTGTATTTATAATTAGATTCCCTTCATCGTGGGGAAAGAAGTGAAACTCAGTAGACACTTACCACATCAGTTTTACGTGTTTAATCTCCCGGCGTGGTGTGCAAGTGTCAAGAACCACACCACTGCACACACCCACGTAAAGAGGAGGTTAATTTCCGCGTACATATAAACGCCGGGAACACCGCTCGCTCATCTGATCTTTTATCACGTGGGGATGAAAGATAATTAGAAAGGGAAATTTCAGACTCGTTAATGACTCCGGGGATGTTTCCTTTCCTAATTAACACGAATTGCCGCGTGGGGACCTTGCTTTTTGCACGGTGCCTCGTTTTCGCGCCTCTGCCTCTCCCTTCACACGCCCGCCACCGACATGAAGCATTCGGGGACCTAAGGGTGTGACTCTGGTATTGTATCCTCTGTTAACCTCGCGTCGATACTCTGGATTGCTTACGTGGAAAAGTATATAAGTGGAATCAACCATTGAGTTCTTGAAGCGCCAAAGGTTACGAGTCAGCAGTGATGGCAGCGCTGGAGGACCTGATGAATGGGGGAACGTACAGGTAGAGCGTACAGGTGGGGTGAGGTGCAGGTGGTAGTGGGTGGTGGTTGTGGTGGTGGTTGTGGTGGTGTTGTTGATGTGTTATAGAATATCAATAAGTGGGAGTAATAAGAGAGTGAATGAAAATGTACTACTCTCTCTCTCTCTCTCTCTCTCTCTCTCTCTCTGTCTCTGTGTGTGTGTGTGTGTGTGTGTGTGTGTGTGTGTGTGTGTGTGTGTGTGTGTGTGTGTGTATGTGTCAGTATCTATGTATGTATGTGTCTGTTATATCTTACTACAACGCTGAGAAGGAAAACGGAAACTCCCTCTCTTGAAGACGCACCCCACCCAAAAAAAAAAAAAAAAAAAAAAACTAAGGAATTTTCCGCGGCCGTTCAGCCTCGTGCCTCATCCCCATCCAGCACTTCCAGCCGCAACTAGCCGGCCTGAAACACACATTCTCCGGGCCACCATCAGAACCACAGCCGATAACAGTGCCACTAGCAAAACTTTACCGCCCTCACCAGCACCCAAATAATGCCAAACCAATAGCTGACATTAACCAGAAGCACCACACTTGTATTGACAGCTTGTACGGCCCTCGAGCAGCGGGACTTGCGTTGTACCACTAAAGGTTACCGCAGCTAATAAGAGTGACACCGTAACGTAAGGATATGACATTAAATTTGGAGGAAAAAAAGGTTAGATTTTGACCTGGTTAGATTTCAATACTTAGGGTAATTTTGCTCTTAGGATGTTGCATTACTTCACACTGGTATATTTCATCGTGCACGAGTATTTTTCGTATAAATATTCGCTCATATATATTGCTTATGTTATATTTTGCCTCTAATAGAAGGGGTAACTTTGATATTGTGACTGCATCCTTCACACTTCAATGAAGCTCGTACTCCATTTTTAAGGCTTTATTGTAGCTTTGTTAAGAAAGGTACATTCTCGGAACATCAACGTATGCCAAACTCTCTTTTTTTTTTTTGTAATTCTTAGATTGCATTATACGTCACTCGACTTAAAATATTACTTTATCTTAATTTTTACGTTACAAAGCGTTTCCTGGAAGGCGCAAAAATGAACCTTAAGAAAGAAAGACTGACTACGAGGGGGAGGAGGAGAGGGGAGGGCATGGGAGGGAACGGGAGGGGAGGGGAAGGGAGGGGAGGAATTTGCGAGTCTTAGGGGGAGTGAAAAAGTAAGGTTATGAAGGGGGTGACTGAACAAGATGGAGAGAATGAGGACAGGGGAGTGAGTGAGAGGAAAAATGTTGCTGTGTTGGTGGTGTGAGGAGGGGGAGGAAGGAGGAGGAAGAGGAAGAAGCCAAAGGAAGAGGAAGAGGAAAAGGAAATCCAACTCGGACTAAAATCAAGGCAAAAAAAGGAAAAATAAACAGAAATAAGACATACAGAAATGGATAGACATGGGGTGGAGTGATTATTTATGCATTATTTAAACACTCCACTAATACATATCACCATCACATCATATCCACCCATCTCTGCATCCATCCACACGTCCACCCACCATATAAACGAAAGTGTTCCTGAGAGGCGAGCAAACAAACCTACGCTCCTGACGCGGGGCGGAAGGAAGGAGGGGAAGGGGACGAAGGGAGAAGGAGGAAGAGGGGAAGGGAAGCGGATAAGGGAGGGAAAAATGTATTAATGCAGTTAGGCGGCGCTGCAGGTGTGGTGGGAGCCCCGTGTTTTCTACAGCAGGAACCAATAACTAACCAGTTTTATGTGCGAAGAAAGGGCTTAGCGAGCACTGAGAGGGGACCATGTGACTCACTCCTTCCCTCCTCTTATTCCTACTTATTTCTCATTTTCACATCCTCTTTCACCTCCTCCTACTCATTTGCTCTCCCCTTTTCATTGTGCCTTTCTTTTTCACTCACAGCTTCCTTTCACAGCTTTCCAGATTAATTTACTTCCCCCTTTTCCCTTTCCATCTTTTTTTCTTTTCTCTTCCTCTCACAGCCTCTTCCACATCTCTCTTTTCATTTACTCTCCCTCTCTTTTTTTTTTTTGTGCTCCTCTCGCTTCCTTCCACACTCTCTTAAAGTTCTTCTTTTCCATTAACTCCTACATTCTATTCATTTTTCCTTTACCTTCTCTTTTCCCCTCCTTTTCACAGCCTCTTCTTAAACCTTTTAAATAATATTCACCCTTCTCTTTTACCCTTTTTTTTTTTTTTCGAATACAGTCTCTTCTTTTCGCCCTCCAATCATTCCTATTCTTCCATCTTTCATCTTTTTTTTTTCATTAGTTCTTCAACACGCTTCATTTCCAGCGTTTTCTGTTCATCCTTCCCTCTCGCTCTCTCACGCCCTTCCCTCACTTCCCTCCACCTTTGCCTTCGTTCTAGACATTGATAGGCGGCAATTGGCATATTCCTTCCTCCTTCTCCCTTTTCATCCTTACACAGTCCACCCTAGGAAGCGAATAAGTAGAGGAAGAAATGGCGATATATCTTTCTCCTGACCTTTCTCCCCTCCCTTCCTTCTCTTCCCTTCGCTCCTTCAACCCACTTACTCATAGTCTGTACGGGAAAGGGAAGGAAGGAAGGAAGGAAGGAAGGAAGGAAGGAAGGAGGGAGGGAGAGGAAAATAGGTAGAAAAAATGAGGTATTGGTTTCCCCCTCTCTTCTTTCTCTTTCCTTTTTGTTTCCCATATTTCCTGCAGAGAGAGAGAGAGAGAGAGAGAGAGAGAGAGAGAGAGAGAGAGAGAGAGAGAGAGAGAGAGAGAGAGAGAGAGAGAGAGAGAGAGAAATATGAACTCTATCACCATCCATCTACCACATTCACTCAAGTCAAAGATAGATGAGGAGAGAGTAACCTTAACCTCTATGCTACTTTTTTCCCTTTTTCCTCCCTTTCCCCCTCTCCATTACCTTTTTTTCTCCCTTTCTTTCCCCCTCTCCATTACCTTTTTTTCTCCCTTTCTTTCCCCCTCTTTCCCCTTCTTTCCTTCATGTTTTCCCCACTCCACGCTGGTCGAGATTCAGGAAACGGGGGGAAAAAAGGGGGAAAAATCCGGTGTTTGTTTACTCATTTTTTCCCACCGAGATGTGCTGTTAAACGAAAGGCTTTTTAACGAGGAGTGAAATGAATATGTATATTTTTGAGGGTATAAATATTCGTGTTCGTGAAGTATTCGTATAACCGGAGTTAATTTACCGTGTGTGTGTGTGTGTGTGTGTGTGTGTGTGTGTGTAGTACGAATATACTCGGAAAGCCTCTTTTTAAAAACCATTACTTTATTTAATTTCTCTCTCTCTCTCTCTCTCTCTCTCTCTCTCTCTCTCTCTCTCTCTCTCTCTCTCTCTCTCTCTCTCTCTCTCTCTCTTCGGTAGATAGAGTAAGAGAGAAGAGAAATTTAATCAAGCCAAGCGTAAGCAGAAAGTTCTATATATTCTTTTCCCCGTAGCGTCATAATTACGAAATCTGAAATTAATCACGGCAGGGCAAATGGCGGCGAGACTTCAGACTGAATCCCCCATTAATATAAGAACAACTAAACTTCTCCCATTTAGCGGATGTTTTAGCTATTAAATGAAAAGTTATGTGTCTCGTCCCCTCGTCCCCATTCCCCGAGCCGCAGGACGATGAGGAGGATGAGGAGGACGAGGAGGAGGAGGAGGAGGACGAGGAGGAGGAGGAAGGACAAGGAGGTTCATGGAGGTTGATGTAATTTTGATGATTTCATTGTCAACACGCGCCTTGTCTTGGTTACCGTGGTAATGTAGTTATTATTTCTGTGTCTCTGTGTGCCTGTTAGTCTCTTAGTGTGTGTGTGTATGTTGGGTTGGGTTGCTTGCGTGTGTGTATTGATCTGTGTGTGTGTGTGTGTGTGTGTGTGTGTGTGTGTGTGTGTTAATTGTCGTTTCTGTCTGGCTAACACACATTCTCTCTCTCTCTCTCTCTCTCTCTCTCTCTCTCTCTCTCTCTCTCTCTCTCTCTCTCTCTCCTACACACACAATGCCTACGTTTCTCTTTACCAGGAAGTCACACTGAATCCTGAAGTTAATGGCTGTTGTATATGTAATTTCAAACTAGCTAGACGTGGGCTGTGTGGTGTGCTGCGCTGAGGGACTTGCGGGGGGTGTCTGAGAAGGGAACACTCACACATTACCCTCACAGCTTCCAATTCCATCTGCGGGATTGCCCTGTAGCGCATAATTTCCCGCTCCGTAGTGCATAAGTTCTCGTTTTTGGCTCTGACTTGATTAGCGTGAGTCTGGTCTTCCTTCGCCCGTGCGTATACAACGTAGGGAAAGTGAATGTGTGTGTAAGGTGACGATAAGTTTCCACTATTGTTTCCATTGGTAGTTTAGTTAAGTTTATTAGTTTTGCCTTCATTCCTATGTTATACTTGTACGCCAGCGTGTGCCTTCGTTCTCTCAGAATTAAAGTCACTTTTTCAAATGTTATCCAATCACTCATTTCTTAGATCTAAGAAGTGGTTCTGGTTTAGTTACTTTAGATGAATTTTAACCTTCTCCTTACATAGACTGTCCTCCTGATCACAAGAAAATCCTGCAATGGCATCGAGAATAATAATAAATAAATCCCATCGGACTGAAAGGCGTAACATTATAACAATACTCACTACTGAGCTCTTCAATACCATGCGAATTTTACGTACTGGGACTAAAACAAAGCCCAAAATCTCCTACACTGAGTTCAAGGTGTAAGACTCAACGCGTGGTGCCCTGTGATACTCCAGCTCCTTACGGCAGGTTCTCTTCATCACTTAGCCTCAGCGGGGTTGGAGTCAAGTCCACCCCGAGCCTCCTGTCGCAACGTGGAGATTGCTACACCTGAGGGGCGAGGCATTTGACTGATTACATCGGCGAACAGTGGATGGCGCGTTTTAGTGAACAATTTCTAAGTGTAAGTTTGATAAAGAACCTGCTTGATTCTCTATCTATCAATTTCCTTGCGTAGTGGTCTCCCCGGCAACGCCAAGAGGAAGAGACCGTTAGTTATTCATTTACCACGACGTCACAAGAAGATGTTTGGCAACACTCCGGGGAGCTAAACACAAGACGAGGCAAGGCGTGATTTATGGCACTGTTCTCAGAAGATGATCCCGCCTTTTCCCGAACTGGTCACCTCGTCACGGCCGTGTCCACCTGACTGACAGCGGATCCTTGAAGCGAGAAATCAGAGGCGCTATTGATGTGTCTATGATGGCATCCGCCTGGCACGGCAGGGGCGGACCACTCCTTGGGGTGGCACGCTCCGGGAAGAGGTGAGCGGTTATAAGGTAGGAAGAGAGGAAAGGGAAGCGCCGTGCACGGAGCTGTGAAGAAAAGACAAGGTTGGATATGAGAAAACAGAATGTCATTTTCACCACATCCGTGAGAGAGAGAGAGAGAGAGAGAGATGAGAGAGAGAGAGAGAGAGAGAAGAGAGAGGTGGGGAGAAATTGTTTTCACAGAGGGAGAGGTGAAGAAAGACAGGGAGGGTGAAAGAAAAATAACATTGATAGCCAACATGAGAAATGTATAACGTTGAGAGAGAGAGATGAGAGAGAGAGAGAGAGAGAGAGAGAGAGAGAGAGAGAGAGAGAGAGAGAGAGAGAGAGAGAGAGAGAGAGAGAGAGAAAGTTTCCTCTATTAACCAAGACTGGTAAATCATTGCTTCTCTTTGAGTCCTGCCTCCTTTCCTTCCCTCGGCTTACACTCAGCCTGCCACCCAAACACCACCGCTCACTACCCAGGGCACGGAAGTAACACGCTGCCCTCCAGGGAACAATAATGAGATGGCCAGATGGTTGCCTCCTTCATGCACCCTTCGTCAGGATCTCCGTTTGGTTGTGGGAAAAGAAAATGGGAAATAATGGCGAGGCTGCTTATGTAAGGCAAGGAAACGCAGTCGTAGATATACACACGATCAGTTTGTAATATTTTCTTGAGTTAACAGAAGCAGTAAGAGTCATTGGTCATAATATAAAGTAACATAGGAAATAAGATAATGATGCCTTCCCGTAAAAAACAAAGTAGAGTCGCTAGGTGGCGCCACGCATGCGCGACAGCACGCCACCTTGTGGGACTATGAGTGGTCGACAGGTAGGAGTTTCTCTGTTGCGATGGCGTCACGCGCGCTGGTGTTCCTGCTGCTTGTGCCTCCTTCCCTTTCAGCCCACCTTCGTCAGTGCATCAAGTAAGTTCAAGTTAGTTTGTGTGTAGCGGATAACCAAAACGTGTTATCAGAGAGAGTTTGGCAAACGAGTCAAGCAAGTATCATTGTCTTTACCCCGGTGCCAATCTGCCCTGTTGCTTTGACACCTTATATTTAGCCAGTCAGTCCCTTTCCTCCTTTAATTTTCCATTATTTAATAATAAATAATAATAATAATTATTTAATATTAAATAATGACTGAAGGCGTAATTAGCGATAATAACCGGTAAGAACAAGACAGTTAACAGAAGAATGAATGGCTGAAGTGCTTGTTTGGCAGTAGGCTGGTAGGAGCTATTGCGCGGGCAGGAAAGTAGCAGGAAAAGGTTAGGCAAGACTGGAGGAGGAGCCTGTTATCACATATTGCAGGTTGAATATTGACTGAGAGGGTCACTGATGATTAACTATGTAAATGGAGGACAAGTGTGGGAAGTGTTAATAGATGATTCAATAGGCTGGTGGGGCTTCACGCAAGGGGAACACTGGACACTGCTATGGCTTTACCTGCGAATTTCATGGCTTTTAATTGTTGAATTCTGACTGAGAGGGTCAACGATGGATAGTTAACTATATAAACGAGTATCTTTAGTATGTTAAATGGACTCGTTAAGCTGGTACAGGCTCGTTTAAAAGAGGTGGGGGTTGGGGGGGATGTCAGTGTACTGCGGGGAAGTTGTTAAGCCAGCAATCAAGGCGAGGAGGGAAGCATATCATCAAGTATTAAGTATATAGTGACCTACGTGACTTGCGTATCTGTTTACCAGTCACCCCCACGATACATTCATTTATTCCATTCATCTTTGTGAAAGTGTATTTGTGTACATATCGATGAACGTCTGTCTATTCATCTGTATTTGTCTGCCTGTCTTTCTATCTGCTCATTTATTTACTTACGTATGTCTAATTTTACGTGACTGTGTGTGTGTGTGTGTGTGTGTGTGTGTGTGTGTGTGTGTGTGTTATGAAAATAGAAACGGTGCAAATTGGAAGTGGAGAGAGAGAGAGAGAGAGAGAGAGAGAGAGAGAGAGAGAGAGAGAGAGAGAGAGAGAGAGAGAGAGAGAGAGAGAGAGATTGTTTTTCACAGAGGGAGAGATGAAGAGAAGAGAGACTGGGTGAAAGAAAAATAGCAGTGATAGCCAGCATGAGAAATGTATAACGTTGACAGAGAGAGAGAGAGAGAGAGAGAGAGAGAGAGAGAGAGAGAGAGAGAGAGAGAGTGAGAGAGAGAGAGAGAGAGAGGAGCACACCAGGAAACAACGAAAACTGTACATCACAATGAAGGAAAAACGGAGAAGAATAATGTGTAAAAGGAATGCGGAAGGGGAGAAAAAGGTGCGGGAGGGCCACGGGGGAATCAAGAGTAGGAAATGGCGTGGAAGGAAGGACAAGGGCTTGGCGATGCTCTTAAAGAAATGAATCTGACTCCCTAACGGATGGCGTGCCCGAAAGATATAGGGAAAAAATGTGAAAAAAAATAAAGCAGTGGCAGGGAAAAAAATGACAGCCATAGAGGGATAACGTTTCCAGATCATGTAAAGTAAGGGGGTGTTTTTTTTTTTCGTTTTTTTTTTTTTTTTTTTTTTTGGTCAGTTTGCCGTTTTCTCTTGTGGTGTTTTGGGTTTTGGTTCGTTTTCGTTGTTGTTGTTTTTTAGTTAAATGCGGAGGAATTCAGGATTAAAATAATAGATCATGTAAATTGCACTGTAATGTTTTATAACTCGTTGGCTTTTTTTTTACTTTTGAATTATTCTGCGCATTTTGTCTTTTTTCATGTGCCATTTTTTGTAATTTTAAGCTGCAATGATGGATTTTATTTCTCGTATATTTTAAGGTTAGATTTTACGTCTGTGTGTGTGTGTATGTATGTGTGTGTGTGTGTGTGTGTGTGTGTGTGTGGTGTGTTTACTACTTAATTTTTACAATTTTTTCCCCTGTTTTTTTTTTTATTACTTTTAGTTTACGTTTTAAGATTATGTGTCGTTTAATATTTGTTCCTAAACGTTGTGTGTGTGTGTGTGTGTGTGTGTGTGTGTGTGAAGCTCCCACCTCTGCATAACCGTACCCTCCCTTCAAGCGTCATGGAATAATAATGGAAGCGAAAGATCTTTGTGGCCTCGGTAAAAAAAGAAAAAAAGTAAAACGGAGGGGAAGTTGAAAATATTCATGGAAACTGACGCGTAATGAATAAAGAATAAGATTTCCTGGAAGTGTGATCTGAAGTTAGTTTTTGAAGAGAGTTGCTGTCATTTTGCTTAATAATTTACGCTGCTGATTTCCTTTGATGCTCATTTTTTTTTTATGGGTTTTCAATACCTTTATTTTAATTTTTTTTTTATTTCATATAGTTTTTCATACTAAAGTGTATTTTTTCGATTAATGTTTTTGGTATATGTGTGTCTGTGTCTGTCTGTGTCTGTCTGTGTCTGTCTGCATGGCTGCACGCACATACAAAGCGCACACACAACTAATTGAGGAGGAAAACAAACTCATAAAAACGCGCCATAAAATTGACAGTCACACACCAAAGCAAACTTTCCTCTTTTATGTATCGATTCCTTTTATTCATTATCTTCCTTTCTCTTCCCTCTCTCTCCCTCTTCCTCCTCCGTCCCCCCCGTCCCGTTCTTCCTTCTCCAAACATGCCTCCTCTTCATCATCTCCATCATCCCTCTTTCTTCTCTCCTTCATATTGCCTCACTTTACGCTCCTTCTTTTATAATCCACTCGGAAGAACATTAATAACCTTCAAGTGCTTTTTTACTGCCAGTTTTCCCACGCAGTTTGTATTATAATCTTCGTACTTTTAAAAATTGCCTGAAAGTCTTCGGAGAGGAGGAGAATATGAGAGAGAGAGAGAGAGAGAGAGAGAGAGAGAGAGAGAGAGAGAGAGAGAGAGAGATTCCAGTTTCATAATGTTACTTACTTCCTCAACCATCTTGAAGCTACATTGGTATTTGGTTATATATATTAATAAATAGGTCTGTGGCTATATTGAATCTCTCTCTCTCTCTCTCCTCTCTCTCTCTCTCTCTCTCTCTCTCTCTCTCTCTCTCTCTCTCCTCTCCTCTCTCTCTCTCTCATCGGCAGGTGAGTAACAGCTCTTATCAGACTTTGCCTCTTGCTATTGACGTGATGGGAGTGAGGCTTTCTTCTCCCTCCTGCGCCTTTCTTTTCTTTCCTTCCTCTTCTTTTTTTTTCTTTTCTCGTCTTTCTCTTCCTCCCTCTTACCCCTCTTCACGCCTAATCAACGTTTCCCTCTTTTCCTCCTCCTCTGTTTCCCTCTTACTCTTTCTGTTCTTCCTGCGTCTCTTATTCCGCTTTACTCTTACTGACTTTTCTTCAATTCTTCCTTTTATTTACTCTTGTATCCGTTTTCTTCGACGTCATCACCCCCCATTTAATTATTTTCTTTTCTTCCTGTATCCCATTTATTCCTCTTTACCTCATCCTGCCTCTCAACTTTTTTTTTTCCCTGTTCTTTTTACTTTCTTCCTCTTCATGCCGCTCCTTCCTCTTACTACTACTATTACTGTTAGCTTCTCTCTGTTCGTGGCCGCAGAATTTCTATAGGGACTCTCAATAGTTGGTGGGGAAACGTGCATAGAAATATCACTGAGTTTGATTTCGTTGTGTCTGTATTCGTTTGTGAAAATTTGGTTCAGTGTTCTTTATTTTTATTCAAGTTATTTTGCATTCAGTTTGTTGTGAGAGAGTTTAGGATTAGTGTGTGTGTGTGTGTGTGCGTCTCTCTCTCTCTCTCCTCTCTCTCTCTCTCTCTCTCTCTCTCTCTCTCTCTCTCTCTCTCTCTCTCTCTCTCTCTTCCCTTCTTTCTTTAGTACTTTTTTCAATTTTTATTTCATGATGCACTTTGTCATTTCGTCACTAATGGAAACTCATCATCACTTTAGTAAAAATGAAATGTAATGCAAGTAATAAATAAAGTAATTGCTCTCCTCGAATTAAAATAAGAATAGATTAAATTTAATAATGTATAAAAGCGTAAATTTACCTTTTTTTATATTTTTTTTCGTTCTCAAATTGTTTCATTTTTTTTCGGCAACCAACTTTTGCTATAACTCTCATATTTTTTTTTATTTTCTCTTTCCTCCTCTTTGCATTCCTATCTCTCATGTCTTTCATTTCTTTTACTCTTTCCATTTCCTCTTTATTATCATCTAGTTAATTTTTGCTTCTTATTCCTCCTCTTCCTGCTTCTCCTCGTGCTTCTCCTCCTCTTCGTCCTCCTCCTCCTCCTGCTCCTGCTCCTGCTCCTCCTCCTCCTCCTCCTCCTCCTCCTCCTCCTCCTCCTCCTCCTCCTCCTATCCCATTTTCCTCGCAACGCCTTCTCCGTTCTTGAGTGTCTTCCAATTTCCTCATTCTCTTATTCTTCTTTCATCACCATTTTCTCTCTCCATCCTATTCTCATAAGTCACCTCGTTTCTCTTCCCTTCTCTTTCACTGACATTATTTTCGTCATCTTCTTTTTTGCGCCTTTTCCCTTATATTTTGTCAGGTGTGTGTGTGTGTGTGTGTGTGTGTTGGAAAGGAATTTTCTTTTGTGTGTGTGTGCTTTCTCTCTCTCTCTCTCTCTCTCTCTCTCTCTCTCTCTCTCTCTCTCTCTCTCTCTCTCTCTCTCTCTCTCTCTCTCTCTTCCCGATATTTCAGCCGTTTGTTGACTAGACATTGATAATTCTCCCGCTTTATCTCTTCGTTCTCTCCTTTCGCCGGCCATTTCTCTTCATCAGTATCAATATTTTCTCCCCGTGTCTTGCCTCTTCCACTTCTTCTCTCTTGTTTACATCTCCCAATTGCGTATGCTTCTCTCGTGCGCTTGTGTTGAGACGGATATTACATGGAAGTAGGTTTATTTTGTTTGCATACCTTGTTTTCTAGTTTTCTTCTTGCGTTCTCACTGTTTTGTATGTGGAGTTCCTTTTTTTTTTTTTTTTTCGTTCCGTTTTCTTCTGGGATTTGCTTGGGAGTTTTTTTTGCGTTGTGTTGGGAGAGTTTTTGGTTGTTTTGGCTGTTTTTTTTTTTTTCAGGGAGTTTTATCTATATTTGCTTTTGATGTGTGTACTGGTTCAGTTGTTTGTGTCGAAATAGGTGAAGTTGGCATGATTCTCTCTCTCTCTCTCTCTCTCTCTCTCTCTCTCTCTCTCTCTCTCTCTCTCTCTCTCTCTCTCTCTCTCTCTCTCTCTCTCTCTCTCTCTCTCTCTCTCTCTCTCTCTCATGTTGTGTGTCATACTGTAATTGTTGTGACTGCTCTTTCGTATATCTTTTCTGTCTTCGTTGTCAGTCCTCATTGTGTTTCTCTCTCTCTCTCTCTCTCTCTCTCTCTCTCTCTCTCTCTCTCTCTCTCTCTCTCTCTCTCTCTCTCTCTCTCTCTGCCATGTCTACCAAGTTTTTCACAAGAGCAGCTCCACAACCTCGCCACAAAACACCGCCACTAATACCTATCTTTCATGGCTCCATCTATCGGACATTTCATGAATTCCGACCTTTTGCCACCGCGTTTAGTCTGGGAGGTTTCGAGGACAGTTCACGCGTAATTCTTATCCTTAAATAACGCGTTGATGCTGTTGGTACGTTGGGATGTTTTTCTTCTGATTTTTCCGACTATTAATTGCCTTGTAAAATGTGTGAGGAAATAACTGAAAAAAAAAGAGAAAAGGGAGGGAATTGAAAGATGAAGGTCTGTGTATATATGAAACAGGCAGCCTTTCCCTTTCTTTGTCAATAGCAGAAATAATCCCTAAGTGATGTATATGATTTATTGAACAGAAGGTAATGCCTCAGCAAATATAGGAAGAGTAACACTCCAGAAGACTGCAGATGTCAGGGCCACACCGCCACACCGCGACACGAGCCGAAGCCTGAGAAATATACGAGGGGAAATGTTGGTTACATTTTGATTGTTACATAAACATCCAAAGACTCAGAGATGCAACGTTATATTCTTGCATCTTAAGAAGCTGAACAACTCAACCTGAAAACAGGTAAATAAATAAAAACATAAGAACGGAAAATTAGATAAACCCTTGGTACAAATAGATAGATATAGTACAGATAAATAGGTAGATGAGTGGATTTTTAACATTTATTTAATTTTGATGTTTCATTCTTATAAACATATTGAAATTATAGTTCATAAATCACAAACTTAACTAGTCTAGAAAATGTTAGTGTTGTTGAGTCCATGACAATTGAGTGTTCACAGCAGTGTGGATGCCTTGCTTTGGTTTGAAGAAGTGCAGAATCTTTGCAAGTTTATCAGAAGAACGAAACTTAATAATCACAAATCTTGAACTGAAATGAATGTTGCACATGTAACTGTAGTCCAGGAGGAAGAGACGTCACGACAACAATTTCCTTCATATCATTGTTTCTATTTCTCGTACATTCTTGTTATTAATTTGTGACATCTTAATATTTGACGTCTTAAATTGTAGCGTATATAATATTGTTCGCTCCAGGATTTCATGTCTGCGTCTTACCATCAAAACAGAAGCAACATTTCCTCTGCATTTTAACTTACGTTTTCTTGGGTCGCATCGTGCGCTTCGTGTTCCTCCTGCAGCCACGGAGGTAAGGCCTGCTGTTGTATATTGTTTGTTTTAGTGTTTTTACACTCTAAAGATTGGAAGCAGCATTTCCCGAAACGTTACTGCTCAATAAAGGATGAACTGAAGTCACTTTTACTACTCGTGTGTGTGTGTGTGTGTGTGTGTGTGTGTGTGTGTGTGTGTGTGTGTGTGTGTGTGTGTGTGTGTGTGCGCGCGCGCGTGCGTGCGTGCGTGCGTGCGTGTGTGCGCGCGCATGTATATTCTATTTATATATATATATCTCCAGCCATCTGCACTTCCATAATTGGGGAAATATTTATGAGTTATGCTTGTCCTGATATTTTATGCCATCATTTTCTCTTATTTCATTTACATCTAAAGTGCCGGGGAGGAAATTATTATTTGTGACTCACTGCAGTATTATTTCGTTTATTGTGATGTGTACTCTAAATCCTCTTAATGTGCAAATATCTACCGAATCGAAGAGCAGTTACTCCTAAAATTATTCCACTGTGGTTGGAATTCGTGGAAATGTTTTATAGAAGAGATAATGGAGTGTAGGGTGGAGCAGGGGAAAGAACAGGAGGAGGAGAGGGGGAATGGAAGGGGGAAAGGATGGATAGACTGAATGAGGATGACGGAGAGGATGGAAAGCAGGGGAGGGATGAGTCCAGATGTTATTCACCTCACTCATCTCATCTGGATATTGACTATTCTCGCTGGAGGCAAAGAATTGACCGGACGGCACCGAACCTTTTATCGAAATTGGTTCGTGTATATTAGTGAAACATTTCCCCGTGTGTGTGTGTCTGTGTGTGTGTGTGTGTGTGTGTGTGTGTGTGTGTGTGTGTGTGTGTGTGTGTGTGTGTGTGTGTGTATCAGTACTTCAGATAGCAACTGGAAGCCTTTTTTTTTTCTTTTATTCTTTTTTTTTCTCTCTCCTGTTTCGAAATGCTCACATAGTGAATGCAACAATATTTCTCAGAATTTGAAACGTATATAGTAAAAGTTTGCATCGCTGTGTGTGTTTGTTTCCCTGTACAGTATTGAGCAGGCCTGATGTGAGAGAGAGAGAGAGAGAGAGAGAGAGAGAGAGAGAGAGAGAGAGAGAGAGAGAGAGAGAGAGAGAGAGAGAGAGAGAGAGAGAGAGACTGCAAAAGTATGAAATCATGAAAAGTGTATTGGAGATGAAGTTTCTCGTTGAATTTTGCGTAACTGTAATAAATTCAGAACATTACCATCCCCAAGGAACACTTCTGGAGGGATTGAGGTGCGCCGCGCTGCTCCCCCGGCCACCCACCACACACACTCACACACCCTGGACACGCGGGTGATGACTGTCCTGCCTGATGGGGGAAATTAGCTTCATAATGAGGTGGCTGAAGAAGACTAATGAAACCAGACATTTAACTCACTGCGGTCGTGAGGTGGAGAGGGAGAGGGAGTGGGAGGAAGGCAAGGAAGAAGGTGCAGCGGTAGGGAGGGAGAAAAAGAGACAGGAAGACGGCTTTGTGCTGTTACGTGGGTACAGTTGCGCCGGTCTATCTGTTAAGGACTGAACGGGCGTGGGGAATATACAGCCCTCCCTATCATCGCAGCGGCGCCGTGTGATTCTGAACCCTCGGAATGGTGAAGCCTCCCACTGTGTATATACTCGTATATTTCCAGCGACGTAGCATCCGATATCTTGTTAGTCCCCCATTATGGTGCTCGATCCCTTATCTTAGCCATCAAGAGAGCCTATGATGAAAATACACTTGCTGTACATGAATGTGCCTCTCTGGAATATTATTGTGTATACATTTCAACATTTGATATTCATTTCAGTGGTATTCGGCTTTTTACTCCGACTGTCATAAGGAGTTTGTGATAAGAGATACAAGTTCCTGACACGAATTTGACCCTCCAGAGTGTTTTTTGTTCATATTTTGGGCAGTATACTTTGCCTCTCCAAGCTCATGTTCCTGTCATGCAGTAAACGGCGAGATGAATGCGGGTCGTGAATCAGAGCAGTCTTATAACACACCTGCCACCCTTTAATGAAGCCCCGCCAGGTGATCCAATGCCGTATGTAGGCGCTATCCATTATCAAATTGCCAACACTATGGATATTTACACACACACACACACACACACACACACACACACACACACACACACACCGACTGTAGAGGCCTTCGTGAGAACTCGGAACAGGATGAAAGCAATGATGGAGCGTTTGAAGAGACAAATGACGTGCGGGTTTTTAGTAATGACCTTTACTGGCTCATTTTGCAGGCCCTCTTGATGCCTCCTGAGTGCCCCTTTGAGCAGCGTCCATTAGAGTCCAGTATACAGTTAATTTCGCGATAGTGCAGGCGGGTGACGCAGACACCATTTGCCGGTAAGCGTTTAATCACTGGTGATGCAAACGGCAAATATGCTTCGTATTAACTCCCATTACCAAGCTGGGCAGATTCGAGGAGTCACTTTCACTTAACTTTTCTCTCATTACGGTCAAGTGGATGCGGACAAGAGGATGAAAGAGGAATTGATAAATGGAGGATAAATGCAGCGACGGTAAACTGGATATAAACCTCGTCAGGAGAGAAAGGAAACATGCCATTAGGTGATTAATTAATCGCTCAGTGGCTGTGGGCGATGCAGCAGATGAAAGGTTGGCGAAGGTTTGATGAGGGTAGAGGTTTACTGGGGGATGTTGACACTGGCGATGCCGAGTGCAGGTGGCGGGGGACAAAGAGAAGCTGCCGTGTGTTCCCAGGCACGGCATGATGAGGAAGACAAGCAGTACCTTTGCCAAGACAAGACTCGACGGAGCGGCTTCAGTTCTCTCTTTGATAATCTTTTTCCACCCTAAATATTAAAAGACTTCCAAGGAAAATTCAGGGTTTTTCATCTTGCTTTGAGCACAAGTTGAAAATATCTTAATGTTTTAAAGTCAGAGATTGTTTTTTTTTCACTTCATCTCGTCTCCTGTTTGTTTTTTATAAGGGATATTTGCCAGTTTGCATCTGATATTTTTTAATCGAACGGCACACTAATTACGTCTAATTAGGTGATATTTTTCCTTCTCTTTAAGGTGAAATGAATCAGTTTGATTTATATGACTAGGAACATTTTTTTTAGCTATTTACAGATACGCTTTTACAAGGTTCTCTCTCTCTCTCTCTCTCTCTCTCTCTCTCTCTCTCTCTCTCTCTCTCTCTCTCTCTCTCTCTCTCTCTCTCTCTCTCTCTCTCTCTCTCTCTCTCAGCTTTCTTTTTTTCTTTTTCTTTTTTCCTTCTTTATGTGACCTTTCCCCTGCGAGGTCGCCCTGAAGGTGTCTATTGTTGCGCTTTTTATCTCACCGGCCTAGCATTCCCCTCGGGCCTGATCTACTCGATGTGCCCCGTCAAGGTACCGTGGAGGAGGCTTGCTGCGCCCTCCACTCAGCCTAGGGAGAAAGTGGGGAAGTCATTCTCTATTACTTTTCGTCTGAGTGCCCATCGTAGTGGTGTGTGTGTGTGTGTGTGTGTGTGTGTGTGTGTGTGTGTGTGTATGTGTGTGTGTGTGTTGTGGGGGGTAGGGGCTTGTGGTGTTCCCAGGAGTTAAGAGGAAAGAAAGTTGTATGAGTACTCTATTTTTCTTTCTTACGCGTTTCTTTTCCTGTCTTTTTTTTTTTTTTTCTTTTTGAGGGAACTGGACCTTTCCCATATCCGTGAAGTAGTTTAGAACTTGTACAGCTTTATGGATTCCATCACCTAATGAGAAAGGTTTTTTTTTTTTTTCGTTTCCCTTCTCCTCTCCCACAACTTAGCGAGTCTGCAAGTTGGATAATTCGATAAAAAGTCAGTAGAAGATGGCTTAATTAGCTCCTCATTTACATCAGTATTATCTCACTCCGTCATTATCTTCGCGGCTTAAATTTCACTTAAGTGCCTCAAGTAAATTGTTATGTTCCTCCCGCAGGAGTCAGTGGTGTGGAGCCGACCCGCTTTTGTGACACAGCCGCTGCCTCAGGTAAGGAAGACACTTTTACTTGGTTCCTAAGAGTGGCTCGAGCTGTAGTGTCTTTGCTCGTATTATCATTACTGGCAGTTCAGAAACGAAGACTCATTTGCCTTGTAAGAATGGCACGACTTTTGCTTTCATTGTTGGTAATTAAGGAAAGAAGACTTGTAATTATAAGAATTGCATTACATGTAGTCTCATTATCGGTAATTAAGAAAGGACTCCTTCTTTACTGTACGATTTATGACATTTATATGACGCATTATCTATAACAATACCAAGAAAGACTCCTGCTCATCTTATAAGAACCGCTTGACTTATGCTGCTAGTTTTGTAATTGATAATTCTGTAATAATTATATTATGTGTATTTTGATTATGAATGAAATATAAGTTTACCACAGTAAAAGTATAAATTATTAGTTATTTTGAGTTCCTGGTTAGAATTGTACTTCATTTCTCCGGCTGCTTTGTAATCCTTTGCAAAATTTCAACTTCTATGATGCGGCAACATTTTGTTTAATCAACTATGAAAAAAAAAGTATGAAGGTTCTCCACACACAAAAAGAAATTCCGATTATGAATACAAAAGAAAACGTGTGTGTGTGTGTGTGTGTGTGTGTGTGTGTGTGTGTGTGTGTGTGTGTGCGTGCGTGAGTGAGTGCATGCGTGCATGAGTGAGTGCGTATGCGTGAGTGTGTGCGTGTATCTGCGCTCCTGTACGTGTGTGTGTGTGGGCGTGAGTGTGTGCGTGCATGAAGGAAGGATCGATGAAACAGATGCTCCAATCAGCGCTTCATTAGCCTCAAGGTCCCGTGTGAGTGAGTGGCAACAAAGGTGTTCATTACCTGAGGGATAATTTGGTCCCAATCATGCAATCCTGATTATTGAGGAGGAAGAAGACACCACAATGTGACCAATATATGCCCTGAAAAGACCTTTGATCGCTCGCGCCCTCATTTTTTCCTCCGAAGTGGAAATTTCTCTCGATAGCGGTGCCTTAATCATCGTAGAAGGAGAAGGTCTTTGTGTGAAATGTATTTAAGAACTCCGTGGTATCTCTCCCAAGGTATTATGTCTAGACTAGTTTTTTTTTTTTTGTGATGGTGTTAATGAAATACAACACATCGGATGTACGTTTCGAATCAGTTCTCAGCCAATAGTTTAGGTTTCATCATGAAGACGTGTTGAAATAGGACGTTTGGTAGCATAAAATATAATGAAATGCATTCCGTTTTCATTCAGTCGTTGTGTTAAGATCGTTTGATAGCATAGGAAGGAAGAAAATGCATTAAACACATGGAAGTGGTTCTCAGGCAAAAGTTGCAGGTTCTATCATAAAGCTGTGCATTAAGAACAGAATATTTGATGGCATATGAACGAAAGCAATGCATTTAAGACACACGCAAGTAGATTGGAATCCTTTGAAGAGTTCCTTGTAGCTCCATAGATCTGAGTGGGATTTTTTTTTTTTTTTTTTTTTTTCGTAAGAGGGGCGCTGGCCAAAGGCAAAAAAAAATTGGGGAAAAAAAGCCTACTCGAGTGCCAGTCCTAAAAGCAGGTCAAAAGAGTTATCCAAATCTAGAGAATAAGTATCTTAAAGAGTTTAAGTCATAGGAAGGAGGAAATATTGAAGCAGGCAGGGAGTTCCAGAATAGGGCTTTTGATATCAAATGATAGGAAGGAATATAAAGCCTACAAAGGATTTCTTCTATTCATTGTTGATCTCAAGACAGTCCTACTACGCTATTCTTCCTCCTTCAGTAGTCCTGCGTGTGCAACTCCTCCTAGCCATAACAACTTAACCCTTCGTATAGAATAAGACGACCTCGCATGAATAGCAATAGGAAACTTGCATCAAAACAAACGGCGGCAAACTTTCAATCATCAGAATAAAGTGACTCTGGTCGGTAATGCCGCGGGAGAGGATCGCCTAAACTTGTTCAACCTTTCCTCCTTTTCCAGGACCATTATTCATTTTTCCTGTGCCATCTTTCTTCCTCGACCTGTTCTCATTCTCCTTTCTTACGAACTATCAACCACACGTTACTTTGCCTTCATCCTGTCCTCCTCCTCCTCCTCCTCCTCCTCCTCCTCCTGTTCCTCCTCTTCCTCTTCATCTCCATGTAGGCTATCCAATTTCCATCATTGTATGCTGGTACAGTTCCCAGAAACAGCCCCGCAAGGACTAACAAGGCTTCAGCTGTTAGTTCTTCCTTTGCATTCCTCCTTTTTCTCCTGCGCCTTCGCCACCAACCCCTCAAACCCTCGCGCCATCCAGAAACCATCAGCTGTGCATCACATCGTCTGTTCTTGGCCCGCGGCGCTCCTCTCCTCGCCTCGCCGGCCGCCATAACGTATTCCGCAGCAGGGTACTCTTGTTTCACGGTCCGGCAGCGTCAAAGGTTACCGTGTTATGGTCCCAAAGAGGCAGTCATCCCACCGCAGCGATGCAAAGGAGCAATAAACTTGTTGAGGAGACACAGACATTCCTCGCCAACCCCCACAGGCATGATACACGTACGAGCCACACATGCATATCCCCCGTACGCGTCCGCGAGAGTGGAGGCTCAAGTGGCTGCCCACACGTTATTCTTTGCGCTTTGTTGATTGTTTATTTACAAAAGAGGGATCAGTGGCGGTGGTGTCGATTATTTATGTTGTCAGTGGAGGAACTTTACTCTGTATACGTAAAGGCGATTTGGGGAAAGGGCGCGAAGTTTATTGTGTTTTTTCTTTCCTTTTTCCTTTTTTTCTTTTTTTTTATTAGTCCTTTGCACTTTGTATGGGAAATCAATGACGGATGTGTTGGTTGTATCCGTTTTCCATGGAGAAACTTTACTTTTTATTTGTTTCCGTAAAGACGAGTGAGAAAAAGAGCGCGAAGTTTATAGGAATTTAATACTTCTTCTTTTACTTGTTTGCACTTTATTGATTCCTCTTTTGCGAGATTCCATTCACAGACGCCTGCATTATTTCAGTTTTCCGTTGAGAAAATTTACTCTTTATTTGTGTTTCCATGAAGACGAGTGGAAATGAACTTTTATAGAAAAAGTTTATAGAATTTTTGTTTTTTTCGCAGTTATCAATTGTTTTTATACGTGAAATCATTAGCGAATTGTGCCTCTCTTTTTCATTTCCGCTCAAAAGCAGTTTTTATATGTATCGGTCAAAACAAGAGGGGAAAAAAAGAGCGAAGTTTACAGTGAGGACTCCCAAACACTGAAAGAAACAAAAACTCCTGGTATAATAATTGTTCCTTCCTTCACGGGGTTTGCTGGGGGTGGGGTGGGGTTGCGCTGGCTGGGGTCCCTGCGGGGTCTGTTGGATCTCGTTTAAACTCACCCCGGGAGCAGCGCGGGGCGTCAGGTGTGCCAGGTGTTGAGAAAGGTGAGGAATATCTAGGTTGTAAGGTGACTTATTTGATTGACCTTACTTCGTTCATGATTTTGATAATTAACTGTCAAAGAGATTACCAACATATTATACTTTTTCTTTCTTTGTTCCTTCCTTCTTTCCTTCTTTTTTTTCACTTTTATTTTTAGTGTTTTTCTGATTCTTTGTCTAAATTACGTCATGCTTTTTATTTATACTTTTAACACACACACACACACACACACACACACACACACACACACACACACACACACACACACACACACACACGCGCGCGCGATTTTAACAGACTTCAAAGACCGGTGAAAGACAAAAGAAGAAAATAAATAAACACAGAAATAAGCAGGATAAATAAAGACCGTGCGATGCTGAGATGAAATTAAGTAAAGTCCTTCAGAGGGAGGGGAGGAAGAAAAAAGGGTACACAAAAGAAGAGAGGAGGAGGAGGAGGAGGAGGAGGAGGTGATGGTGGTGGTGGTGGAAGAGGAGGTAATGGAGTGAATAAAGATAAGAGAAATTCATCCCATTTCGAGTAACCACCACAGACGAACCAGCGACCCAGAACGAGTGCTAGAGAAAACGGGGAAACAAACACGAGGGAGGATGAGTGAAAGAAAACGGAGGTCTTTAAGGAAAATAAAAGAAAGGGAGGCGGGTTATTGTTTACTGAGAAAATGAAGGTTGGGAAAAAAAAAAAGGAAGGAAGAACGATAGAGATTTTTTTCTTCTAGGCAGGAAGGAAGGACAGCTTAGTGAAAATGTGTTCCTGATTGATTTTTTTCCTTTTTCTTTTTCCTTTCTGTTTGTCAGTTATTTGAAGATTCCAGTGGTGCCTTCTTTTCCTCTACATTCCACCACTCCAGTATCACCATTCCCCCATTACTGTATTCCCTCCATCTCCATTTTCATCTTTTTTTCATTCCATTACTCCTATCAATCTCTTCCATCACTTCCCCTTCTCTTCCTATCACCATCCCCGCCCATCATCACCATCACCATTTGCTATTGTGTTTCCTCACCATCATCTTTCTCTCCCATTTTCCCTATCACCGGTTATAGTTAGTGGACCTGCCCCATCACCAGCCTCCTATCACAGCCACGCTGATCCACTCGCAAGGAAGGAAAGATTGTTAATGCTGTTAATTTCCCTTTAGCTTGATGTAAAATTTCCTCTTTCCCTCTTTCATTATAGTCTTAAAATACACATATATACACTTTCTCAACTACACGTGTACGTATTTCAACATTAGTGTTCATGGGTGGAGTACACGCACATACATACTCACATACATACATACATACATACATGCGGAA
The DNA here is from genome assembly GCF_035594125.1 of Scylla paramamosain. Classification (NCBI taxonomy): domain Eukaryota; kingdom Metazoa; phylum Arthropoda; class Malacostraca; order Decapoda; family Portunidae; genus Scylla; species Scylla paramamosain. Next base: position 3,183,900 of record NC_087178.1, read on the forward strand.
GCTTTCAGGAGGTTTCATATACTTAAGGAGTAATTCCTATGTATGGAGATGTGTCCTTGAGTGTAACCTGCATATTTCCATCTTTGCATTTCCTTCCTCAGCATATTTCTTTCCCCTCCGCTGCCTTCCTTTTATCTCCTCTTTTCCTTTTTCCTCCTATTCGTTTATTCTTCTATTCCATCTACTCTCCATTCTCCCAACCTGCACAGTATTTGTATTTTTATCGTACCGTTTATTCTTTTCCTCGCTTCTTGTCCTTTTTTTTTTATCCCTCTCCCTTTCTTTCTCTTTCGTTATATCTTTTCATATATTCTGTTCTATCCACGTTCCACTCTCCTAACTTCTACGATATTCTTATTTTCTTGCACAATATTCTTTCCGTTTCGATTTTTTTTCTTTCTCTTATTCTTTCTATCCACGATGTTTTTTTTTATTCTATTCACTCTCTATTCTGTTTTGCTCAACTGTATTAGTTTTCCTCGTGTAATTTCTATCAAATTTTCCCCTCTTTTCGTTTTTTTTTTTTCCTCTTAGAGTATTCTTTCTATTTACTGTTTTCTTTTCTCCTTCATCCCTTTTACATTTTTATCCTGCTGTTCTGTTCATTCTCCCTTTTGTTTTCCTCAATTGTATTCGCTTTCTGTTCTCTCGTGAACTACTTTCTATTAATTTTCTCCTCCCTTCGTTTGTTCTCCCTCTCCCCCAACATTCCATCTTTTATGCTTCCATTCTCAATTTTCTTCCTATCTACTATGTTGTCCTTTTGTTCCATGCACCCTCCATTCTCCCAACGCAATGGTATTCGAACATTCTTTATCCTTTCTATTTCTACTCCCTTTCGTTTGGTCTCCCTTCTCACATTCCGTCCTTCGCTCCTGGTTCGAGGTCGGGGGTAGGAGGCGGCGTACCCCTGTCGTCTCCTGCTATAACCCGTGTCCCTCTGGCGGCGGTATCAGGCATCTTAGAACTTGGCTGATGTTACAAGAGGCAATTTAACGTTATAGATATTTTTGTTTTCGATTTTTTTTTTTATTCCCTTTGGCCAGATATAATATTTTCTCCCTTTTCTGTCTGGATTGTTAAAGGAGGAGAGGACTTTCT
>NC_087178.1:3190000-3262500 GCF_035594125.1 Scylla paramamosain
TTTCTTTATAAGTTCAGTAATTTTCCAAAGACAAAGCACTCCTGATCGCGGCAACCGAATAATTTAGAACACTTGTAATTAACATTTTTCAACGTTTACATTCGTAAGTAAACAATTTCCTTCCCAATTTTAATCGTTTTTCAGACCAAACACTCTGATCACAGTAACTAAATCCGTTAGACCGCGTGTAATTCATCTCTTATGCATTCTCCTTTGAGTGTCACGTGGCGCCATCAATAACGCTGTGTGGGCCGTCCCGAAGTCTTTCTGTCAGGCGCGCTGGAGGCAGATCGGCCGCTGCAACCCCCCGAGGGCCGCCACATAGATCATAGCTGAAGGAGGATGACTTGAGGCTCATTCATCTGCGTCACATCTGCGAGGGGGTCCCGGTGCAGCCCACCAATGCCAGTGCGAGTTTGGCTCGAGAAATGAAGGGAATTTGGAAGGCGTTATCTTTGCAACCGCGGGAGTGAGAGGGAGTAGTGGTGCAGGGAGTGGAGGGAGTTGGTAGGGAAGTTTAGGTCGGAACTGTTGCTCTTCACTGTTACCCTTTCCTCCTCTCCCGTCCTTGTATCTTGGGTGGTTTTGACTTTTCTCTGTAATTTTTTGTTTTTTATTCCCTCCGTTGTTTTTCTCTCTTCATTGGATTTGTGTTTTCCTTTTTGTTATTTTTAATTTGCTCTCCCTGATATTCACCCTCACAGTTTCCATTCTGAATCATTCATCTTCTGTGGATTTGTTTTTACGCTTCACCACATTCATTTTTATTCCTTTTCTTGCTACTCGGTGGTTTGGCTTTATCTTTCTTTTTTTTTTTTATTATTTCCTTTCCTTTCCTTACTCTTCACTGCGTCCGTTCCCATCACTATTACTCTCTCCCTAGTGGCATTATCTTTTTCTCTCAACATTTTTTTCCACTTAGCTTTATTTTTTGTACGTCCGTAGTTCCACCGTGTTCTATGAAACCATTCTATCCTCTCTGTGCCTCTTATATGTTTATCTTCTATCTCTACAATTTTCTACTCTCAGCTTTATTTTTTGTATTTAAGTACTTCACCGTGCCCTGTGAGACAATTCTATCCCCTCTACGCCTCTCACATCTTTCACAATCCTTATATCGATATCACTTATCCCTCACTCTATATCTGTCCCCACATCTTTCCATCATATTCCCTAAGTTTATTGGAATCAAGTCACTTCGGTAAGTTGTGCAATGTGACAAGCGAAGCAACTCCTCGGAAAATCGGCTTGCTATTTGTTTCCTTCCGCTAACGCTGCTGTAAGTGCCGTCTTTCATCGACATGTACGGGGTTCTGGCTACCTGGAAGTACCTGTCTTGCTCGCTGATAAGGATTTGTCTAGAAAAGATCCGAAAACTGTTACTGTAGCTTAAAGAATCATCTGTCGGGGTCGCTGGAAGAGGATATGTGTTTGCCGGACGAGAATCACCTACTAAATTAACGCACCGTGACTTGGCAATGCTGTCAGTTCTCAGTCAGTAGGGAGGGTTAAAGCAGTATCACATTTATGGGTGGAGATGATAGGTGGGTATGTGTAGATGTGTATACGTTTTATATAAGGACTGCCACGTGTAGGTCTGCTGACTTTCTGCAGCTTATGTTCTTGTGTTCTAATGACTGCAGACGTTACATTTTTGCATCGTTTTGCTTAAAGTTTCCTTGTGATGAACGGGAAAATTAACAACATAATTTGGTGGAATGATAAAATTCACAACTTTCTGACTTTGACGTTTATAAATATTGGTGTGATTACGTTTTCGTGCGTGGGTGGGCGGTGTTAATGAAGGGATGAGTGTTGCGTAATATAATGATAACTGTGAGGATATTCTGACTAATTAAAATCAACTTTATTATGCGCTAATCATATTTATAGACGTCATTTATGCAACATTTTCACATCTGGAAAACAAAATATCACACACAGATAACTATATCCATCAGACGGTCACCCATATTGACTTTCTCTTCATTTTGCCCCTCCTGCAGTATTCTGGCGCGTATTCCTCCTTTCCTTAGCTTTTTTTATTTCCTTTGACTCTCTCTCATTTCTCCTTTCATCACCTACACCTTTTATTTACTTCTAACATCGTTCACTTCCTTCCCCACTGATATAGACGCAGCCGAGATCACAGCAGGCCAGTCAGTCAGCCAAGCAGTCAGACCAGTGAGTGGAGTGAGCGAGAGTCTTATATAAGTAACCTTTATTAACCCAGCGAACCGCGTTTCCTACCTTGATCTTAAATTAAACTAGCTCGCGAAATTACATGCAATATTTACCTGGTCTGGATCTCATAGGCTTGGCTTCTTCACCTGGGACCCCTTCAGGTATCCGGCAAGGGATGCTCACCTGCGTGGAATGAAGATATTACCTGTGGTTGTGTATACGGTGTGTTCTGTGGGCAATTTTCTTTTTTCCTTTGGCGTAGTGAAACGATAGCAAGGGAAGGGGAGGGGGATTAAGGGAGGTGCGCCTCTTCCAACGGGACGGACATCGGTGTATGGAGGGGAAGAGGATTGGTTTAGCTGTGTTAGAGTCGATAAAAGTCTGATTGAATTGGCTTTTGGTCAGTCGTTAGGCTCCAGCAGTATCGTGGATGAAATTTATTGCTCCCCTTCTCTTCTCTGTTTCCTTTCTTCCCTCTCATTCATCTTCTTTTTAATCACTTACTAGCCTCATTCACTTTTCATGCCTCTCTGCACTTTCCTCTCTCTTCTTCGTTCTTGGTTTAGTTTTCTATTTTCTCTCCTTTATTACTTGTTTTCCCTCTCGTGTGTGGTTTGTTTCCTTTTTCCCCTCTTTTTTTTTCATTTACTCACTCTTCTCAGTTTTGATGCTTTTTCGATATTCTCCTTTTTTTCCTATTCTTTATTTGTTGCTCCTCTTCTTTCCATATTTTCTTCCTTCCCACTCACTTGCCTTTTGTAATCACTAACTCTTTTTCACTCAGTTTTCGTGTTTTTCTATCCCCTTTCTTTACACAATATATATAATCACTGTTCCTCTTCTTCTGTATTATCTATGTTCTTTTTCTTCCCCCACTAACTCAATTTATTCAGTCTTAATGGTGTTTATGTGTTTATATCTTCCATTTCCTTCCTCATATTTTTTGCAGTCTCTTATTCAGTATTTTTTGTGTTGATATCTTTTCTTTTCTTCCCACATTCTTCTTCAGCCTCCTATTAATATATTGTCCGTGTGAAATTGATCATTCTCCTTCACTGTCTCTTCTTATATTCATCGAAAGGAGAGAGGAGGAGGAATGAAGAAGCGAGAAAGAAAAAGAATGGAGGAAGAAACAGGGAGGAGATTGAAAGAAAGGAAATGAGACTAAAAATATGAACTGAAAGGAAGAAGCGAAGAAAGGAAGGGACATAGATATAAGATAGGAAGAAAGATAAGAAGGATTGACGAGGAAGCAAGAGAACAAGGAGATGGAACAGGAAGATGCAAGGAAAGGAGGAAGAGGAGGAAGGTGCCTGAAGGGAGGATGAGGAGGAGGAGGAGGAGGAGGAGGAGGGGGAGGGGAAGGTTCTTAGCCATGCTTGTTTGGCCTCACGGGTCATAAGAAGAGATTTAATGGTGAGGAAGATGTCTTCTGGTAAGCAAGCCTCCTCCTTTTCCTCCTCCTCCTCCTCCTCCTCCTCCTCCTCCTCCTCCTCCTCCTCCTCCTCCTCCTTCTCCTCCTCCTCCTCCTCTGTGTCCTGATTTTTTTCAACCTCATCTTTAACATTTTGCTTCTCTCTCCCTTTGTTTTTTTTTGTTTTCTTTCTTCCTTTCCTTCGTCTCGTTTGCGTCAGTGTTTCATCTGCTTGCATTTCTCTTTTTCGTTTTATTTTCTTTTATTCACTTTGTCTTTTCTTTTTCTTTTTTTTACTGCTTCATTCTTCATTTCTTTCCTTTTATTTTTTTCCCGAATTATACTTTTCTTTTTTTCAAGTTTGAGGTATTTATTCATTTTTTTATTCCGTTTTCTTTCATGATTGCGTTTTCTTTTCGTTCATGCTATATTTATTCTTTCCTCTTTTTTTTCAGGTTTCGTTTTAATGGTGTGGCGAAGATTCTTTTGTGATTTTACTTTTATTTTTTTTGTTCTTTTACTTTCTTTACCTCATTGTTTATTTTTGGCTTATTATTTTTTTTAACGTGTCTTAACCTTGAATTTATTTGTCATCTGCGTCATTATCAATTTTTTTTTTGGGGGGGACCATTTGATCATTTACATACATTTATCACACCCATAATCCGTCATTCTCTCTCTCTCTCTCTCTCTCTCTCTCTCTCTCTCTCTCTCTCTCTCTCTCTCTCTCTCTCTCTCTCTCTCTCTCTCTCTCTCTCTCTCTCTCTCTCTCTCTCTCTCTCTCTCTCTCTCTCTCTCTCTCTCTCTCTCTCTCAAAGCACTTTAGAAATTCTCGAGCGCTTCTTTCCACATACTCTGACGGACTTCCTCCTTCCTCACGATCCTCCACGCGAACCAAGACCACCTCCTCCCACTTCAGGTTCTCCTCCTCCACTTCCCATCAGCATCGAGTCTTCGGCTTCGTCGTCTTTTTTTTATGTTGTTGTTGTTGTTGTTGTTGTTGTTGTTGTTGTTGTTGTTTTCTTTTTCTTCTTTCTTCTTCTTTCTCCTCCTCCTCCTCCTCCTCTTTTATCTACTCATTCTCTACCACTTCTATTATTATTATTATTATTATTATTGTCATCATCATTGCCATCATTACTTTCATCCACAATGACGTTATCATTATTTCCGCCTGTCTACTTACTTTTGTGCCGTCTTCTTTCATCTATCACAGCCACCACCACCACGACCACCACCACCACCACCACAATAACGAAAGGTCCCGCTAACAATGTCCCCTCGAGAACCCTAATCTCCGCCACCTCTATACGGCGTCTTTCTCAGCCAAGCCTTTTGTTACCTGCCTGTCTTCCTTGTGACCGCTCCCCCCGCTGCGCCTCCCTCGCTCGCTTATCGCCGCGGTGAATGCTTAGCGCCGTGGACTGCGATGCCTCACTTTATGGTCTCGTTAAGCAACCTTATGACTCGCCCCCGCCCTTGAAGACCGATGGTATCATGGGTTGTTAATCTTTATGAACCTTTGATCGGTTTTATTCCCGAGCGACGGTGTACAAGACATTGGGGGGGACGGTGAGGGGAGAGACAGAGACAGGCAGGCAGAGAGAGAGAGAGAGAGAGAGAGAGAGAGAGAGAGAGAGAGAGAGAGAGAGAGAGAGAGAGAGAGAGAAACTAGAACAAAGAGACAGACTGGAAAAGAGAGAGACAGACAAACTGGAACAGAGAAATAGACTGGAAAAGAGAGAGACAGACAGACAGACTAGAACAAAAAAAGACAAACTGGAACAGAGAGAGACAAAGCCAGAGAGAGAAAGCGAAAAGAGAAAAAAAGAGAGAAAAAAAAACGCGTAGAAACAGACATATTTTACATTTCAGTGAGATATTGGTCACAGCTCCGGGTTCCCTTGACATGGCGGCGTGCAGGTCCTCCCAAGGCTTCTCGCTGTTTGATCTCGCCTCCAAAAAGTCACCTTGACATAAAAGTTTCGCTGCTTAAATCCCCGAGACTTTGCCGAGGCCGCGGGAAGACCTCGGCGGCTCTTTATCTCGAGGTTTGGGCTTTCTGAAACAGTCTCACTCTCGTGGCCGGATCCCCGTGGCTGATCTAAGCGTAATGTCAGGAAATAGAGATGATTTTCCCAAGGCTATGTAAGGATTACGTGTACAATTGTGAGAAATATCGCCTTGTTAATTTTTCACGTGCAAGTAGCGAAGGTAAAGATGAAGCTGTACTGAGGTAGGTAGAATCATGATCTTGGTAGTGTATTTGAGTTAAGGAAGGTGAGAGGGAGAGGGAGACGGAGGGCAGGTCTCTAATCTTCACATGAAAGTCTGAAGTGAAAAGCGAAGCCTTTCAAAATTCTCTCGGTACAGCCGCTGCCCTCCCCTCAGTTACCCTCGCCTTTCCTCGCCTTCCTTTGGCCTCGTACATCAGAGCCATTATCGCTTGTTGTTAACCTTATCATTCATCACGCTTGCCCTTTGCCGCGACCCTCCTGCGCCCCATCTCTTCCCCTCTTTCCCTTCCTTCCTTCCTTCACTTTACCTACACCTCGTACCAACTTTCTTACCTCAGCCTCTCTTTCCCCCTCTTTCCCTTCCCTCTCCTTTCTCATCCTTCCCGTCTTCTTTTTTCTGTCTTTCCTTTTCCTCTTCTTGTTCCTCCTTTCCTCTTTCCTTTTTTCCTTTTCTTTTTCCTCCTATTTCTCCTCCTCCTTGTCTCCCTTTTTCCCTTTCCTCCCATTTCTCCACCTTCCTGCCTTCCTTTTTCCCTCTTTCCCTTTCCTTCACTTCTCTTCCCTTCCTTCTCTTTCCCTCCACCTCTTAATACCTTCCCACAGCCTCCTTTCTTCATTTTCCTCTTTCTGTTCTTTCCTTTCATCGTCTGGCTTTTTTTTTTTTGTTGTTGTTGTTGGAAAAATCACAAAGGAAAGCACGTGGAAATATAAAGTGATTTTCCTCATTACTGTTTTCCTGATGATGTCTATTAGAAAAATCCGCTTTACCTCCCCCCAGTTATCGTGTAGTTCAGATCTATTTGCGCTGAGTGGTCTTGAGGTAAGAAAAAAGGACGAAAAAAAATCGAAATCATTGTTCAGTTTTCGTTCATTATTTAGGTCTATTTTTAGTGTTTTCTTTCTATGTTTTTCCCCCGCAATATTTTTCGCCGTGTATGATTCACTTTTTTTTTTTATCTCTCATTTCTTGCGTTTCTTTTATTTTCCTTCTTCTCGTGTTTGTCTCGCCTGTCATTCTGGTTTTGTTCGCTCCTTCACGCTCACATCCACACACAATTCCACCGCTCCATCTCCTGCCACCTCTCCACATGCTTGTTTCCCCCTCCTCCTCCTCCTCCTCCTCCTCCTCGTCCTCCTCTATGCTTTCATCCCTGTGTACCAGCCATCAGCTTCATTCTCTCTCTCTCTCTCTCTCTCTCTCTCTCTCTCTCTCTCTCTCTCTCTCTCTCTCTCTCTCTCTCTCTCTCTCTCTCTCTCTCTCAGATAGTGGACTTCTTTTCCTCCTTTCTTCCCCCTCTCGTCTATCCCCTCCCCGGAACTCCCTGCTCTTTCTTCCCCTTCCATTTCGCTGCCTTGCTTAACCTACTTTCGTCCTCTCCTAGTAAGGCGCCGCTAAAGCCTCCTCCTCCTCCTCCTCCTCCTCCTCCTCTTTTTTTTTTTTTTTTTGCCCCCTCAAGGCCTCTATCCGACTTTAGTGCGTTGGTGGTGAAAAATGCGAAGTGACCCTGGCATACTATATATATGCACCTTTGACTCTCTCTCTCTCTCTCTCTCTCTCTCTCTCTCTCTCTCTCTCTCTCTCTCTCTCTCTCTCTCTCTCTCTCTCTCTCTCTCTCTCTCTCTCTCTCTCTCTCTCTCTCTCTCTCTCTCTCTCTCTCTCTCTCTCTCTCTCTCTCTCTCTCTCTCTCTCTCTCTCTCTCTCTCTCTCTCTCTGACGGGTGCAGTTGGTCGCCCCAAGGTTGTCTGAATGAAAGAATAACAGCACCATCCCTGGCTGGGCTGCGGCTGGTGAGGAGGTGATGCAGGGCCGACCTTGAAAGGTTTGCCCGGTCTAATCTCCCGAGGTGGTCAGGGGATGCTGGGGACGCTGCAGGGGAGAAAGGAAGAGCTGCTATAAGGGACGTTGGATCATATTCTGAAACACTGTGCTGCATCTCCACTTTGAAAATGCTATAGGTGAAATGCACGTGTTTTTAAGGGTGTTTTTACAGTTCTAGGGACAGATTAACAAGTTTCTACGCTGTTAAAAGGAGAAATGATCTTGAGAACCCGGCTAATCATCTGTGGTCTTTGAAAATAGTTGAGGTGAGAGAATGAACAAAGGATTCTGTATACGGTCCATATGCTTGAGCTGTGCGAGTGTCATGACTTCCTCTCAGCTTAATAAAATGATCATGTGCAAATTTGGATTATATTCTGATGTTAGAGGGGGCAGATAAAGGGTTGAGTTATATACGTGAGCTGTGTGATATCTAAGCCTTCAAATATTCTGGCTTCCTCTCAGTTTAATAGAAAAACGTTCTTGCCTTGGATTGTAAAGTTCAGAGATAACCGATCATTTAGTAAAGATTTTTGATGCATGCTATTAATTACCTGCTTACTTGGGGGTACTCAGGCGAAGTGATAAGAGTCATAAGCAGCTCAAGGGTCAAGGGAATTCTCACACTTGTTAATTGGTGAGCAAGTAAGTGAGTGACCTTTTTTTGCCAAGTAAGACTCTCACAAGCGGCATTTCCTTCCTTCCTCTCCTCACCACTATTTTTATCCATGTCTTATCATCTTTCCATCTTAATTATCTTCCGCCAACCATCCATTTTCTCCCGAGACGGTTCATTACTCTCCCCTTCCCGTTCCCCTTCCTCTGTGTGTCCTCCTCCTCCTCCTCCTCCTCCTCCTCCTCTTCCTCCTCCAAGCGTACTCCAGCATCAATAAAATGTCACTGGCACATCAAAATCTCAACCCTAATGTTTTATGTGACCCAACGCTGATTTTTGTCCTGGCACCTCTCTCTCTCTCTCTCTCTCTCTCTCTCTCTCTCTCTCTCTCTCTCTCTCTCTCTCTCTCTCTCTCTCTCTCTCTCTCTCTCTCTCTCTCTCTCTCTCTCTCTCTCTCTCTCTCTCTCTCTCTCTCAAGAATTCTGGGTAAAAATTAATAACAATGCAGTTGAGACGGCAGCAGAATGCATTAAGAAGTACGAGGAAGAGAAAAGAGAGGAGGAGGAGGAGGAGGAGGAGGAGGAGGAGGAGGAGGAGGAGGAGGAGGAGGAGGAGGAGGAGGAGAGAAGGAGATGGAGGAAAACAGGAGAAAGAAAGAGGTAAAGAAAGGAAAAGAGAGAAGGAAGAGTAAGATAGGAGGAGATGAAAGAGGATGAAGAGAAAGACAGAAGAAGGAGGAGGAGGAGGAAGGGAAAGAGAGAAGGAGATAAAGGAGGATAAAGAGAAAGATAGAAGGAGGACGATGGGAAATGGAGAAGGAGGCGGCGGAAGAGGAAGAGGAAACAAAGGAAGATGTAGAGGTGGAAGTGAAAGAGGATGAGAAAGAGAAGGTGGAAGAGAAAGAGGATGAGGAAGAGAAGAAGGAAGGTATAGAGAAATAAACACATCTCAAGTGGTTTGTTTTGAGTAATGATGTTGAGTGAGTAATGATCTCTGTTCCTTCTCCTCTCCATCATGTGCCTCTCCTCATTACTTTCCTTCCTTTGTCTGTCTGTGTCTGTCTGTCTGGCTGGCTGTCTGTCTCTATCCCTCTCTCTCTCTCTCTTTCTCTCTCTTTCTTCCAGGTAGTGAGGGGAGCGTCTGTCCGGTTACCAAAATCGAAAATTCTGTGTTAATGGGAAGGAGGAAAGAAGCGCAGGAGGGGGAGCAAGTTTAAAGGGAAGTAACAGAAGAGGGAAATATGCAATAAAGAGAGAGAGAGAGAGCGAGGGAGAGAGAGGGAGAGGGGAAAATATATTAATAAGAAAAGGTGAAGATGGGACGTTAATGAATGACCAGAGAGAGAGAGAGAGAGAGAGAGAGAGAGAGAGAGAGAGAGAGAGAGAGAGAGAGAGAGAGAGAGAGAGAGAGAGATGAATATGACAGAGAGGATGGGAGGGAAGGATGATATAAGGGATGATGGGAGGAAGGGAGGCAGTAAGGTAGAGAGAACAGCAGAACGGGAGAGAGGGAGGGATGGTGCAAGGGAGGGAGGGAGGAAGGAAGAAGTGAATGAAATGGAGACAGAAAGGAGCGTAGAAGGGAGAGAATCAGGAAGGGGGAGAATGAAAGGGAGAAATAGCTTGACTGAAAATGGAGAGACAGATAATGAACAGCCACAAAAAGGGAGAGAGAGAGAGAGAGAGAGAGAGAGAGAGAGAGAGAGAGAGAGAGAGAGAGAGAGAGAGAGAGAGAGAGAGAGAGAGAGAGAGAGAGAAAAAAAAAAGTAACGAATGCAAAATACAAAAGTGAATTCTTTATAATGTTTTGGTCGGAATGAAACAAGCAAATCAGAACACATATAAGAATTACCAAAAAAAAAAAAAAAAAGGGGAAACTAAACAAAACCAGACAAATAATCTATGGAGCATGATGAATAACGAGTTCCAAAAATCATCAGGTTTGCGCAAAAAGAATAACGAAAATAATAAATGAAAAAAATGATAAAAAAAAAAAAAAATAAATAAATAAAAACACACATTTTATGAACACCAACTTAACCTTCGTTGAAATCAATTATAAAACCAGAAAAAAAAAGGCACGTACGATTTTATCAGAACAATTCACCAGCATTCATAATACCTTTTGAAAATGTGGTAACGATATTTTTTTCATTTCGTTCAGTACTTTGGAGTATTTGCACGCTAACAAAGCCCGAACATAAAAGCTAGCGTTGACAATGAGAGACCGTGACACTGCGGACACACGGGGAAGAGGGAGAGGGAGAGAGAGGGAGAGGGAGAATGGGTTTTGTTCCATCCACTATAAAGATGAACAATACGTAGAAATGTGTATAATACGTCACGGGCATCAACAAGCAAGTATCACGAGTCATTTGAACGTAGATATATATGGAAAAAAGGGTTGTAAAAGTGATTTTTTTTTTTTTTACGGGGATGTATTTTTATTTTTAGTCAGAATGTTAACAACTCGATTCTGTGGCCTCTAAAAATGTAACACACACACACACACACACACACACACACACACACACACACACACACACACACACACACACACTACATAACCATTGTCGTCCATTGCAACAGTCTTCAATAACGTAAATAAATAAGTGTTTAGTTCCAGTATAAATCTATTCCATTGCAGTGTTTAGCCGTGTTGTTTTATTTGTTTATTTATTTATTTATTTATTTATTCATGTTTCTTTCTTTATTTGTTTTCATTCATTTATTTATTTATTTATTTATTTTTTAGCATCAGCTGTTTGTTTTCACTGTACACATACATACATATTTCATTTCAGCTTTGTGTTTTTAATTCTGATTTTTCCGTGTTCAAGTTTTTTTTTTAATATGTGTTATTGTTTCATTATTATTATTGTTATTATTATTGTTATTGTTATTATTATTATTATTATTATTATTATTATTATTATTATTATTATTATTATTATTATTATTATTATTATTATCATCATTATTATTATTGTTACTGTTATCATCGTCATCGTTCCCGTGCATTTACTGCTATTGTAAATGTTAGTGTTGCAGTTGCTGGCCAGTTTATACGCTTGTGGTCACGGCATTAAAGTACTGAGCGTTTTCCTGCACCGCGCTGCTCACCTTCACGTCTGGGCGAGGCTGGACGGCTGACGTATTTCATTTTCGAGCGAGACATTATAGGCATCACTGTTAATTGAATATGTGACCTGGAAAGGTAAAATAATTCCTTTCATTCACATGCAAATAATTTCTTAGCTTAGATTTACAATGTCGGCCAGTCTGGATGAATAAAGTAGATTTTTCCTCTGCGGAGTAAAAATTTAGGTAGAGGAATCGGGTAGAGCGCAGACTGTTGCTACTGTGTCGCGGGAAATGTCGCTGCGTGGAGCCTCTGCTGATACGAATGCTGTGGTGATTGCTGTGCTGAGCCGCCTGACCACACTGCCGTCTGCCACTGTTCTTCCTTTCTCCGCCATCCAGTGACTCCCTATCTTCTCCCAGAATATAAATTTGAATTTTTGCTCAAAAACGAAACATTCAAGGTCGATGAATTAAAGGATGATTACCTCAGCCTGCAAACAGCTTGTAATATCCTGATGGACGCAGTAGACTGAACAGAAGACCGTCACGGTCTGGAGAAGGAACACAGCATCCTGCATGAAGGCCTCAGGAGGCTGCCGGGCTTAATCTTCCATGCCCAGGAAAGCTTGCACGTCGCGGCGCCGAGCAAGGAACAAGTGTCTTTAAACTTAAAGTGAAGGGAAGAAGGAAACGACAGCTTAAAGAGATTGCTGGCGGCAGAAAAGAAATTGAACGAAGATTGTGTCAAGAAAATGAGTAGTGTGATGGGCATGTCAAAATACTGGAACGTGTTTATAAAGACACTGTATTGAATTGTACTGCAGAGTGACGATCTAAAATAAACAACAGGAAAGCAACGTGATGCTCTGAAAAATGAGCTGCAAAATACCAGGGAAACTCGCTTCAAAGTTTGCTCGCGAACAAAGTGTAAAGGAATATATATACTTGAAAACACGCTCTTGAAAGTGAAATGTGAAGCGGGGAAGAAACAGCGAGAAGATAAAGACGATGAGATGCTTGAACTCCATGACACACGTTAAGATGTTGCCACTCCGGCGTACTCTTAGGAGATCAAATTGAATTTCATTACACGACGGGAGCCTTGTTAAGAAAAATATATATTGAAGAATTATGAAACCGTACGTGAGGTAGAGATTGCGAGCCAAGGAGGGACTTTGTTAAGGATCATTGAGTAGAACACCGGCACAGGTTCTGCAGAAGGTGGTGATCTCAGCTGATAGATGGTGACAGAGATAGTTTTGTTTCTATTATTCTTTCTTTCTTTCTTGTTTTCTTTCTTCCTTTCATTTAGTCATTCGTTCTTTCCCTCTGTTTTTCTTTTCATTTGTTTTTTTTGTTTTTCTCTCATTCGTTATCTTACTTGTTGATTTATTTTCTTATATGTTTATTGATGTATTTCCACAAGACCCCTAAATACCAGGACAAAAAAAAAAAAAAAAAATTGAACCTCAAGTTTTCATTCTGCACAACATTACTGAAAATTGAGAGAATTTTGACTTCTTGAGTGAGGGAAAGAATATTTTTTTACTGCAATGGAAACAGGAAAAGCTACTCTTAACGTACGCTGGAAAATTGAATTATCATATATTTTACAAACTGCATCTTGATGATTTCCGCGCCCACTGTGCTCAGAGTTTGTAGCCGTGCATTTATATTAAGCATTTTTCATCTGAATGAGTCTTTTTCTTTTAATGTTTTTCCTTGCGTTGAAAAGTTTGTGTGTGTGTGTGTGTGTGTGTGTGTGTATATTTGTGTGTGTGTGTAGGTAGGTTGGTAGGTGTGTTGGTAACCGTGTGTATGCAGGCGAGGGCGCCGGTGTGTACACATTCACGGGCGAGGAATTCCTGAAACTGTGAAGGGGGAAAAAATTAGGAAAATCGTAGGGGCCGCTGAACGAGATTGGATTAACTCGGCAGTATAAAGTTGATGCAGCGCCGATGTTCAGGAGGTGAGGAAGAGTGTCAGGCGGAATGCTTGAAAACACGTGGCGATGAGGAAATGCAAGGAAATGCGGCCAGCGAAGGAAGGAAGAATTGAAGGAGAGCGGAGTCATTTAATTGAGCGATGGAGAGAGAGAGAGAGAGAGAGAGAGAGAGAGAGAGAGAGAGAGAGAGAGAGAGTAGGAGAGAGAGAGAGAGAGAGAGACAGAGAGACAGAGAGAGATTTGGAAACGCGAGGAACCATTCGAATCTTCAGCTGAATGTTAATATCAAGAAAGGAATCACATCTTTTTCTGGGTTGTTCGTCACGTCAAGTGGAGAACTTTTGATCATATTTTGTGTCACGTGACTTGACTTTTGACTCCCTAACACTGACATACTCATGTATCTCTCTTTGATGTGACGGCATGATGGCAGCCTCCTCATTCTCAATATAGACCATGGATTTAGCTTCAATAACAACAGAAGTCTTAAAGGGACGCAAGGCAGAGGATTAGATGGACAAAATAAACTGAGATGGCTTGAGACAGACTCCACAGCAACATGAGGCTCTAGTATAGTTGGTCACACGGGTTTTCAAGGGTGTTTTTACAGTTCTTATGACTAGATTTTCTACATTACTAACAGCAGAAACAGTCTTGAGAACCCGGATAGTCATCTCTATGGCCTTTGAAAATAGTCGTGGTGAGACAGCAAAGCGTTTCTGAATAAGGGACTAAGTCTCGAGAGTAAGCAAGGCGGAGTAGCAGGTAAACAAGATGAGCTGAGGTGGCTTGGAACAGACGAGAAGCTGACATGAGTGAAGGTTACGTGCAGTTGCCCTTTCCGCAGTGGAGTTCTAGACGCCGAGAAGGATGGTGATTATAATTGATGGAGTTAGAGCGGAGTGAAGCGAGAGTACGTATGTGGAAGTGAACTGGCCTCAGCGTGTGGTGGAATTATTCATCACAGCATTCATTAAGCTTGCTCCACCAGAGAGGTAATGTAGACATCGTGACTGGATTGTCGTGTCATCATTGTGTTCTCGTAGCGTTTTTCCAAGATGACTAAAACTGATCTCTGTGCAATCATTGTATTTTGTATCATTTCGGTAATTCCTTCCAATATAAAAGTTGATATTTTTTGCGTTGTTATGATTGAATTTCTTCTACTATTGTTCATAAACTAATAAGGCAGTGTTGTTAACATTATTATATCCTGTACTGGAGAAACGGAGGCTCAGAGGGCTTTTATCTATTTATTTATTCGTTCTTCATAATTTTTTGTCATCCTTGGCCATTACCCCTCCTACATAAAAGAATAACCATTTTCTAAGCACCAGTTGTTACACTCATCTAACAGCCGCCTAATGCTTAGCTTAAGGTGCACAGTACTTATCTTAGCGTGATGCTCAATGGTGGTGAAGGTGGTGAAAAGGGTAATGACGGTGAACGAGAGGTTGGTATCAAAAGTCTGCCAAAGTAAAAACCCACCCATGAAGATTCTTTTATGAACATTTTACCCATACCAAGTCCACCCAGCGTCATAAAACTTAAACCTAACACACACTAACGTAACACCAATAGAGGTTGTGTTTTAGGGCGTATTTTGTCGATGGAATGACCGAGGGGAATAATTTTTCGACGGTATACAGAATGAAAGTCCTTCGCCGTGAGAGTAAACCAACTGTAATGTATCTTATCGCTGGAAGAATTATCTCTGGCAAATTACTGATGAAAATTTACTTTGGATAAAGTTGCAAGATGAATTAAATGGAGAGACACAGACAGACAGACAGACAGACAGACAGACAGACAGACAGAGAGAGAGAGAGAGAGAGAGAGAGAGAGAGAGGAGAGAGAGAGGAGAGAGGAGAGGAGAGAGAGAGAGAGAGAGAGAGAGAGAGAGAGAGAGAGAGAGAGAGAGAGAGAGAGAGAGAGAGAGAGAGAGAGAGAGAGAGAGTCAGAAAGAGAGAGGGAGAGAGAGTCAGAAAGAAGAGAGAGGGAGAGGGACATCAGCCCGTCAACCATGAAATCCCTCACGAACGAGCCAGAGAAGAATCCGACTTAGCAGGATGAGGGGTGCCTCCTATAACTTGGACGGCCTTAGAGCGACCTACAGGTTAATTTCCGTGGGAAACTTCTTTATGGCTCTTTTGGGAGAGTTCCGGCGCCTTTACCACCCCTTCCCCCGCCCCCCATTTGTCCTTATCTTAGTGGCGTCCCTTGCCCCTAACCTTTCGCCCTTACCCCGCTAGATTTTTACATAGGAAATTTAGTTATTTTCATTCTTCATTCACAAATCCCATTTTCTATCATTCCTGTGTCTTGCCTTCTCTCTTTGCCTGTCTGTGTGTACGTGTGTGTGTTCTTGCTACATTCTGACTCTCTCTCTCTCTCTCTCTCTCTCTCTCTCCTCTCTCTCTCTCTCTCTCTCTCTCTCCTCTCTCTCTCTTCTCTCTCTCTCTCTCATCTTTACATAATCCGATATTTAACTTCCCTAGATAATCCTCGAGTCTTCGCGGTAATTAATGAAGTCTCCATTGGCTTGGACGCTTCCACTGAGGCTCCCAAAGACAAATTCAACTGTGAGTCTGTGTAATTATCGTCCCTCGGAACTAATTACCTCGTCCCTGAACAAGGCTGGAGTGGACGTCTTGCTATGTTCCCCCTTAAGATAGTGTAGTGACAAGAATGAAAGGTGGTATAGAGTATTGGAATAATGTAATGATCGCTGCTTTGTTTTTTTTATTTTTTCTTCATTAAGGTTTTAGATCGTATCGTGATATTTTGGTGAAGTTAGAGTCCAGGACAGTACCTCACGAAACGAAGCTATAGTGACAGGATATAAATAAGTAGAATAAAATAGAATATAATAATAATACGTATGATGATCAGTGTTTTTTTTTATTTTTTATATATTTATTTTATTTTAGGGTTACACATTTAGATTCTAGATCGTAACTCTTTACTATGACAAAGTTAAAGTCTAAGCCAGAGATTCCCAAACGATGGTAAACAATTAAAATCGAGTTAATTCAATCAGAGTATTATATGCCATTATGCATTACCCTTTTATTTTCTTCATCTGACAACAATGGAAACAAACCACACACTGAGAATGAGGATAAAAAAAAATAAAAAAAAAATAATAAAATCTTCCTGATAATCCCATTGAAATATCTTCCATAAAATCATCTTTAAACTGTTCCCTTGAGGTGGCCAGCAGACCTGCACGTGTGTTGTGTATCTGAAAAAAAGACAAATAAAGCAACATGGAACTCCACAATCCCGCAGCGGCGCGTCAGTCAGGTGCAGGGCGGCGTGAACGGGAGGTGAGAGCGTGGAGAAGGAACGTGGCTCGGAAAGAATTGATGTTATGTCTTTCCTCTCCTGTAATCGTTTCTACCTCATCTCTGTGCGTGGCAGATCCCATCACCGCTTGACAACACGCACCGTCACTCGCTCGCCATGCAATTCTGTTCATTTTTCCCTCACTTCCATCCAGATTTCACCCCTAAAATCTCTTTTCGTCTTTAAATATCAAGGGAAATAAAGATACAGGTGTTGTTATTTGTTGTAATGCAAGTGTGGGGATTATTATGGTTTTTCCCTCACTTCCAACCAAATGTCTGCTCTAAAATCACGTTTCATCGTTAAATATGGAAAAAAAACTACAGGTGTTGTTATGAATGTTGTAGTATAGGTGTGGGATCATTATTGTTTATTTTTTTATCTATTTATTAATTTTTTTATTTCCATCTAAATTTCATCCCTAAAATCACGTTTCACCATCAAATATCAGGAGAAAATATAAATACAGATGATAGTATGTATCCTGTACTGGAAGCTTGTTTTTTTTTTTTTTTTCGTTCACTTCCATCCAAATTTTTCCATGTTTCACCATCAAATATTTTGGGAAAGTAAAAATACAGGTGTTATGATATGTTGTAACACAGGTATGGGAGTTTGTTGCCTGTTCTTACCTTTCTCACAAGGGGCAGGAATCGCTCGGCTCCGTCACTTGCATCCAGAACTAAATTGGCTTTTCTCTCGGATCTTTTACTTGTCTTTCCTTCTTCTTTTCTTTTCTTTTCTGGAGAGGCATTATGATTGTTTTCTCCCTTGGTCTGTTTCCCTAATAAAAAAAAGCCAAATCGTAACTTCTCATCGCCAAAAATTTAAATACAATTGGTCCTCAGGGTGTAGAATCCAACAATCTTTTTGCCTTTTTTTCAGTGGGAGAGTATTTCTTCAGGTTATTCATTTCTACCCAATTTCCCCAAAACTCATAACTTCTCATGAAATACTCGCTGGAGGCCACAGTACAGGAGTTACTCTGAATGCGGGATAAGAAAGCAGCCAGCCTCCGAAGTGGTGAAGATGAACTGTTGCTCATGTCAGTTACTTCTATCCGAATCTCCCCTCCCTCCAAAAATATCGCAACATTTCACCGTAAAAGTAGCCGTATAGAAACGAAGGTGCTGCTCAAGATGGACTCAATAACAATCTCAAATTTCTTAGACTGAGTAATTTTTCTGGTTAATTTGATACAACTTCCCGGAAATATAGAACGAAGGTGGTAAATAAGTGGAACCCAATAACCTTCTTATGCTTCCTCGACAGGTGAGTGATTGTTCTGGTCAGTCACTTCCGTAAAATCCCCACAAAAACAGTAGAGTTTCACCGTAAATATAACTGTGAATATAACCGTAAAATATAGCCGTAAATATCACAACTATAACCGTAAATACAACAATCCCCACACACACACAAAAAAGCAGAGTTTAACAGTAAACATAACCGTAAAAATAACAGCGCAGCGTTTCAACATAAACATAACCGTAGAAAAACAAGGCTGCTAATCAAGTGAAACTCCATAACTTCCATGACCTCAGATTTCTTAGAGTAATCGTTCTGGTCAGTCACTTCCGTTGAACCCCCAAAAATCACAACATATCCCCCCGAAGAATTACCGTAGAAGGGAAGGCACTACTCTAGGTGTGACTCAATACCTGCCTTACGTTCCTTTGATGGCAGCGAAATTGTTCGGATCACTGGATGAATAGGAATCAGAACAGGTCGCTCCATTCATTGATTCCCCTTAAAGAACGAACGAACACTCATCACCGAGATTACTTGATCAAAAGCTTCCCAGGTAACGGAGGGTCCTTAGGAAGTGATGGGGGTCTTGTAATATTGCGAAGATTTAGGGAAGAAAGGCGCTGGGTTTGAGGGCCTGGCATAAGGGACGGGGGAGAAGATTGGGTTAGTGGAGGAAAACGAGAACGAGAGGAAAATGTGAAGAGAAGATGGTGGGCAGAATGATTTAGATGAACCGCAGGTGTCTGGAGTAGAAATGGGTTAGAATAAGGAAAGCTGATAGAGGATGTGAAATCGTGCCGGAGAAATGAGGGTGAGTGGGGAGGAAGGAAGGACGTGAGTGAGTAAGGGAATAGTTACGAGGGAGATAAGTGAAGTGGGATAGAGGGTAAAGTGAAGTGGAATGTTGCCGGAATGAGACCCAGGGAAGAGCCGCCTGAGGTGATTGCATACTTGGAGGAAGGGAAAGAGGTAAAGAGTTAGATGAAAAGCTTACGAGAGGCGGAGGCAGTGGGAAAAAAGACGAAAAGAATGCAAATTGTAAGGGAGATGCACCACGTGACCGGGAACGAAGTAACACAACGCAGAGAGAGAGAGAGAGAGAGAGAGAGAGAGAGAGAGAGAGAGAGAGAGAGAGAGAGAGAGAGAGAGAGAGAGAGAGAGAGAGAGAGAGAGAGAGAAATATTTATGAATCCCATGTCTCCTCTCCGTCTAGAGAAAGTGGTCTTAATGCGTAACCATAAATCCCTTGCATGCATTCTTCTCGCTGCACTGAAATGGTTCCCGCGCCTCGTATTGGAGAAGGCGACCTTTCTGTCCCCGAGGCGCGGCTCTCTCTCTCGCTGTGCTCGGGGCGGAAAGATGATAGGAGGAGGAAAGGCTACATAGGTTCCCTCTTATTTTTTTGTCCAGACATGTTTTCCACCTCTGGGTTCTCCTGGGAGCTTCTGCCGGCAGTGTTAGGCTTCGATGACTTAATTTTGTCCTCTCCGTTCTTCTGATCCTCCTCTTCCTTCTCCTCCTCCTCTTCTTCTTCCTCTCCTCTGCCTTCACCCTCACCCTCTCAGACGCTGACGACCTACTCAGCCTTGGCTAAATTTAGAGAGTAAAGAAGAAAAAAAGAAGAGAGGCTAATTTTCTGTAATCTGATTTGCCTGTTGCATTTTTGCCCCCTTCGCTGAGATGATTCAATTTTCTGGAGGCTTTTTTTCGTAATCTGCGCTGTTAGGAGATTATCGTTCTTATGTGAAGTGTTGCTACGTTTTGTATTTATGAGATTAAGTTTTTTTCTTTAATACTTGAGACAACAACATTATAAAAAAAAGAAATAGGCGCGTCCTTGTGATGTTAAGATGCATTCCTCGCTCCCAGAGTCACAACCATCGAGTTTAGAATCCCTTCCTGCCTCGTTTACCTGTAATTACCTATGCAAACTTACCTGCGAAGGGCGTTTTGCCTTAGAATCCACCTCTTGCCAATCGATCACGGGTCTGCTGATCTTGTGACGCCCTGCTGCTTCTTCCTGCTGCTCCACACTGCCGTCCCTCGCCGCTCCCCACAGCCTCTCCCTCACATCACATCGTCCTTCGCTTCCATCTTTCATACTGGCTTTTGCTTTCTTGGTCTTTCTTCCTTATGCCTGTATATTCGTCTCGTCTCATACGAAATACCTGTCTGTGTCTCTCTCTCTCTCTCTCTCTCTCTCTCTCTCTCTCTCTCTCTCTCTCTCTCTCTCTCTCTCTCTCTCTCTCTCTCTCTCTCTCTCTCTCTCTCTCTCTCTCTCTCTCTCTCTCTCTCTCTCTCTCTCTCTCTCTCTCTCTCTCTCTCTCTCTCTCTCTCTCTCTCTCTCTCTCTCTCTCTCTCTCTCTCTCTCTCTCTCTCTCTCTCAGGCGTATAGAGTTCACCACAGGGTGAATAGTAGAACTTCCTTTCATCCTTTCCTATGAAAATTCCATGTCGGTTTTACCATACTGCATGGTACTTTTCCCAACTATTTCCATGCCAGCGCAAGCTGGAGGGAGTGGTGGGTGGGGAGGAACCTTCTGCTGTGCTGTTCTCTCTCTCTCCCCTGTAGCTAGTTAGAAGTAGTTACCAAACAGCCTTTCAAGGACCAAAAAGGTCTGTTGCTGTTTGGCTTTCCTTTGTATCCCTTTGTACCTTTCTACCCACGCTTCTATTTACACCCACGCCTCTCCCCTGAAGGGGCCGGGACGTACCAGGCACTCCCACTTGGATCTAGCCGGATTACCCCTAGGGTTGGTTACACGGGCCATCACCCACCCTCCCACGGCCGCCCCGATATGAGGAGTTGACGGGGGCGGGATGGCTGGGACGGCTGGGATGGTTGCCTGTCAATGTGGAGAGCCTGGTGGGGTTTGCCTTTCACCCGTCATTACCCGCGCGCCTCAATACACATGCAGCGGGCCAGCACAGCTCTCCCGGTCCTGAATCCCTCTTCGTGTTTGGCGGCGAGCTTAGGTTCTTTGTATGAAGCTGTGCTGGAAACTCAATCCAGCTCAGGGTATCAAGGTTGGACTGACTGTTGACTAATGGGGAGGATTGCAGTGGCCTTGGGGGTTATTCAGCTATAGAGGCTTTATGTTAAGGCACTCCAGT
Source organism: Scylla paramamosain (assembly GCF_035594125.1). Taxonomy (NCBI): domain Eukaryota; kingdom Metazoa; phylum Arthropoda; class Malacostraca; order Decapoda; family Portunidae; genus Scylla; species Scylla paramamosain. The sequence goes on from NC_087178.1 coordinate 3,211,012, forward strand.
GTTGTATATGAACCTGCTTATGAACTGTTCCGTGTTTGTGTCACTCATGCTGCTGCAACATGAGATAAGTGAATGTGTGAGACTCGCCTCTTAACTGTCACTATATGCCATTAATGTTTTGCAGATTTAGGGAATTTTTTCTATTGTTCCTTCTTTTAATCTTAATGTCATTCAGAAACAGACACTAGACAGTGGCTTAAAAAAAAAATTCATGTCCTTGGTGAGAGACAATATGGCCTTTTGTCCTCACACGCGGTAGAGGCTAAGCGAAGCGCTCAAAGCCAGCCAGTGTGGCGTGAGATCTGGCTTAACACCCCATTAAGGATTACGGAGGCCTTTGTCCCGCACTGGATTCACGCAAACTGATGGCATCACTGGAGGAACCTTGTGTCAGATTAACGATTACTCCGTGAGGGTGAGGGGCACATTCCTAAACATTTCGCCATCTTTCCTCTGTCATTTAACAGGCTCTGGTGGAGGTTGCTTAAGGGTTTCAAGGAGGTTTCCTTTATTGATAGCTTAACAAGGAATTTTGCATCATCATTATACAAAAGGTATCCAGTGAGACCTGATTATTTCCGTTGCGTTCAAAAATGTTCCTGCAAAGATAACAAGATAACAAACCATTTAAGAACACCGTCCCGACTTGAGGCACATTACCATTACCTCCATATTCGTGCGTGAGCGCCAGCCCGGCACGTGGCACGCCCCTCAGAAATCAATTCTACTTATTGGGCTGGATCTGCATGCGACATATCTGAGTAGAGGAGACGAAGGGAACGCTCGCAAGGCTCATGGAGTGGAATAAGTTGATTGATCCTGCTGAGAGCTGCTCGAAATGGAAGGTCTGCCTGTGAAGAGAAACCCTTTTATGAACTTGTCGGTGAGTGCAAAACGTCCCCTCCTTCCAACACTCTGGTGCGTGTGACTCATATTGATATACTGACATAAAAATGATGAATGATTGATAGACGAATAGACAGATGACTATGTGGGTAGATAGACTGATAGATAAGTTGGTTCATTGTAAGATAAATGGTTTAAATAATTATGATAAAATTATGCTCGATATTTTTAACACTTATTTTTCTTCCCTCCCAAGCTCCTTCCAGTTACCACTTCTCGTCTTTACCTGCCTGTACCAGCAGCATGCTAATGAATTTTCCCGGAATCAAGGTGAGCCAAAACATCATTCCTCTCAACTTGCTTCCTATTAACATTTTTGTATCCAGTTTCCCTCGAGCCAGGAAAATGTGAGTGAATTTGTTTTACTGTTTATGGTGAAGAAGGAAAGATACTGAGTGAAGTCACATCAGAGAACATCATGGGTTCGTATCGGAGTAGGAGTGGTTCTCTAGCACTGCCTTTGAATGGAGGTACGAGTATATAGCTAAGGGCAGAAGTTCTTTCTGTAAGTGGAGCAGGTGAAGCCCCTTACCTGCTCAACTTGAGTCGATTTTACTTTCCTACGCGAAGCCACATGAATTAAGTGAAGAAAAATATGAGCATTTCATGTCGGATATTTTTGATGTTGGACGGTTTTTCAAAGTAGTAGTTAAGTAATCCAATATCGATTTGTTGTGAATAGAATACAAAAATAACGTCTTACAGACTTCCGCTTTTTTCTTCGAATACTCGTATATTTATACGGTGAATGGAGTAGAAAGGTGTGTTGTCCAGCCTTCCACGGGGAATGGTCAAGGTCAAAAGACTTCGCTGCTGCCTCCACTGCCGCGCCCTGCCGTCTGTGGCTGGGAGAGATCGGACGTGTGTGTGGTCTTGATGTGTTTGTGTTTGTGCTCGAAAAGTTTTAATTGCAATGTCCATGTTTGTCTTTTGAGGAAATCATTTGAACTGCATGTCTTCCATGAATACTGTGTGGATGGGGCAGTTCAGAAAGACGTGTTTTGAAAATGTAGCGCGTATTCTTGCCTCAGTCCTTTTAAAAATAAAAAAAAGTCTTGAAGAACAAGTTACGGCAAGTCCTCCCTGCACCGCCACACCTGCCCCCTCCCCACCACCCCGCAGGTATGTCACACCAGAAAATTATACAACGCTAGATAAAAAAAAAACGTAAACTTGAAATTCCATACAAATTAATATTTTAATTAGATGAATTATGAAATTCTGCGCCAGTGTTAAAAATAACCATGTAGAGCGGTCGCGAAAACACACACACACACACACACAGGTAAATGCGTGTGCGAGTGCGTACAATACCGGCTGTCCTGAATTTTTAGAATACTTTGTATGTATTTAACAAAATAAATATATATAATAACGTTTCCCCGCCGAGGCAGGACGATGCAGGCCACTTACCATTCCCGCGGCGTGTGGGGCGGGGCGGCGCGGGGCGTTGGGACAGACAGGCACTTGGCCAGGCGGCGACCATTCACCCCGGCATAACACGTTCCCGCTGCGATGCTCGGCGTGCGCTGTTTGCATTACAGTTCACTTTATTGCGCTTGATCGCGACCCAAAGTTTCAATGCCGCTTATTTTATTATGTTTTCCCTGCGTAAAGCTGAAGGTAAAACCGGTTGGTAATAATAACCTGCGTAGCCCGGCATAGGTAACGTTTACATGTGTACCCCCTGTATATTCCCTCCCCACGCGATGCCAAGCAAGCGCCACACGCAAGCACACCCCGCCCGCACTCTGAGACGACTAAACAACCTTGTCATTCTATAATTGGGTAACAAACACACCTAAAAAACCATGAAAGGAAAGTAAGATCTGATAAACGTCACCGAATAAATTGTCTCGACATTTTACCCTTTTATTTCGTGCACTCGGTTCCTGTCGCTTCCCCGTTTTCTTTTGCGAGACAAGTGGGTTTGCATTCCGTCCCTCCAGAGTTTATACGAAATTTTCCCATTACTTCTTAAAGGTATTTAGGAATGCGAAGAAATAAAACGTTAATGCTGTGAAATTTACGATAATAGCCACTTACGGTATAATGAAGTTGTCGTATATCACTTGTTTTGACTGCAAACTTTGGCGAGGAGGCTTAACGTGATGCATTATTGGTCGATCGGTAGGTAGCAGGAATATGATGTTTTTTGTTCGGTACGGAATTATGTGCGTGGAAGGAATCAATAGCTAGAGTTTTATTTATTTATTTATTTTATTTTTTTCATGCACATATTTTTTTTTCTTTTTTCTATAGTGGTATCTATTATATTTACCTTTTTTTCATTTTTTCCCTTTTTTTTTCCTTTCTTTCCCGACGCTTCTGTATCGCATCAAGCTCTTCCTCGTTTCTTCCTTCCTTCCTCTCTCCTCTCCTCCTCTCCATTACTTCCTCTCTCCTCTCCTCTCTCCCTCCCTCCCCCCTTCCTCCTTCCTTCCTTCCCTCCTTCCTTCCTTCCTTCCTTCGTCGTTTTCTTCCTCACTTCAAAATTCCTCTCATTCCTTTCGACCCACCAGGTGTCCACCCCGCAATTTTTCACCACCACCACCACTGCTACCACCACCACCACCACCACTGCCCATCTCCCTCGCTTCCTCCACACCACTCACCCACTTTCTCCCTCCAAACCTGCTCCACTTTTTATCCCCTTACTACTTCCCCTCTCTTTACCCAAACGCTCCCCCTCACCTCCCCCTCATCTCCCCTCACCTACACCTACCAACCTGCACCCTTCCAAACGCCACAGCCCCATAAGCTCCCGCCCCCGCAGTGTGACCCCCAGTTCGCCATCACTTGCACGAAACTTGAGACTTGATATTTGCACCTGAATCTGAAAGTCTTATCGATATTTGTGCTGGAAATATGTGGGTGGATGGAGCCTGAATGCCTAACTTTTGACGCATAAAGGTTATAGATGCGGGGGTACTTGGCTTAAAGGTTGAAAAAAAAAAATAAGTGGATATTTAAGGATACCAGGCCAGATATCCGGATATTTGTGGGGCTTTTCAGCGCTGTGGATATTATTTTAAAAGTCAAGAGAAAGAGGAAAAGCAAATGAATTTTCATATGAATATTCACGCTTTTCTGTTTGTGTGTGTGTGTGTGTGTGTGTGTGTATGTGTGTGTGTGTGTGTGTGTGTGTGTGTGTGTGTGTGGTTTTATTCAGAAAGATTTACGTTTTTTTTTTTCTGCTGTTGTATTTACTTCGAGTTACAAAGACTTGAAAAAAAAAAAAAAATACTGCCCTTTGCTTCATATTCAAGCTTTTCCTGTGATAAGATCATTTGCATTTCCACGTTATATGAGAGAGAGAGAGAGAGAGAGAGAGAGAGAGAGAGAGAGAGAGAGAGAGAGAGAGAGAGAGAGAGAGAGAGAGAGAGAGAGAGAGAGAGAGAGGAGAGAGAGGAGAGAGAGAGAGATGAGAGAGAGAGAGGCCGCAGGTTGATATATTCATATTAAAAAAAAAATGTGAAAAACGATAAGTAGCTACTATATTTCCTTTACCTCAGTAGAGAATCAGCTAAAATACAGATTATTTAACTCGAAAACTGTTACATTTGACACTTTCCCTCAAAAAAAAAAAAAAATAAATAAATAAATAAGTGAAAAAGTCTGTTTATCATCACATCTGGAGCCGTCTGTCATTGAGAACCTCGCCTCCTTCACTTCTTCCACCTTCTCCCTCCCTAATTTTCCTTCCACGCCCAGGAGCGGCGGCATATCCTCGCGGCATAACGTTATTTTTAACTTGATAACTCATTTGGCATTCAGAGGGTGGCCCGGCTAAGTGGCTTCATAAGTAACACCTCCCACCAGGCCGCCCCCCCCCACCCCCGCCCTCCTCCTTAAGCTTAATGCCGATCTCATTTTATATTTCCCTTCCTCGCCTCATTCTTTTGTCCCTCAACACTATTGGATCCTTTGTGCGCTCGTCATTGCCCGTGGTTCGAATCCCCGTGAGAATCTGGCAATATTGCAATAATTCTCGCTCTCTCCTTAGACATTGTTTTCTTCTTTTACATTTTTTTAAATTCATGATTACGTCGGTAACTTGAATTAGTATATTTTTTTTTTGTTTTTTCCCGTCGCGCATGCCTTCGCTAGTTCGGGCTTAATTCGTAAAACACTGATATTGAGCTGAACATCTCTTGGATTTTATCTTCTTCCGTTTTTTTTAACTCCTTGCAATGTCGCAGATTTGTTTCAGTGAGCTTTTTTTTTCTTCCTTCTTGGTCTCTTTTTCTGGCGCAGTCCTTTATGTATTCTCTTTGTTCTTCATAACGCGGAGGCGAATTTTGCTTACCAGTGAATTTCGTCGAGTCTTTTGAAGTGCTTGAGCGTAGTAAGTAGGCTTCGAGTGGGAGAGTGGGAGAGAGAGAGGGAGAGAAGGAGAAATCCAGGCGCGGGAGACGAGGAGAGGGAAGAGAAGCAATAAAGTGAGAGTAGAATAGAGAGAGATTTACTACCGATTACGTTGTTTTGTAGGGAGAGGAATAGGTAGAAGAGAGGGAGGCGGTAGACGGGAAGGGCAGTACATTGTGCCTGGAGAGGAGAAAGGGAAGAGGGAAAGCGTTGCCCTGAGGTAGGATGGAGAGGGAAAGGACGGAGCTTCAGCAAGGGAGGAGTGAAAGGGGAAAGGTAGCCTGAGGGAGGGGAGAGGAAAGAGGGGAAGCTGCTGTGGGTAGGATGTGATTGTTCGAGTACTTGTGGGACGAAAGGGAGGGAGGAGGGTGGAAAGCGAGATAAAAGTTAGAGAGAGAGAGAGAGAGATGAGGAGAGAGAGAGAGAGAGAGAGAGAGAGAGAGAGAGAGAGAGAGAGAGAGAGAGAGAGAGAGAGAGAGGAGGGGGGGGGGGGCGCAGGGAGGGTGAGGCAATAACACGGTGTAGAGAGAGACGAAGCGACGAAGGGAGACTGGGAGGGAAGGAGAGAAAAAGAGGAGGGGAGGAAAGGAACGGCATGGAGGTACGGAGAGAGGGAATGAATGAACAGAAAGGAATACTGCTCTGACGGAAGTGGAAATGGATCCGAACCCAACCGGAAATAATAAAAAAAAAGAAACTGAAAAATAAATTCAACAAAACACAACAAAACTGCAAACAAAAAAAAAGATAATGAGAGACTGCCACTAGCAAAGAAAAAAAAAAAAACGCAGCAAAATAAAAGAAAGAGATAAAAAAGAATTGGATACAAGAAGAAGTCTCATTACCTGAAGAAGACACCCTCCCCCACATAAACCCCCCCACATACCCCCCCACACCATCCTCCTCACCCTTCCTCCCCACCTTCACCTTTAACCTGAGCAGAACCTTAGCTGCGACACGTGATCTTCAGAGGTGGAGAATGCACACCACACACACTCGTCGCTTTGCATATTATGAAAACATTAGTGCCTTTGATGTTGTGGTTCATGTTTGAGGTGGTTTTCCTAATTCACGCCGGAGAACACAAGCAGAATGAGACCTCGAGCTTAGCAAGGAGGGAGTGAAGCTTTTTTTTTTAAGTTTAAAGAGGAAATTATATAATGAAGAGACACAGAGAAAGACATAGAGAGTTTGTGTTCTGGTTTTGAATAGTTTGACGTAATAAAGAGAGAGAGAGACAGACTGAGAGACTTAGTTCTGCGAATGATTACGTTGATGAGACCACTTATTTCTAGGGATAAAGAGGAAACTATATAATGAAGTGAGACAGAGACAGAGTTCTTTGTGTTCTGGGTTTGAATAGATGAAATGAAGTAATAGATAATCACGGGCAGAGGGAGGCTTAGTTCTGTGGAAAAGAGAAAATTATATAGTGAAGAGAGACAAAGAGAGAGAGAGACAGAGAGAGAGTGTGTGTGTGTGTGTGTGTGTGTGTGTTCAGGGTTTGAATAGATAACGTAATAGACAAACAGACATGGATAGAGAGAGACTTACTTCTGTGATTGATTATATGACGCAATTATATAACGAAGAGATAAAACAGACGCACGAAGACAGAAAGAGACGGAATTTAAGAGATTTATAGTTAAGTAGGAGTGACGTAATGAACAAAGGGAGACAGACAGACAGAGAGAAACAGCAACAGCTTTGGTTCTGTGGTACATTGAATTGTTTAGGCTTTATATGATAGAGAGAGAGAGAGAGAGAGAGAGAGAGAGAGAGAGAGAGAGAGAGAGAGAGAGAGGAGGAGAGAGAGAGAGAAAATTCGTATTTGTCTTCCATGTCTCTCTCTCTCTCTCTCTCTCTCTCTCTCTCTCTCTCTCTCTCTCTCTCTCTCTCTCTCTTCTTTCTTTTTCTGTTTCTTTCTTTTTCAAGGACGTAAATCGCGCAGTGTATTAAGTGCGGCAGGATGTGTTGGAGCTTCAATACCACGCGGATTGCAAAATACATCCTGTTTCTTACGCTGGCTGGCAATCATCGCCCTATTGTTGTGTATATTTTTCCTTTCCCCTCTTTATTCCTTTACTCCGTCTTCCTCATTTTCCGCTTGATCTCTTTCTTACCTCTTCTTGCCTTGTTTACTTTTTTTTTACTTTCTGTACTTTCCCTCCCTCCCTCCTCCTGCTTCTCTTCCTCTTCCTCTTCCTCTTCCTCTCCCTCTTTCTCTTTCTCCTCGTTATTTTCCTGTCGTCTCCTCATACCACAAGTAGCGAAGAGCTCCAGAATTCCCTACTAAAACAGGTAACCTAGTTATATGCGACAAGGCTTTCTGTTCCTTCCCACTCTTATGTTCCTCCTCCTCCTCCTCCTCCTACCTCCTCCTCTTGTGACAACGATGTCTGCAACTTGCTACTCTTATGTTCGTCTCCATCTTCCTCCTCGTAGTCATATTTCTCCTTCCGTTCCTCCTCCTCCTCCTCCTCCCTCCTCCTCCTCCTCCTCTCTCCTCAAAGCCTTTCTGCTACTTCCTAATCTTATATTCCTCCTCTTCCTACTTCTGCTCCACCCATTTCTCCTGTTCTTTCCTCATCCTCTTCCTCCTCCTGCTCCTCCTGCTGCTCATCATCCCTCCCCCATTCTTCCTATTCTATTCCATTACCTGGTACTCTCAAACACATCCTCCTGCTCCACGCCTTCCTCTTTGTCCTTCCTTCTCCGGCCATTCCCTTCAATTTTTTCCCTTCCTTCTCCTCATCGGGCTGGACGCCAGACTCGACAAGATGAACGAGGCGGTGATTTAGCCGAGTGGCCTTCCCATAGAGGTGAATGTTGGTTCTGCTGGACCGATAAGCAGAAAAGAACCGTGAAGGGGAGTGAGAGGTGGGGACCCCAGACGAAGGAAAACCATCGTAAGAAACACCCTCATTTTTTCCACCTCAACATGCTTTTATCCACTTGTGTTTCTACAGGTAAACTCTGGAAATCCTTGCCTGCTTCTGTATTTCGTCCTTCCTATGACTTGAACACTTTTCCTCGTGTTTTTGGATGAGACTTTGACTTCTCTTCAGGGGCTGGTATTCTCATTGGGTCTTGTTTTCATATATTTTGTTCCCTTGTTCCATTTATCCAGTGCCCTCTTACATACGAAAACGGTGAGTGATTAGACATGAAGTTTTCCCTTCGAGGTAACCTAGTAATTTTTTCCATTTCAAGGTGTTGGTGCTCTTGTCTTATGAGCAGGTGTACGATTGGAGGTGTTGTTCTTGCGTGTGTTGTGCCAGTATTCTGTATAATTAGTGCTGGTGTAAATGATTAAGACAGGTTTCGGAACACGTATCGTTGACCAGGTGTTCTTGTCCAGGGGCATAATTACAGGTGTTATTGTCCTTGTGTTCGGCCATGGTAGGTAGCGGTGCAGTGAGTCTAAGTGTATATAATTAAGACAGGTGTTGTTGTGGCGTGCACGGGCTGTGTTGCTGTCTGCGCGTGTGTGTGTAATTAAATGTCGGTTATCAAGGTGCGCATTTATCAAGGAGCTACATTCTTGACGTGTAATTGGACAGCATGATATTAATTTACTAGTGCTATTACCGTGATTGCTTATATTCCGGGAAAGGTTTAATATTTTTCCTTGTATGATAAAACTACATCTAAGAATAAACGATGTAAGGAAAAATAGGACCAAGCAAATGACTTAACCATACGCTATGCACCAATTGAGTGGAACAGAAATGAATCCCACTATAATGTCAAAGGGAATAATTTAAGTTAAGACTTTATAGCGAAGTAAAATACATACGAGAAAGAATGCAAGAATATACGAAAGAAAATTACTTAATTGCGTAACTTTCATAAGGTGCATGATATTGAATCCTCACACCAGAAAAGAACAATACAAGAGCAATGAAGAAATCACTTTGAAAAAACAAAATACAAAAGGTGTTTTAGAATTTTATATACAACATCGAAGAACACACACAGACAAGCAAAAGGAAGAAAATCACCAGCCACCGAGTATTCAAAAAGTGAACGACACAGAACCGGAAACTCAGAAAAGCACAACAAGAGGAAAAGATTAATTACTGTACTAAAAGCTTAGTACAAAAGATTACCGAGGAGGAAACAAATTACTCAACCAACCACGTGCCATTCGAGAGGAGGGTGACCGGAACTCGAAACTCCCCATGAAAGCAGAATGCAAGAGTGAGGAACTAATGTCATTATGAAAACCCGAGTCCCAGGGATTACCAAAGACCTGGAGGACCTGGGGAAGGAAAGCACTAACTCACTTCGACTCCACAGCCACCAGATGTCTTCCGGTCTGCCTCAACCTTCCAGGAGGCCAACACAGCTCTTAGGGAAACCACGAGGGGATAAAAACATAACCTAATGAAGCTCACGAGGTTAGCTGCGCCATCCCCCTCCAGGAAGCACCCGAGAGAGGCGAAATGTGGCCGAGAGAAGAAAAAGTCTACAACAGAAACTTGAAATTTTGACTTGTGTGGCGGAGCTGGAGGGTCTATAAGGAAAAAAATATGAGGCGAAGAAGAGGAGGGAAGAGAGGATAAGAGAATGTGAAGAGAGGGAGGCAGGTTTGAAGATCGTTTGTTGATGGGGGAAAGAGAGAGAGAGAGAGAGAGAGAGAGAGAGAGAGAGAGAGAGAGAGAGAGAGAGAGAGAGAGAGAGAGAGAGAGAGAGACTATCAGATAATGCAGTCTCCAACTTTTGTGAAAAAAAAAATTCCTTAATGAAGAAGACAAATAAAATACACACACTAAATAAAAAAAAAAGTCACGAAAAAGAGAAGAAGAAAAACAACATCCGAAATCAATAATAATAATAAAAAAAATAATAGACAGAGGCATTCGTCGCTTGAATTTCAGTGGGGCTCGGCGCGTGGTTGTGCCGACTCGAGAGCAAAGGAAATAAAGAGAGGAATTTCAGCATTAATACAGTGGGCTCGCCAGGTGAGGGGCGGCTGGGGAGGGGGAAGGACAGGGACGGAGCACCTGGGAATGGAAGGCAGCAGTGCATGTAACAAGGTGTATTACCGGAATGAAGAGAATGCGAGGGTAGGTAGGGTTGGATCACCTCTTTAAAGGAGAAAAGCGAAACGAGAAGCACCTAAGGCTATGTCGGCTTAGAGAGAGAGAGAGAGAGAGAGAGAGAGAGAGAGAGAGAGAGAGAGAGAGAGAGAGAGAGAGTCATGTAGATAAACGAAGGTGAAAAAAATGACAGTCGATGGATGATAAGCAAATCCGATAAGAAAAATCCAGATAGATAGATAGATAGAGAGAGAGAGAGAGAGAGAGAGAGAGAGAGAGAGAGAGAGAGAGAGAGAGAGAGAGAGAGAGAGAGAGAGAGAGAGAGGGCAGTCTTTTGCATTCTGAAGGACTCAAAGCAGAGAAAGCACTTTGCTCTCTACGTCAATAAGCCTCAGAGGTCCCTTTTGTATGCACAGTAAATGGTTCTGTAGGGGCAGTGAGAGACTGGCAGCCTCGCCCTCTTTGCTCCTCAGTCACACCTCACGCCCACCTTCTGCCTGTGTTTATATCTGCATTCATAATCTCTCAATCATATCCCTTTGCTTGTTTTTCCTTCCTTTTCCATCGCTGAAGGACGAGTTCGCTTTCTTGCACCGGTGAACATGAGAAGTACGGTATTAATTGGTTTGGATTTATGCTTCCGTGCGTCTCGTGTTTGTGTTTGTGTGTCTTTGGTGAACGGCTTAAGGGGATCGCTAATTGGGGATCGTACCTGGCGACCCTTTTAAGAACACGGGTCCTTGTGTTTGTTATTGGGATTAGCAGAGGGACGCTATTGTCACTGTTTATTATTATTATTATTATTATTATTATTATTATTATTATTATTATTATTATTATTATTATTATTATTAGAGCAAGGAGATCAGGAACGTCTTAAATTCCTCACTATATTCTTTTCTCTCCCTTTTTCTCGCATTCCTCTGAAGACTGACACGTTTCACTCCGGTGTTTTAATTTATTTTTCCTGTCACCGCCCTTAGCCTCCCCTCCCCACTCACCCCTTGCACTCCTCCGCGCTTTCTTCTCCCCATCTCCACTCCCACCTCCACACGCCCCGCCAGCTCCACCTCCGGGCCCAGAACAATGTCACGCAACTGTAACGAAGCAAACACGACCTCGACGGCAGAATTCGCCTCTCCATTACGTGAAATTTGGGCGCAAAGTTCCGCAAGAGTGAGGGTGTCTATTCTATACACAGTCCCCTTTTTACTTTTATCCCGCGCTCACTCCAGCCGCGCCATTTACGTCTGCCAGAAAGAACTACTTAGCGCAGCGCCGCCACAAGTCACCGCTCAAGGAGGCAGGCAGAGGCAACTTGCTAAACAAAATACTCTGAGTTCTGGGACACGTCGCGGAGGAGGGAAGGAGGATACGGGGAGAGCTTTTGCCTGTAATGGACGAATTCCTGAACGTGACTGACGCTGAGTTGTGAGGAAGGGAGAAGAGGAGAAATGACTGCAAGGGAGGGAAGGGTAAGGAGAGGAAAACTTGAGAGGAAAGACGGGGGAATAGGACAAGGGTAGGCACGTAAGACGGGAGAAAGAGATTGTAGGTAAAGGAATAGCGGGGAGAAGGAAGAAAGGAAAATAGAGAGAGGCTTTGTTAGGTGAGGGAAATGCTTTGAAGAGGAGGGGAATCTTTGGGAGAGGAGGAGAGAGGAAAAATAAAAAAGAGAGGGAAAGAGAGACGTACGGATAGGAGGGGAGAGATTCCTGAAGGAAAGGGAATGGCTAGAACAGAAGGCGGCTTGACAATGCGAGAATTAGCTTGGTTATGGTTGGAAATGGAGTGGAAAAGGTAGAAGAAGGGTTTTTTTGAGGGGAATGTTGGTAGGAGACGAGAAATGTAACCAGGAGGAAGGGGCGGACGGCAGGCGGGGAAGCTGAGCGGTGAAATGGCGCTTGAAAAGAGAAAGTAAAGTTCGTGGATTATAGTCGTTATTTGTGAGAAGAAAGAGACGAGAGGCGTGGTGGAGGGAGCGCAAGATAGACAGACAGACAGACAGAGAGAAACACTACGTAATGGAGAAAAATGAGAGAGAGAGAGAGAGAGAGAGAGAGAGAGAGAGAGAGAGAGAGAGAGAGAGAGAGAGAGAGAGAGAGACGAAAACACTAAATTCAAATGGACAGGTGGAGGCAGCGCTGCTTCAAACTAATTAAGGAACAACTATCTAACATTGCACGCCATTCAGGCCACGCCAGTACCGCCCGTGCCTCCCCTCAGCCCCTTAACTTGCAAGTTCCCGAAACACAACCTAACATCTCCTTTAAAACTCCCTAAAACTTGGCACGTTCCTAAGCTCCAATACCCCTTCGAAAACTGAACCAACACTGACATTTCTAGTAGGAATAGTAGTAATAGTAATAGTAGTAGTAGCACATGCATTACTAAACTCATTACTTAACACTTTTCTTGACTTAAATGTTCCTTCGAAAACCAAAACAACACTGAAATCACTACTACTACTACTACTACTACTACTACTACTACTACTAATAATAATAATAATAGCAATACCTGTACCCTATTTGTTACCGTATATTACTGCTGGTACTCTTGTAACTCTTAATACCTGCCACTACCTCCTCACCTGAGCGTGTCGGCCGATGACATATGCAGCCAATTACCTCCACGCCCGGGCCAAACTTGCGTCATTAAGGTGGTGGTGTGGGCAGAGATTTATCGATCGGTGTGAAGAAGAGGAATGGGACTTGGTCAGATTAGATTCATCACTTGCAATTCCTGCGGAGTAATTAATTTTGAAGGTATTAATAGGGAAATTACCGTGCCTCTTTTTTATTTTCTTTTATTCAAGGGAAGAGGTGGATAGTTGTGAAAGGATGGCTCTTTAATTTCACAAGAAGATTAGTCTTTTTTGCAGGGAAAGAGACGGATATGTTGGAGAGAGAGAGAGAGAGAGAGAGAGAGAGAGAGAGAGAGAGAGAGAGAGAGAGAGAGAGAGAGAGAGAGTGTGTGTGTGTGTGTGTGTTGTGGATTTAAGAAGTTTGTTATAAGTTCCATCCTTTACCCATACTCCATTTAAATTCATCACGTTTGGGGCATTAGGGAGTTATGCTAAGTGACTAAAGTTATTTTCATCAATTTGGTCTATTTTCCCCAGTGTCTCCTACCCGAAAGGACTCTTGAGGCCCATAGATGTTTATTTGGGTACTGTTTTCATCACTTTTTGTTATATTTAATAGATGCTCTCTCTCTCTCTCTCTCTCTCTCTCTCTCTCTCTCTCTCTCTCTCTCTCTCTCTCTCTCTCTCTCTCTCTCTCTCTCTCTCTGTTAATGCTTCCTTTTTCTCTTGTTTACGTCCGGCCTGAATGTGTTACAGTGTCCCTAACCTTATTTTCTTTCTCTTCCTCCTCGTACTCCTGAGCATCATCCTCCATCTCCTCATCCTCGTCCCTTTCACAGCTCCTCACTCTCTCTTCTCCTCCGCCTTCGTCCAAAACATGATTACTTTGCTCTCTCTTTCTCTCCTATACCTACTTTTTTTTTTCTCAACTTTTTTTTTCTTATTTTATCCTTTCATCTCTTTTTTTTTTGTCTTTCATGCTATTCCCGTCTTCATCTTCCTTCATGGCGTCGTTATTTTTATTATCTTTTCTCTCATTCATGTACTTCTCGTTCCCGCTTTTCCTTTTCGTTTATTTCTTTTTGTCTTTTACCTTATCGTTTCCTTAGTTCCTTTTGGCGTTATCCTCTTCTCCATCTTCCTTCAAAACACCATTATTTTCTTGTTCTCTTTCTCCTTCAAGTATTCTTTCTTCTCTGTTTTCCTTTACTTCTTTCTTTCATTCCTTCCCTGTCCTTTTCTTAGTTCTTTGTTTTATTCTTTTTCTTTGTCCTAAACTTTACTTCTCTTTTCATTCTCTTTGAAATAATCATTTTCTCATTTCCATTTTTCATAGTTCTTATAAATATCGTTTCAATCTTCATCAAAAACATCGTTATTTACTTTTTTGCCTTTTTCCTCATCTCATTTTTTTTTCAGCTTTCCCATTTTCCCTGTTACCTTTATCCCTCTCATTTCCTTTTTTTTTTTTTAACCTTTCGACTTCTTTCGCTTCCTTCTCCTTTTCCTCCTTTCTCCGTCTTTTATCTACTCTTCCTTCCTATCCAATAACTTTTCCTCATGTCATCTTATTTATCTTCCTTTCTGTCTTCCATTTCTTACGACTCCTGCTGCTGCTCCTCCTCCTCCTCCCCAACATTCTCTTTCTCCTCCTCTCCATCTACATCTTGATCCTCCTCCTCTTCATTTTACTCCGTCCGTCTCTGCTCTAGACAAACACCATTCATATTCTTTTTTCATCTCCACATCTCAGGGGTTATTTTAGCTGCGGTTTTTTTCCCCCACCCCCTTCATTTTTATCTCCAAGGAAAGGTTGTGGTATGATCATCACGCCTCTTCGTCATTTCGCAGTCCTCCTTACTTCTGCAGTTTTACTTCCACAATTGTCTTTTCATTCTCCTTCCCTCTAATGTGATGTCCCCTTTTTTTATGCTTTTTCACACTTTTTTTCTTTCTTTTCCTCCTCTTTCGTCTTCGTCTTCGTTCTTCTTTCTTCTTTATCCTCCTCTTCGTCTCCCTTAAAGTCCTCACCGTTGGTAATTCTCGTTTTCTTACTCTTTTTATCCCGTCTTTTCTCTTCTTATTCTTCATCTTGTCCTCCTCCATCTTCTCTTCCTCTTTGTCCTCTCAGTCAGTACTCGTTTGTCTGTCTTTATCTTTGTCCGTCTGTTTATCTATCTATCTATCTGTCCATTTATCTATTTATCTTCCCACCTATATGTTTGTTAATCTATTTCCTACAACAACAACAACAACAACAACAACAACAACAACAACAACTACTACTACTACTACTTTCTCTCTCTCTCTCTCTCTCTCTCTCTCTCTCTCTCTCTCTCTCTCTCTCTCTCTCTCTCTCTCTCTCTCTCTCTCTCTCTCTCTCTCTCTCTCTCTCTCTCTCTCTCTCTCTCTCTCTCTCTCTCTCTCTCTCTCTCTCTCTCTCTCTCTCTCTCTCTCTCTCTCTCTCTCTGGCTCGCTCGTATGTGCGTGTGTTTCAGAATCTTAATGCTTCACTTTCTCTCACTATATCCTCCTCCTCCTCCTCCTCCTCCTCCTCCTCCTCCTCCTCCTCCTCCTCAAACTCCTCCTCCTTTGCCTTTCGTATTCCTCCTACCCTCTTTGCAGTATATCCCCTCCTTTTCCCTTCTCTCCCTCCTTCCCTCCTCCCTTCCCTCCTTCCTTACCAGCATGACGAGGTAAACACTTGACCCCATCCAGCGAGTTTGACCTCATGCGGGTCACTTTGTTGATTGACCTGAGTTTTCATCTGATTCTCTCTCTCTCTCTCTCTCTCTCTCTCTCTCTCTCTCTCTCTCTCTCTCTCTCTCTCTCTCTCTCTCTCTCTCTCTCTCTCTCTCTCTCTCTCTCTCTCTCTCTCTCTCTCTCTCTCTCTCTCTCTCTCTCTCTCTCTCTCTCTCTCTCTCTCTCTCTCTCTCTCTCTCTCTCTCTCTCTCTCTCTCTCTCTCTCTCTCTCTCTCTCTCTCTCTCTCTCTCTCTCTCTCTCTCTCTCTCTCTCTCTCTCTCTCTCTCTCTCTCTCTCTCTCTATTTTGTCCCATGCTCTGATTCATTTTGTCTTTTTTCCTGTCCGTTTTATATCTCTGTTATTTTTTCTTTGTTTTCTTTCCCCCTTCTCGTTGCTCAGTTTCCTTTTTTTTTTTATTTTGCTGTTGTTTTTGCGTCATCTCGTTCACTTTTGTGTTGTTATTTGTTCAATCCGTTTTTTTTTTTTTTTTTTTGCTTTTCTCATGTTTATTTTTGTGTTTCGTATTTTTCCCCCGAATTTCTTTACACTACGCATTGTATTCTTTTGTCTTCATTTAGTATTTTTTATTTACTGACTCTCTTTCTTTTTCCTTTACATATTTTTTTTTTTTCCCATCGTGTATACTTCTCTTTACTTTTCTTTAAAAAAATGTAACGTCATTTTTTTTCTTTCGCAAATTTAGGCAGAAATTTATTTGCCACTTTGAGTCCTTTGTTTGTCTCGCCGAGTTCTTCTATTGCATCTTTTATTTTTATTTTTATTCCTCTATTTTCAGCCTCTTACGCCCACTTCCTGTTCCCTCTAGTTTATTTTTCCGTTTTTCTCTCCCTCTTTTCTTCAGTCTTTCACGCTCTTCTCCCCCTCCTCCCATTTCCTTCCAGCTCTCGCATTTTCTCTCTCTCTCTCTCTCTCTCTCTCTCTCTCTCTCTCTCTCTCTCTCTCTCTCTCTCTCTCTCTCTCTCTCTCTCTCTCTCTCTCTCTCTCTCTCTCTCTCTCTCTCTCTCTCTCTCTCTCTCTCTCTCTCTCTCTCTCTCTCTCTCTCTCTCTCTCTCTCTCTCTCTCTCTCTCTCTCTCTCTCTCTCTCTCTCTCTCTCTCTTCTGTTCCTTCCATAATGTTTCTCAAGCATTTAGAAAACACAAACACACACACACACACACACACACACACACACACACACACACACACACACACACACACACACACACACACACACACACACACACACGCACACGCAAATTAAGAGTAAGATACCTGTCTGAAGATTAAAGTTTACCTGCACCCAAGTTTAGTTCCTCAGGAAGGAGGAGGACGAGGAGGAATAAAGAGAAAGACTTTGGGCTTATGCATAAAATTGGGCGTCGGTGCTGCCACGTTGTCGAGGCGGCGGTCGTGACTCTCTGTTGTTTTGGGTCACAGTGCCACGGGGTCGTAGTGTCTCGGTTTTATGGCCAGGTGGGGTTACAGACTCGTTTGCTGGAGGGGAGTTAGGGAAGGCGCGTTAATTTTTGGGTGTACGAGTTGCGTGCCTGTGTGTGTGTGTGTGTGTGTGTGTGTGGGTGTGTGTGTGTGTGTGGGTGTGGGTGGCATTGGGTGTCTTTTTTTCTCTCCCTTTTTTTTTATCTGCGGACTGAGGTACACATCTGTAGGTCAGGGGCAGCCAGTCAACGCATCCCGTCCGTCTCTCATTGGTGTGCAGGGGAGTGCGCGGCGCGGGGCTGGCCGGGTGGGGCGTGCCTGATATTTACACGCTGCTGCAGTACGTGGCCGTGACCTGCAGGGCCTTTTGGTGGGATGAGACCCGCGAAATGGGTGAGGGTGTGCTGTGAGGGTGAGGGAGCCGTGGAGTCAGTGAATCAGTGAGTCAGTGGAGTCCCTTCCATGATTGGCTGTACACGGTGACCCGCCCACTAACTCACGCGATGAATTATATGAAGACTGTTAAGGAATCCAGCGAGGACACTCCCCCTTGAGACTCGTGAACATGGAGGCCATAACTTGCCTATTCCCGGCGCCCTTCGTTGCTGCCGGCGTGATGTGTGTGTGTGGATGCGTGTGGATTCGCGTGGGTGTGCAGAATTGTCCAGATGGGTAGGGAACGTCAGGCTGCAGGAGTGTAGAGCGAGGAGGTGGATGGGTGTTGTGAGGAGATTGAACTAATATAGGTGATGGATACCCATGAGTTGTTGACACCTGACGCGATGTTTGTTGCTTGTTGGACGAATGGTGATTAATAAGCCCAAGGCACAAGAGGATGGTGCTAAGTTCTAATTGTGTTGTGTTGTGGTGGTGTGGCAGCCTCAGACACTCATGGATCTTCAGGAACAGAAGATGTTCCTTATTTTTTCTCGTTATTTCCCTCGTTATCTTGTTCCCAGAAGCTCCCTGGTTACTTTTCATCAGGTGCTCTTTGTAGTCCAAGACTTGATTCTCTCCTTTCTTGGATCTTACCGAAAGGATGAGTTTTATGGCTCATCACAGTTTTATCTTAATCCATCCCCTAGACTTGCTCATTGAGGTGATGGAAGTAGCCTCTCCTCGCAGTTTTCCCTTCCATCGAATGCATCGGTTGAGATCCTCAGTAAACGTCATTTCTTAGAACGCAGCTGACTTGAGAAGGCTACAAAAACTTAAAAAAAGAAAAAAGTGTAATCGCCACGTAAAAAAAAAAAAAAAAAAAAAAGAGCGAGGAGAGTTCAAGGAAGGCGAGTCAATTTCGTTCCCGATGCTCCTTAATACTCGGCTCTCGAGGGCGTCCAAGTTGTAGGAAGGCGGAAAAGCTGAGGCGGCGGCGTGTTCCTGAACTTACTGGTGATGGAGATGAAGGCGTGAAGGCATTGAATAGCGCCTGTATTAATGGATTAGATAGACAGGAAGGGAGGTAATAGTGAAAGGAATCTTGTTTCCGTCACGTGGCCAGGTGTAAAGGGATAAGGTATGCATTTCATTAGCAAGTTCGCAAGATGGCCGGACGTCAAGTAATCTGGCACACTCACTCCCTCTGTGTTTAACGTTTTTCCTTCCGTCAAGTCTCCTGATCTGCTGAGAAAATACCAGTTATCAAGTCTTATAAGTAGACTGTCGACAGATTGAGGGGAAAGAGTGGAAAAATAAAGAACAGCAATGAATGTTGTATGGTATTCCATTATCGACCATGATTACAAGATCGCAAGAGAAACAAAACTGCAACGGATTGAACAGCAGTCAGCGAGAATGTGTAAGGATGAAATGAATAGCTAGCTAGCGAGTCTATATGCCCAGCCCTTCCTTGCATCATTACATTCTCCTCGGATCTTTCGGGCTAAAGGTCTAAATCCCCATTTTTTCATTTTTTCCATTCTTACCAAACGCCTGAATGCTGTTATGTAAATCCCTCCTTTTACATTTATGCATCTGACTTTGCAACGCGACACCGGCTGATCCGAATCCTAACTTGCTACTCTGGGATCTGATTCCTTTTGGAGGACTCGGAGCCATCGCAGCGAATCCTTTCACTCCTTAATCCTTTCCTTATGCAGAGTCATGAGCCAAGTCGCTTTTAGGAGAATCGTATGGTCTCTCTCAGGAATGTTTTGGCTTTATTCTCCTCAACGCTCGCTGCCTCCTGTCTGCCCTCTATGGAAAGACTGGAATAAGGAATGCGGGTGTCTCCTCAACCTTACCGGAGGTCGAGAAGGTGGATTCCAGGAAATGATTCTGAAAGTGAGGCGTGTTTTGGGAAAATATCAATATTCTTTAACAGTTCATTTATCTCCACTACCTTTAACACGCTTTAGTGGATGCTATTGGAATTCGTGAGCGTTCGTGAATATAGTGACAGTTGACAAATATTCTGCATCGTTAGTGGAATAAAAAAACATTTATACCTGAATAATCGTCCAGACCAGTCCTGCAGTAGGCCTGGGATCGCCTTTTCTTCGGTTTCCTCTGGCGTTTGTAGTTTCCATGCTTTTCTTATTCTTTTCTTCTATTCCTGGTGAATCTTTCTCTTTCTTCTGTTCCAAATTTCGTAGATATAATTCTTTCTATTTTCAATTTTTTTTTTTGTCACACTAAATAATAAAATGTCTGATATGATTTTATTTCTATTTTGATGTTCTCTGTTTTGTCCGTATGGGCGAATAAAACGTTTAAAAATACGCGCGTAAGTGTGAAAGTCTTGGGATTGAATTCGTTGTGTTTCGTTTCGGGTACGGTTTGGGATATTGTAGTTTGGTATTCTCTACGAAGGTGGACACAAGGAAGCTGCTGTGGAAGCGATACGTGTCTACGAATAAGTGTGGGAGACTCGTGGCTCGATTCTCGCGTTTGCTTCCGGGTACGGTTTGTAGTTTCCTCATAAAAGCGGACTCAATGAAGTGATTGTTGGAGTGTTGCGTGTTGCTACGAATACGTATGAAAGCCTTGAAGTTCTATTCCTCGGGTTTCACTTTAGGTACGGTCTGGGAATTATTTATTTATTTATTTATTTATTTATTTATTTATTTTATTTTATTTATTTTTTGTTTGTTTGTGTGTGTGTGTGTGTGAACTGTACGTAGGTTTTCTTCAAACGTGACGGGGAGTTTTACGCCTCGTGTGATGTGCTAAACCAGGAGACATTTGTTGTGTGAGTGAGCTTTGTAGAGGAAGCATCCAGTAACTTTAGTCAATATTAACTAATCTGTCGGTAAATAGGGACGTGTCATTAAGCAAAGAAAAAAAAACGGGAAACTTGTCTTAATCGTATCCAACTCTATTACGTGCCATAAACATAAATGATACCGGTTTCTTAATGTGTAATCATATATAACTATTTTCTGTCCGATAAAGTTGATAACAGATTATTTTCTATATAATCTTAACTAACTACACTGATTCATTACCTTATTTATTAGACGACAGGTAAGGAGACTAACGAAGTAAGAAGGTTCAACAACAGATATCAGATGCATCAGGTGACGTAATGATTCATAGTAATACCTTGTTCTTTCTTCCTTTCGTAATGGCATGGAGATAACGAGCCGGGTTAGTGGTTTATTTAATCTCTCTCTCTCTCTCTCTCTCTCTCTCTCTCTCTCTCTCTCTCTCTCTCTCTCTCTCTCTCTCTCTCTCTCTCTCTCTCTCTCTCTCTCTCTCTCTCTCTCAGAATTTATCTTTAATTTTTCATTTCTTTCATTCTTTTTTATTCGTGCTTTCTTTTCCCGTTTTTAATTTTGTATGTTGCACTTAAACCCGCTACATTTTTTTTTATATTAATCTCTTTGTTTTATACATTTTCCTTTTTTCTTATATTCCATGACTTTCTTTCGTTTTATCTATGTATCCTCAGTATTTTATGTGTTATACATTTTCCTTTTTTCTTATATTCCATGACTTTCTTTCGTTTTATCTATGTATCCTCAGTATTTTATGTGTATATATATTTCTGTGCATCTTGTATTCAGTTATTCTTATCTTCTTCATCTCCTTCATCTCCTCCTTGTCCCCCTCCTCGTCTTCCTACTTGTCCTCCTCCTCGTACCTTCTCGCATGAAATATTCTGCGTCACACATCCCTCCACTTTCTCTCCCTCTCTCCCTAATTAACCTGAGAGAGCACACGGGCTTACCTGTTTCAAGTCATTAGGGAGGTAACAAGGGAGGAGGCTCGGAAGGAAGAAAGCTGGTGGAGCAAAGTAAGGCATAGTGGTGGTGGAGGAGGAGAGAAACGGCGGAGGAAAAGAGAGAAAGGTGGCAAGGGAAGGTTGAGACATATTATGGAGAAGGGAAATAGAAACAGGTGAAGCTTCTGGTAAGCAACTACGAACATTTGTTTTTGTTATTGTGCAGTAGTGTCGATATTATTGTCTTTATTGTTTGTGTTTCTGTCACTGGACGCTGCGGGAGGGGGAGCTTATAACGTCTGGCCGTGTCTGTCTGTCTGTCTGTCTGTCCGTCTGTCCGTCCTACTCCGTGCATGCTGTGTCTGTGGAGTTGCATGTTGTATATTTGTTTTATGTGTATATTTATCTGTGTCCTTGTCTCTCTCTGTTTGTGCTCGTCTTTCCTGTCTGTACCAGGAATGAATGTCTCTCTCTCTCTCTCTCTCTCTCTCTCTCTCTCTCTCTCTCTCTCTCTCTCTCTCTCTCTCTCTCTCTCTCTCTCTCTCGTTGCTTACACATCTTTTAACCTTTTATCAATAAGGAAATACCTTTATTACTTTACCATCTGGATATTTTGCAGTTGGCATTTGATGGAAATATTCAATGTCCACTTGAATCATTCGTCATAGAAAGGACATGCGTATTTATTTGTAAAGAAACACATTAAGATACAGAGAGATGCGTTATTTATTTACGTCATGGTGTTACGTAACTGATACAGGTGAAAGGAAATGGAAAACTGAGTAAACAAAGGTGGATACGTCGTTTTATGTTCGTCATACAGGTGTTACGTAACCGATATAGGCAAAGGGGACGAGTTGAGTTTTATGGATATATTATTTATTTACGTGATGGAGGTGTTACGTAACTAATATAGGTGAAAAGGAAAGAAAGATTTGGCGTCAAGAAAAATATTAAGAGCAGAATGATACTTTTAATTTGCGTTATGCGGGCGTAGTTAAGAAAAAAATATTAAAACCTGAATGATATGCCTTTTAATTTACATTATGCAGGTGTTACGTAACTGATATAGCTAAAGGGAACCAATTAAGTTTATGGACATTGCTGGAACGAGTGGGAGGTGGACGGAGAGCTGTGGACCTAGGCAGACTGGCAAAGGACAAGAATGTGGAGATCATCACGGTGTTAGGTAACTGGTCATTAACTGGTAAAGGTAAAAGGGAACGAAAGATTTAGAATTCGGAGCGATTTTTAGAAGATACCGCAAGTTAAAAGTGCTGCGACGACGCCGAATATTTTGGGAACACCTTAGGGACTCACCTCAAGTTATTGTCTCCGTGTGGTGCTTCATTACCTGGCCGACACTCCTCGCTTCTACACTCTCTCTCTCTCTCTCTCTCTCTCTCTCTCTCTCTCTCTCTCTCTCTCTCTCTCTCTCTCTCTCTCTCTCTCTCTCTCTCTCTCTCTCTCTCTCTCTCTCTCTCTCGCTCTCTTCCTGTGTTTCTCTCTCTCTCCATTCTTATCTACTCTAGTCTTCACTCTCCCTTTCCTTATCTTCTCTCTCTCTTTCAAAGTCCGCATTTTCTCCTCGTCGTTTCTTTCTCTCTTACAGTGTTCCCTTCCTCCTCCACGTACTATCTCTCAAATCTCCTTTCTCTCTCTCTCTTTTCTCTTTTTCTTTCTTTCTTTCTCTCTCTTCTCTATATCTCCTTGGAAGTTACTGTCGACCCTCCATTTGTCTTTTTTCTGCCGGTTGTTCTTGCTGTCTGTCTTTCTGTGTGTCTGTCTGTGTCTGTCTGTTTTTGTTTGTCTGTCTGTCTTTATGTATGTATGTCTCTTTCTGCCTGTCTTACTGTCTATCTGTCTGTCTGTCTGTGTGTCTGTGTTTCTCTCTCTCTCTCTCTCTCTCTCTCTCTCTCTCTCTCTCTCTCTCTCTCTCTCTCTCTCTCTCTCTCTCTCTCTCGCATGCACGCACGCACGCACGCACGCACGCACACGCACACACACACACACACTTCAACACTACATACCCTTTCACTCTTCCCTCCTTCCGTTCTTTATTCCCATGCTCTTCTTTCCTTCCTTCCTTCCCTCCTCCCTCTCCTCCTTCCTTACCTCCCAACGTGTAATATTTTCTCCTCCTGCGTTGTGGACTTCTCCTTCTTCACCGTTTGAGGAGCCTTTGGAATACCCACGTCTTCTTTCTCCTCCTCCCCTCCTTCCTCCCCCTCCTCTTACCTTGCCTCTCTCTCTCCTTGAAGATGTGCATATTTTGCCTCAACTTTTCTCTCCCGCTTTCCTGTAGCGAGCAAGGAGGAGGTGTTGCTCAAACCAGCGAGTGTTTTGATCTGCAGTCTGTCGTCGACCTGAAATATTGCTTAAGGACGTCACATTCTTCTACTTTCCTTCCTGCCTCTTCCCTCTCCTTCCTCCTCTTGTCTCCTTTTATTTTCTCCTGTTCTGTTCTCTCTGTTAGTTGTGCCTTTTTTCTATGTATTCTTTGTTTGTGTTTTTTTTTTCTACTTTCTATCTGATTTCTTTTTCTTTCAACGTTGTTTTTTTTTGTTCTTTAGCTTTTTTCCTTTATATTCGTTTTATTTTTTTTGTATCATTCTATTTTTTTTTTCACATTATCTCTTCCTCTACCTCTCTCCTTTTTTTTTATGTACATTTTTATTTCTAATGTTTTTGTGTCTGTTCCTCTGCCTCATAAGTTTCGCGTCCCTATTATTTTCTTTATCCCTGCTTCCCTTTTGTGTATAATTGTTTCTATTTTTCCTACTTTTCTTTCTTTGCCTTTTTTCTCTTTTTTATTTTTATTTTTATTTATTTTTTCTCTTCTGCTTCATTCGTTCGTGTCCCTGTTATTCTTTTCTTTATCCCTGTTTCCCATTTTCCATCATTTCGATTTTTTTTTTTTTTATGGTCGGGGATTTCCGTTATCAGTCTGTTTACCATTTACCGCCTTTTGTCTTCAGCATTCCCTTTGTGATTCTGTTGTTTTTATTCTCTCTCTCATTCCCTCTCAAGCTGCAAATTAGCCGCCGTGTCTTATTTGTCTTCTTTGTGGTATTTTCTTCCTCCAGTGTTTTTTGCTACTTCATTTTCCTTCCTCTTCTCTGATATTTTCTTTTTTCTTCTCCCTTTCTGTTATCTTTAATTATATTTCTCACTTGCTTGTGTCTCGTACGGCTCCTCTCTCTCTCTCTCTCTCTCTCTCGTCTCTCTCTCTCTCTCTCTCTTCTCTCCTTCTCTCTCTCTCTCTCTCTCTCTTCTCTCTCCTCTCTCTCTCTCTTTTATCCTTTACGGAACTTGTTTTCACACTTTTTCTTACTCTTCAATACCTTCTTTTGTCTCTTTCCTTTTCCGTCACTCCCTCCTGCACTTTCATTTAATACTTTTTTTCTGTCATCCCCCAAAAGTCCTTTTCCATTTCTTTTCTCTGATACACATTCGTCTTTTGTATTTTTTTTTCGAGCACCTCGCCACTATTCCTTTTTCCACTGTCCTTTTGTCTCAGGTGCACTCTTTCGCCTCTGCTGTGTTCGTCATCAACCATTACTCATTTTATTTGCTACCCTTTACAGTACAGATGCTTACACTTCTAATGTATCTTATTCACTTTTCTGCTACCTCTTGTGCCAGTCACACTCTCCACTACTCTCCCCTCACCTTTAGTTTCTATCTGATACCCCACGTCTGCCTGTCACCCCGAGCGGTACTGTCTTTTAACCCTCATCCGTAGAGTAGTATCCGGAATGGGCCATTTGCAGTTACCTTTAGGGGTTTTTTTCAAGGTCGTCACTCTCTCACTTCCACGAAAAACCGCTATATGTAATAAAAAATAGAAAGCCGTGCAGTATATTTCATTTTTCTACCTTACGGAACGGTTTTGAAGCCTTAAGGTACTGTAGTTTCTTCAGCACGGAAACAAAGGTGGTAATTATATAAAAAGGAGAAAGGGTACGTTTTCCTCGAGGCAGTCTACCTGAGATTGCACGCAGCACCGCCACGCAACCCGCCCGCTCGTGTTAACAGGTGTTCTTTGTCGTAATTCATGTAGAGGTTAAGGAAGACCACGCCTGACACGCTGTAAAGAGGGTAAGGCGTCGCTGGAGAGTTAAGAGAATTACGAGGAGTCTGAGGAAGAGTAAACCTGACACGCAGTAAAGAGGGAAAGAAGTGTTGACTAGGGAAAAAATAAATTACGAATAGCTTGAAAAAATGTAATCCTGACACACAGCAAAGGGGACAAAGGGAAAAAATATACCGTAACCTAAAAAAATAAATACGAACGGTAAGGCGTCAAAAAAAAAAAGAGAAAAAGAAAGTAAAAGAGGGGAGGAAAAAATCCGGTAAAGAGAGTTCTCGGAAAGGGAAAAAATATAGCTTAGGTAAGCAGTGGGGGTGAAAAAAGGAGCCTTGGTTATATATATCACAAGTGGAAGCTGTTCACTAAAAATATCCAGTTGGTCTCTACAGCCGCGATTTGCATATATATGTCACGGTAACTTGGTCTTCACTGTCAGAAGCGGCAGACCTGCTCTCTACCATGGCCAAGAGTTCAGATCTTCCTTACGCCTCCAGTCCCAACTTCCTTCCCCATCTCCTCCCCCCCTATACTCCCTTTCTGCACTTCCTCCATCTCTTTCTATCCTTTTATCCCTTCCTCCCTTCCTCCGCACCTTCCTACCTACCTTCGTCACCACCTGAGCTTCTCCTTTCTCTGTCTGCCTTCCCTCTTTTATTTTTTTCTCTTTCCCTGTCTCTTTGTGTCCTTGTTCCAGTTTGAAGTTGTGCTAGTTTTCCCTGTGTCCCTCGTTTCACATTCTCTCTCTCTCTCTCTCTCTCTCTCTCTCTCTCTCTCTCTCTCTCTCTCTCTCTCTCTCTCTCTCTCTCTCTCTCTCTCTCTCTCTCTCTCTCTCTCTCTCTCTCTCTCTCTATCTATCTATCTATCTATCTATCTACCTCCTCTCCCCTCGCAATTCTGTTTCTGTCTTTTTCCTCCTCATTATACTTCCCCCCTCATTATCATCTTCCTTTTTGCTCTACCACCTGTTCGTATTTTCCCTCCTTTTTTCCCTCTCTGCCTACGTACATATTTACATCTCTCCCATCTCTTTCACCCTCGCAATTTTCCCTCCTGTGTCCTTTTTCCCCTCATTATCCCTCCTTATCATCAAGCTTTTATTTCTCTATCTATCGCCTGTTTCCTTACCTCTCTCCTTTTTCCATCTGCTTGCATGTTTACTTCTGTTTCTCTCTTCTTTCTTTCACCTTCACAGTTTTTCCTTTTGTTCCTCCCTTTTTTCCCTCATTATCTTTATCATCATCAACCTTGTATTTCTCTATCTACCGCCTGTTTCCTCCCTTCCTCTTTCCTCTTTCCTCTCCTATATGCACATGATTACATCTCTTTCCTCTCTTTCACTGTAATTTTTCTTTGTCTCCCTTTTCTTCCTCATTATCCTTATTATCATGAAGCCTATTTCTTTATCTACTCTGTTTCCTCACCTCTCTTATTTCCATGTGTCCCTATATTCACATCTCTTTCCTCTCCTTCACTTTCAATTTTTTCTTTTTGTCTCCCTTTTCTTCATCATTATCCTTTTAATCGTCAAGCCTGTATTTCTCTATCCTACCTCCTGTTTCCTCCCTTTCTCTCCCCTCGTTCCCCTCGTTCTCTCTGCCTCCGTATCCTCTTTTCCTGCTGCCTGCCTGGAATAAATTAATAATGTCAACACAAAACAATCAGCGCCTATATTGCTTCACAAACATTTAGGTCTGCGGGGGTGATTGTTGCCGCTGTGTAAACATTAAGGTTCTGAAGTAAATATCTCCCTTTATCTTTTCCCTCTCTCTCTCTCTCTCTCTCTCTCTCTCTCTCTCTCTCTCTCTCTCTCTCTCTCTCTCTCTCCCATTTGTTATTAAAAACGTCATATATTTCCAGTTTTTTTTTCTTTTATACCGATTTCTTTCTATTTTTTTTTTTTTTTCTTTTTTTTTATAATCACAGCGAAATTCTCCGTTATTTTTCCTCTCCCTTTCTCTCCCTTTTTTGTTTTGTTTTTTTCTTTGTTTCAGTTTTATTATTGTACGATTTTAATGTTTTTTTTTTTTCTTTACTTTATTGACAATTGCAGTAGGTCTCGCGTTTCTCTTCTTTTGACAGTTACTGCTGGTTCCTCTTCCCCCCTCCCTTTCTTACTTATTGTTATTACAAGTCTTTCTCTTTTTCTCTCTCTCTTTCTCCCGCTTCTTTGACACAGTAATTACGGGTTGTAGTTGTAATGGGTTTGTCTTTTGATCTTTTCTGTGATGATGCAATTTTTTTACTGGACTATAGATAGGTAGATAGATAGATAGATAGATAGATATATGCAGACAGATTGAGGGATAGATAAATAGGTTTTGTAGATAGATAGATGGATAGATAGATAGATAATAGTAATAATCAACACACAAGGACATAACCTGAAAATAAAAAGATTGCAAAATGTTAGTTGATTCAATATCTTACATATTTTGTCATCATCTGTATGTTAATGAAGGATAATACATACATGCGTACATACATACATACATACGTAGTAGAAAAAAAAAATAACATGTTTGATATTTCATGTGAGTGACTAGATGTATTTATTTTCTTCAATGTGTGTGGTTTTTTTTTTTTTTATGGCATGCTTTTCAGTTTTATATGAGTTTTAAAAAAGTCTACTATTCGTTTGTTTGATTCCAGGTTTCTTTCTGTCTGTTCGTCTGTTTGCATTTGAATTTGTTTATTTACTTGTTTTGTTTATCTGCATTATTATTTTTTTTTGATGGAGGACGCATGCCATTATGTATACTCTCTCTCTCTCTCTCTCTCTCTCTCTCTCTCTCTCTCTCTCTCTCTCTCTCTCTCTCTCTCTCTCTCTCTCTCTCTCTCTCTCTCTCTCTCTCTCTCTCTCTCTCAAATCCGTCACTTCCTCCCTGTCAGCAAGATCATCCCTTTTCCTGCTGCTTCCTCACACCTGTTTGCCTCATTACGATTTTCCCCTCCCACCTTTGGCTTCTTATCTTTGTCCCCCCATTCATCATTTCTCGATCTTTTTCCTACTTTTCTCTTTCTTCTTAGCCCTTTCATCCTTGTTTTTGGCACTTTTTCCAATCTGCTTTTTTTTTTTCCTTCTTTCTCGCTTAACACTTCTTTATCATTTAGTCCTCGGGTCATCCTTCTTAATCTCTACGATCTCCTTTGGTACAAACACGTTTTATACAGCGCCTCCTTTTATTATCATCATCTCATTCTCTTCCTTCGTCTTTTTGTCCCCTTTCGTGTCATTTATCTCTCTTTTTCCTCCTCTTCCTTGACCATTTTTTACCCTTTCTTCGTCTCCCTCCCTGTGAGAATCGTTCCCTTCTTCCTCTTTCCCTTTATATCTTCCCCCAACCTCGCTCTTCCGTCTTATCTATGAATCCCCCTTTTCCTTGCTGTCCTTCCTCCTGCCCTTCCTCGTTTTATTCCAGCCCCCTTTTGCTTCCCTTTACTAAACGCCTCCCGTCACGCCTTTCCGGCACAAATGCATCGTTTATTAGTTTCGTGTTTTGGGCAAGAGAAAAAGTCACCACCACCGCGTCCACTTCGAGAAATGTTTATGCAGGTAATTGTCTCTCGTTAATCTTCTCCCCAGCTGACTCCTGCCCCACCTTGGCCGCCCTCCACTTCTCTCGCTGACTCACAGGAATTTGTTTTGCTCTACAGTTCCCTTTCTTTTTTTTTTTTCCTCTCTCTCCCCTCTTCTCTGCATGCTTTCCTGACTACCTGCCTTGCGCCATTCCTCCCTCCCTCTCTACCTGCCTACCTACCTTCCCTTCTAGCCTGCCTACTCTCCTACTCTCCCAACTACCAGCTAACTATTTTTTTCGCCTTTTATTTCACCTGTGCCGCGTCTGTCACTCACCTGTCGTGGTTTTAAAAGTCAAGCCACTCACTACCCTAGTCTCGCCAGCCTGCCTGCTATAGCCCAAGTATTATTTCTACTGGTATGTGGAAATATTTCAAGCAGCACGTTTTACTTTCTCTCTCTCTCTCTCTCTCTCTCTCTCTCTCTCTCTCTCTCTCTCTCTCTCTCTCTCTCTCTCTCTCTCTCTCTCTCTCTCTCTCTCTCTCTCAAGTACTCTCCGGTTACCCATCTGGTAAATATATATATCTTCTCTTCGTTTCGGTTGTGATATTTCTGAGCATCGTAAATTTTGTCCACTGAGGGAAGACACAAAAAGTCTCCTCCAAGAACAACCTCAAACCATCGTGGCTCAAAACTTTACCTCAACTTTGGTAGGCTCGTCCACCGCTCCCTCTTCTTCCTCCTTCTCTTCCTCCGCCTCCTCCTCTCTGACTTAATCCTTGTATATTTTATTATCCTAGTGATTCTCTCCCCAACTGTCATTCCTCGCCACCATTACTTTTTTTTTGATATTCCATGGTAATTTGTTTAGCACTTTTTTTCCTTTTCCTTTTTTTTTTAACTGCATTGTAGTATTTGTTGTTACGGTTATTGTTGTTGTTGTTATTATCATTATTATTATTATTATTATTATTATTATTATTATTATTATTATTATTATTATTAGCAGTAGTAGTAGTAGTAAAAGTAATAGTAGTAGTAGTAGTAAAAGTAGTAGTAGTAGTAGCAGTAACAGTAGTAGTACTAGTAGCAGTAACAGTAGTAGTAGTAGTAAAAGTAGTAGTAGTAGTAGTAGTAGCAATAGTAGTAAAAAGTAGTAACAGTAGTAGTAGTAGTAAAAAGAAATAGTAGTAGTAGTAGTAGTAGTAGTAGTAGTAGCAGTAGTAGTAGTAATAGTAGTAAACGAAGTGGTGGTAGTAGTAGTAGCAGTGGTGGTGGTGGTATTGGTAGTGGTAGTAGTAGTAGTAGTAGTAGTAGTAGTAGTAGTAGTAAACGAAGTAGTAGTAGTAGTAATAGTAGTAGTAGTAGTAGTAAAAGAAGTGGAAATAGTAGTAGTAGTAGTAGTAGTAGTAGTAGTAGTAAAGAAGTGGAAATAGTAGTAGTAGTAGAAGTAAAAAGTGGAAATAGTAGTAGTAGTAGTAGCAGTAAAAGGAGTGGTAATAGTAATAGATGTAGTAGTAGCAGTAGTAAAAGTAGTAATAGTAGTAGTACCTGTAGTAAAAAGTGGAATTAGGTATAGTAGGAGTAGTAGTAGCAGTAGTAGTGGTAGTAGTAGTAGTAGTAGTGGTGGTGGTAGTAGTAGTAATAGTAGTAGTGGTGATAGTAGTAGTGGTGGTAGTAGTAGTAATAGTAGTAGTAGTAATAGTAGTAGTAGTAATAGTAGTAATAGTAGTAGTAGTAGTAATAGTAGTAGTAGTAGTAATAGTAGTAGTAGTAGTAGTAGTAGTAGTAGTAGTAGTAGTAAAAGTAGTAGTAGTAGTAGTAGTAGTAGTAGTAGTAGTAGTAGTAAAAGTAGTAGTAGTGGTAGTAGTAGTAGTAGTAGTAAAAGTAGTAGTAGCAGTAGTAGTAGTAAATGTTGTAGTAGTGGTAAAAGTAGTAGTAGCAAATGTAGTAGTAGTGGTAGTAGTAGTATTCTCAATCATTCATCCCTTTCTCTGGTAAACTCTGGAACTCCCTGCCTGCCTCTGTATTTCCACCTTCCTATGACATGAATTCCTTCAAGAGGGAGGTTTCAAGACACTTATTCATCAATTTTTGACCACTGCTTTGACCCTTTTATGGGACTGGCATTTCAGTGGGCATGTTTTTTAAATGTAGTAGTAAAAGTAGTAGTAGTAGGATAAAGCAAAAAATCTTAATCGGACTTTTTGTACTACTACTACTACTACTACTACTACTACTACTACTACTACTACTACTACTACTAATAATAATAATAATAATAATAATAATAATAATAATAACTAACAACGCAACGACAAACTAATACTGACTCTTTTCTCCTCCAGGTAAGGCAATCAACTTAGCACATCGGCAAGCGGCTTCCCCACAACAAGGAAAACTAAAAAAAGGTAAATTATTTTCTCTCAGCGCTTTTCTAGACGCGGTGGTGAAGGAGGAGGAGGAGGAGGAGGAGGACACAAGGGGGAGGGGACAGTCATGGGTGGAAAGTCTGGAGGTAAGTTTAGGCCAAGTTTTAGGGAAGTTATTAATCTCAGTGCGGGAGTTGGAAGCCAGAAGGGAAATTATACACATTTTTTTTCCCACATTTTTCCACTTTTCTCTTTCTTTGCTTCGCTTCATGGGAGACTTCTGTGTTGTTTTATGTTTCCTTTTTTCCTTTTTTCCTTTTTTTTTTTTTTTCATTCAGTTAAGATTCTTTGTTCTGTAGTGGCACATGCTTGTGTGGGCGGGAGGGCGGGGGAGGGTAGGATTCCATGGGTGGTGGCTGTATATTTTGCACCATGGTTAATGCAATGAAACGAAAGCTAAAAATTCATTAAAGCTAATATACACCAAATAGAACATAATTAAACTGACAGGGAAAAAGGGAGGAAAGAAAGAAAATGAAGTGCAGGAAAGAGTGCAGGAAGGAGGGAGAGAATAAAAGGAGGTAGGAGACCTTTGAGAGGGGAGGAAGAGGTGGCGGAAGAGCGGAGGGAAGGAGGTAGGGAGGGGGACGGGGAGCCCCTTCAGAGGGAGGAAGACGTGAGGAGACACATTAACGAGGTGGATGAAGCGGTGGTGTGTGCAGCAGGGCGGCGGAATAGCGTATGGTGGGGTGGTGAGCGGCGGGGCGGAGTGGGAAGAGGGATGACTTATTGCGCTGCGAGAGAGGAATTCCAGAGTTTCAAATCCTACATTGTTTAAAAAATGGTGGTGATTTTAATTATATGCTAAATATTTATTCCCTTGAATCACTTGCCTCTTTTATAGTTTCACATCCTGTACGCTGTTATTTTTTGGTCATGTTAAGTTAGGTTAGTTTAGGTCAGGTGAGGATAAGATAGGTTAATGAAGAGGTTAGGTTTCCAGTGGTATATATACACTTATAACGATTATATCTGTAGCTAGGTGATATTAAAGGTGAGTTTCTTGCCAGTATGTGATTTTCTCACTTAACAGAATTCTAACACTGTCAACCTAGAGCTGTGATGTGCGTGACTCATATCATACTGTCACGCTACGCTTGCTTCTTTTCCTACTACTCAACGTGCTAATGGCCATACAAACTAAATAATAACTACGAAGTGAGCATCAGTAGGACTGCTCACCCCTTGACTGTCAGCATGGCGGTACTGACCTAGAAATGGGAGGCTGCAGGATATTTTTGTTATCGTATACCATCCTCATCCTGCCAAACCTTTTTACTCATATTTCCTGCCAATTTTTTCCAAGGTAAACCGAGAGTTGTGGGAAAATATGATACGTAACAGTCTTTCCTTTCTACTTTGCTATGCTGTGAAGTGCCTCTCAGAGACCTCACGTGTACCAATGTGGGCGTTAGGAGTTTTTACAAGTGTATCTGAGTACCAACACTCACTCTTCTGTTGGTTGCTCCCATTAAGCATCGCCATCTCGGATCAACCTTCTTCAATGCCCCCGGTCTTCTAAGTCTTTCCCAGTCACACCCATTACAACCATGTTTTCACTACATCCATAAGCCTTGCTCTTAGGTCTCCCTCGCTCCATTTCACTGCATCCGTAAACCTTCTCTTGAATCTTCTTCTCTTTTTCCTGCCGGGTAGATCTACCTTCAGAATCCTCCTCCCACATATTCCTCTTCTCTCCACAATTCGAGGTTTCAATACATCGTGTTACTTTAATTCATTGGCTCCAGGAGTGAAAATATGTACAAGGTATACTTATATGCTTTTTTTCTTTTTTATAAGTGATATAAAAAATCGCTTCCCTTAACATTATTTAATTTTTCACTCATATTCCATTATTCTCTTCCCATCCTCGGGTTGTATTGTCTCCACCCTCGCCCTTCACCTCACTGAGAGACGTGTGGGAGGCAACTTTCCTGTATGGAATTCCTGTCATAACCATCTCACTCCCTTTCGCCTTCCCTTTAGTCCACATCTCACTCCCTTCAGCCTTCCCTTTAGTCTCTACTTTAATTTTTGTCTTCCCTTTAGTCTCCACCTTACTCCCTTTAACCTTCCTTTTAGCTCCCACCTCATTCCCATTTGCCTTCCCGCACCTCACTCCCTTTACCACTCCCTTTCCTCCGCAGATAGATAATTTATTGACCACAGATTGTGCAAATTATGCACATCACTCCCTATACCCCTCCCTTTAGTCCTCCCTTTACCTCATGGTGCCCTGGTCCTCTGACACTCCCTCACCTCTCGCCCTAGTATGACCTGCTCCACCCTCCTCCGTTCACCTTCACCCTGTCCTTATCCTTCCCCTTTATTAGCCTCAGCCGGGCAGGTCTTGGGTCAGGTAGGTCAGGTCATGGGGAAATAACATTGATAAGCGACACTGAGCTTTGTAAGAGTGCTATTGAAAGGGTCAAGTTGCAAAGTGAGGCTTGTGATTTATACGGAGTTCGCTTTTGTTACTCCCGCGAGTGTTGTGTGATTTATTTTGGTTATTCATATCTCTTATACTTTTGTGCGTGTTTTTTTTTTTTTAGCTTGAACTGGTGGAATAAATGAAATGAGTCGCGTCCGTGACCTCTGCATTATTTATTTATTTATTTAGGGTTGTTTGTCTGCTCGTAACTCTTTTCGCTTTTATTTATGATTTTGTTGTTCCTGCTGTTTTATAATTAGTAGGCGCAGTATTATAGAGGAGTTTGTATTTACATACACACGCACACACACACATCACACACACGCACACATCTACACTCACACACATCTACACACACACACTTCTACACACACACACTTCTACACACACACACACACACACACACACACACACACACACACACACACACACACACACACACACACACACACACACACACACACACACACACACACACACACACACACACATCTACACACACACATCTACACACAAACACACACACAAACACACACACAAACACACACACACACACACACACACACACACACACACACACACTTCCCATTCCGTCAGAAGGAAACATGAACATCAACAAATTAAACACTCAACAGAAAAAATAAATAAATATATACCAAAACAAAACATTTTAACGTGAGAAAAGCACACAAATAAAAGCCAAAAGATTTCTCCAGGTGTCGGAGGGAAGCATTTCACCTCACCACTTGAAGGCAAGCACTCTAATTGCGTGATGTCGCTCGTGCTCACATTTGTAGGATTCCAGTGCACTCCCGAGCCTCATGTCGTCACGCTGAGTGCACAAAAACAACCCACACTCCTCGTGACCCTGTTGTGCCGCTGCTTCGTCCCTCCCCAGGCGATGTGTTGCCGTCACGCCCACGCTGACTTTGTGAAGGCTTGAAGTCGCTTTCTGTTCCTCGCTCGGAAGGAAATGGTCGTGTTTTATTTCTCGTTAATGTGATTGAAAGGTGGAGGTCAAGACTGGAAAAACTAAGGGATAGATAAGCAGATAATATAAGACAAAGCTAAATAAAGAGACGAGGAGACAAGGAGAAATGAAGGTCGTTGTTTTATTTGTAATTAAAAGCGATTTGTAATTAGAAGCGATTGAAAGGAGTCAAGACGAGAAGACTGAAGGAGTGAGAAAGAAAATATAATAAAAGCGAAATGATAAGGAGGAGGAGAAAGAAAAGCAGTTGCTTTTCGTCGTTTGAAACAAACGAAAAAGACAAGATCAAGACAAGCAAACTGAAGAATTAAAATTGAAATAGCACGAGCATACATAAAGAGACACAGAAAGAAACATCGCTTTCTTTATTTACACTTGGTAGTCAAACAAAAGACATCAAGACCTGAACACTGAGAAAAAAAAAATGAAGCTAAAATGACACAAACGAAAACAGACGCGGAGAAAGAAAGAAAGAACGCTGCTTTCATTTATACTTAGAAGCGAACAAAGGACGATACCAAGACGAGAAAGACCGGGGGAAAAAAATATGAAACAACACAAACCAGACACAGACGAGAAGACAGACAGACGGACAGAGACACCCACCAACCTTAGACGGCCCTGGAGTCATCAAGAAGTTGGGTCCTCGTGTCCTCTCTCTCCTCTCTCCGCCCCTCCATCCTTCGCCTTCCTCAGGGGCTCTTCCTCCCTCCGGCCCCTCACCCCCATCCGCCACTTTTGCAACATTTGTGGCTTGAGATCTAATTTCAACTCTCTAGGACACCACTTACAAACTTTTCTTCTTGTTCTTCTTCTCTCTTCGATCCAGCTCCCTCAGGTTCCTCTGTGATCCCTCGCCAGGTGCTAGATTGCAGTTTTCACCATCAGCGTAACTAGCTTGAAGGTAATTAAGGTGTTCTCAGTTCACTAGGCGCATCTATAAGTGTTCGTGCACGTGAGAAACTTCTAATCGTTTATTGTCTTTTTTTTGTGGAGAAAGTTGTGTTTTGTCGGAGATCGCAAGTTTGGTTCCCCTCATTGCACGGCTGGTGAGCTCTTGATGCGCCCACTCGTCGACTTTCGTAACTCGGAATATCCAGGCTTTGCAGGACCCGATGAAAATGGGGTTAGAGTTTACTTAGAGTCTTCAGTGTATGCACATCGGCACGCACACAAATACACATACACACAGACATACAGATAACACACACACAGTCTCTCTCTCTCTCTCTCTCTCTCTCTCTCTCTCTCCCTCTCTCTCTCTCTCTCTCTCTCTCTCTCTCTCTCTCTCTCTCTCTCTCTCTCTCTCTCACAGGAGGAGGAAGCTCATTACCAACACACAGGGCCACCCAGAGGACGCCATTACGCCTTTAAGGGAGTCTTGGGCCGCCTGGTTGGTTGTGGTGGTGGTAGTGGTGGTGGTGGAATGTTCAGGATGGTGACTGGTGAATAGCAGTTGGTATCATTGTGGTGATGTACATAGTGATTGGCGTGGTAGTGGTGGTGGTGGTGGAGGTTGTCTCCTTTTTTGGTCTTTACTTAAAATATTCGATACCAAACATTCTACCATTGAATTTACTCTTCATTCGTGTTCTTTACCCAAGTCCATCCTCCTCTTCCGTCTTTCTTTCCTTTATCATCCCTTATTTCTCTTCCCTTCGCATCCCCACATCTCACCATCACTGTGTTCCAAAAGTCCCTCTCCTTTCTCGTGCCTGTACCCTCACAGCGTCCCCCTGCCCCATTTCTTCCCCTTCTCGTCTCAGGTTCCTTTGCTCTTCCCTACCTCACAACTCACCATTTCATTCCAAAGTTTCTTCCCTTTTCCATCTATTCCAGTCTTTAGCATCATCCTGTCCCATTCACTGCTTTCTTGTCCTTCTGTTCCATTTCTGTTCCATCTTACCCACGAATTTCTTCCCTTTCCCATTTCTACAACTCAGCATTTCCCTTACTCACACCTGTTCCATATTGTTTCCGGTTTCCTTCCCTTTTCCACCTCTTCCACGTCACTGCTAATTTCTCTCCTATCCTCTTTCCTTTACTACAACTCATAATCTCATTTCATCTTGCTTCATCTATTCTCTTCCCTTCCTTAGCATCATCGTTTCATCACCGTCCAATCTCACTGCTTTGTCCGTCTCCTCTTGGTCTCTACACCTCCTCATCACGCCCACAGTCCTCTTCCCCATCCTGATGCCTTCCCTATCCTTCACACCTTCGTCTTTCATCCTTACCGCTCTCTAATGGTAATCTCCCCGACATGATCAGCCTCACGTTGCCTGGTTGTAAAATCACTCAACGGGAATCCTCAGCTTGCAAATTATACACGACTTGAGAAGGAATCGCTTTTACTCTTACTTCGAAGGATAGACACGAAGAGACATGTTTGATGGATACAGTTGGCATCTCTTGTTTTGTAACTGGAGAGGGGGAGAGAGAGAGAGAGAGAGAGAGAGAGAGAGAGAGAGAGAGAGAGAGAGAGAGAGAGAGAGAGTGAGAGTGAGTGAGAGTGAGTGTATAGTGTGTGTGTGTGTGTGTGTGTTTGTCTTTGTCTGTAGCATCTGTAAGCTATACTCTTGTTTTGGAAGCTTGAATAGTTACCCTCCTTCCGTGTGTGTGTGTGTGTGTGTGTGTTTCAGGACTTAGGTATCAGCTCTCCTCTTCTCTTGCCTGCTCTTCTCTCCTCTTCATGAAAGCCGCGTTAATACCTCTCACCAGGGTTTGTTTCTTAATCCGCTGCTGCACTTTTTCACGCCCAGGACGCTGCGAGCTCCTGACAAGACGAGAAAAATAGAGGGAAAAGAAGAGACCAAGGTATATAACTCTTACTTTACTCAACGAACATGATAACAGAATCGGGTTACAAAATGATGGCAGAGACGGACTGCACCGAGCAAAACCGAATTTACCCCAGCACTCAACGGAGTTTTCTTCCTCTTCTCCTCCATCTTTCTTTTCTCTGGTTTTCTGGTCCTCTTTTTTTCCTTTTTTTTTTTTTCTTTTTCTTTTCATCAGCGCACAAGGGTTCAAGACATGTGGTTGAGGTGCCTCCGGGAACTCCCTCCTCCCAGTTCTCTCGTTTACATGATGTTCTCCGTTTTCTGTCTCGTTTCGTCTCGGGGAGGAGGTGAAAACGAAAACTTGGCACTGGTAAAAAAAAACTCATCTCAGCGTCTCATCGGATTTTGTTGTGTTTTTTCTTTTTGTTCTGTTTAGCAAGAGACACCTCTATGCTCGTCTAATTATTTATTTTTTTGTGATTTTTTTTTTTGTAGGCTTTTTGTTCCTTTTTCCAGACACTTTCTTTTTCTGTCTTCCTTTCTATCTTCCTTCATTTATCTCTGGTTTCTTGAAGTGCAGCGTGAGTGTTCGGCATCACCTTCACCTCGCCTGGTCACTCGCCTGCTTCTCGCATCCGCCACCTTCACTTCAGTCTCACGTCACACATCCTCCCCGTCTCTATCTTTTCGCCTGATAAAGCTGCCTTCACGCTTTTTCACAAGTTTTTCCAGCTCACTTTTCTTTCTCCCATCCGGTTTTCTGTGCGTTTCTTGTCTATCCTTCACATAATTTTATCTTTGGCTCATCGTGCAAACTTGGCTTTCAACTGAACTCTTTGTAACCGAGTGACCTTAGGACATTTACACGTGTCAAGAGTCAGAAGAGTAAGGAAGGAGAGGTTACCATAGTTATCTTGGGTAGGGGAGAGAGGGGCGTCAGGGGGAGTCAGTGAGGGGAGGAGGGTGTTAGGGAGGACTTGAGACATATAATCTCGCACACAGAAATACAGGCTCAAAAAATATTTACGAAATCCATATATATATGTATATCAGTCAGGTAAACATTCAGCAGTGTCTTGTTTATATATATAGAGTCCGAGTGACATGGATGAGATCGCACATACACAGTTATATTTCGGCCTTACGCAGGTCCTTGTAAGACACTAACGTTCTGTATTCACTGTCATTCCTTATTCACTATCACCCACACTCACCTCATTACACTGATGATGATAAAAAAGAGAAGGAAAGATCTTATTCAGCCGTGGCAACGTAATGAGTTTTTCCCTTTTCGTGAGGTGGGCGAATGTTGAAGTTTTTCCTTGAGTTTTCTTTTTGACCATTTTAATGCTTGTCAGCGAGAGGACAAAGAGAGAGTCTCGGCCGAGGTCAGGAGAGTGCGTGGTGACGAGGGACGAAGAGGAAGAGGAAGAGGAAGAGAAGGATGGAGAGGGAGGAAGAGGAAAGAGAAGTAGGGCGTTGAGGAAGAAGGCGGCGGATTGTGGTATTTTATGGTCTCGGATGAGTGCACGGTGAGGGTGAAGGGTGAGGGAGTGAGTGAGGGTGGCGGGTGAGGCGGCGGGGCGGTGTGGGTGAGATGAGGATGGAAGAGAAGGAACAAGACAAAAAATATATACATATAAGGAAAACAAGACATCGGCAATGGAAGAGGTGGGGAGCTAAAACGTGTCATAGGGTTAAAAATAGTGTGAATAAAAGCTTAAAAAGCATATACACGTTAGAAATTAGTAAGTTAGGATGAAATAAATTGAATAATCTAATTCAGGAAGCCTTCCCTTCACCAACACCAAACTCAAGGTATTTAGGTTAAAAGTTTTCGTTGTTAGTGAGTGAAATAACTAACATTTTGAAGGAATCCAAAAGAAAATGTCGTTTATTCCCTTAATTATCAAGTCGGGAAGAGAAGGGAAGAAGGAGCAGACGGGAGAAAGAGATAGACGTAATGACTTACCGACTAAAAGATAGAGGGAAAAAGAGTGAAACCTAAAAGTTTGAAAGGACAGGAAGTGCGAGATTAACGGAGAAGAGTAAGAAAATAAAGAGTAATGCCGGGAAGTGAGGAATGAAGACGGAGAAAATGAACGTAGAGAGGCCGGGAGAGGAGGAGGAAAGTTGAGGTGGAGTGGATGGCAGTAAGTGAGGGAATTAGGACGCGAGAGGTGGTGCTGGAGTGCGGTGGCATGGCGGAGTGGTGGAGTGTGGTGGGGGGCGGCGTGGGGCTGGGGGCGGGGTCGTGGCGGGGCGGGGTGGGGCGGGGCGGGGCTTTATCATAACCTCTGGACGGCCTGTTCGAGGATGGTGACTTTTTTCTCCTTCCTGAGGGTGGAGGTCCTGGGCGGCGGCGGCGGCTCGGGCACGTCCCCCACGAAGGCCGCCCACCCGTTAGGCCTGCCATCGCCGCCCCCGCCCTGCCCGCCACACCCACTCTCCACCGCGCACACCTCCCCCGGCGGAAGATCCCTCACCACCGTCCACGCCCTCTGCACCTCCTCCTGGGTCGCCTGGTCTGTGGAGGAGAGTGTGAGGGTGAAGCAGAGTTATGTCCCCCATGGTGCCGCTCTCCGCCCCTGCTTGGCTGCCCCCAGACCTCGTTCTTCACACATTAGGCGTGGGATGCAGGACTCGCCCCTAAATTGTCTGGAGGGAAGCTGTGCGCGGCTCGCCTCGCCCCGCACACACAGTACCTTCTGATTTTATTCGTGTTGGACTCTTAACCATCTAAACATGTCCTAATTTGATCTTGTACACTATTGTTACTACAAACTAATACTACAGTGCAATGGCCAACAGAAATATGCAAACTATTGTTGGTTATCCGAGCATGTGCTATTAATATCAAGCCTAAAATTTAATCAATGCAGAAGTGGTTCTCACCCTTCATCCACCCTATTCACCTGCTCCCCTCACCTTTCCTCCTCACCTGCCCCTTTCACCTCCCCTCCTCACGGTCCTTCACAAAATTAAAGTTAAGCGCGCACGTTCCTAATTACATGTTCTAGATTCTGGGCTCTTAAAAAATATTTGTAATCCCGTAGCGTGACGCCAATTACTAAACATATAATCTTCTTACATTAACATAAACATAAACTGCCAACCATCAAGTCTAAACATTCATGCTAAACACACACTCCTTCCACGTCCTCCTGGAAACACTGTACCGTCCTGGAAGCAAACAACTATAAAAAACAAACGGGAATACATGGCGGTAAGTAATCCATGCATGCACCAAGCAGACACGTTCCGGGGCCCTGACATCCCCGCCTTCACCACAATCACCGCTCTTCGCCACTCCATATGGAAAGTGAATGTCCCTTACTCAGCTCCTTTATATACTCAGCACTCTCATCACTTGTCATTCGTCACGGAGACTGAACGACTATTTTTTTCAGCGGGCAGTGTGGTTATATATATTAGTTAACTCGTAAGAAAGGTCGTCATTTTTGAGTCACCGAAGTCATCACGCTACAAGGGACTATCAAAACCGTAATGTCATCTTGTCACCACAATATTCAAGTCACCATTGTCGTTCTCTGAAGCTAACTATATCACTCATCACATCATTCACCACTACAGTTGTGACTACAATCATCACATAAACAGTAGAGATCGTTTTCCTGAACCTAACAAACGATTCACATCTACATTCACCTCTTCATTCACCACTACAGTCATCATATAGCCATCACACGTCACCACTCCACCTCTTCACCACACTCAGGACACCAGTCAGGCAGTCAGTCAGTCCCTCACACCATACCTCATTACACAACGTCTCATTCACAAGGAGGCGGGAGTTGGAGAGTAACGGGAGAAAATTCTTAACAGCTTGGTATTTTTCGTTCCATAATTAGTCTTACGCCTCAATCATTCTGCCATTCCGTGTCACTCTCTCCCCCTCCACTCAGTCCCTCACAGTCACTTGGTTTCCGATCAGCCGCAGCGGGTCCTTAGGGTTACGGTGACAGGTATTGAGCGCGGAGAGTGAAACAAGAAATCAGTGTCCCTTTGCTTTCACTTCTTTTCACTTTCGCGGTGGGAAGTTGCAGGGCCAAGTTGGGTCTTGCTGTCATTATTGGCTTTTGGTTCCAGTGGCTGCCCTCATGGCCGCTTTTAAAACTTCAAAGAGAAGCCAACCTCCTTGTAATTAGTGATCATTTGACGTAACTGCTCAACAAAGAACGCAGCAAGAAGACTAGAGGTATCTTTTTTTTTTAATTCTTTTTTCTTAGTGATGTCTTTTGATGTTTTAGTTATTGCCATTTAAGGAAGGAATTGGCCAACAGTGATCTATGATACCTGAGTAGCTTCCTATTCAAGCTCTATAACAACATAGCAGTAATATACAGATTGCACTAGACATATAGAAAAAAATTGCCATCAGTATATAAAAAAAAGTAATTTTCACATCAGTTCGTGCATGATAAAGAACCGACAAAAAATATAAATGCACAATTAACACTCAGGAAAAAAAATACGACAAAAATTATTCATGGTGCAGGCTGCACGCTCGCTCACACACACTCACACTCACACACACACACACACACACACACACACACACACACACACACACACACACACACACACACACACACACACACACACACACACACACACACACACACACACACACACACACACACACACACACACACACACACACACACACACACACACACACACACACACACACACACACACACACACACACACACACACACACACACACACACACACACACACACACACACACACACACACACCAAAATAAACAAAAACTGCCAAAGGAGAGATAGCATGACACAACACGAGGTCAGGTCACGTGTCTTGAACGGGAGAGAGGTCAAACTATAACCCCGAGTGACCTTCCCAGTGACGTGCCTCTACCCCTCCCTCGCGCCACACACTATAAGGGGTTAAAGAGAGAGGAGGGAATAAGAGCGGTAAGAATAATATCAATAGAACCTAACTATTCTTTTTAAAGAGTGGCGTGCGTCTCACCAATCGTTGCCACGGATTGGGTGCGCGTCCTTGAGTCACCGCCCTCCCTCAGTAGCGTGGGCGGCTCTATGGTAAAGGAAGTCTCCCGGCTGGCGCCCCTGGGAGACCTGAAGGAGGGGGAGAGAAAAGGTCATGAAGTCAGGACGGAAAGATCGATGTGCTGGTGTGGGAGTGTCCGGGCTTTTTTTTTTTTTTTTTTTTTATGGAGGTTTTGTCCCGTTTCGTTTTTATGGAGTGTGTACGGAAGTGTAATTTAGATGTAAAAGGCGTTTGTAGTGCCAACGATAGACGAGGAATGGTGGTATTTTGATTTTGCGAGAGGAATTGTGGCTGCGGTGTGGGCGTGTTTGAGGGAGAATAAAACCGAGAGGGTATATTCTCCTTGTGTGGCTGGAAGATACGGTACAGAGTGACGGAGGAGCGAGAGGAGGAGCAAGAAGAGGAAGAGGAGGAAGGAAACCGTTTGATAGGCAGTAAAAAACACGACAAGACTTGAGGACCACCTTACCTACTGATGGTGGCGACGCCCGTGGGACCCCTGAAGGAGCCTTGTGACTTGAGGGCCCCTGGGGACTTGGGTCTCTTTAGGGTGCTCGAAGGAGACCTGCTGGAGGAGGGCGAGGAGCTGGGTCAGACGTGGAGACTTAATAACTGCTCTCAAGAAAGTTGATAAAATAGGAAAGTGTCTCGTGTCTTGTTACTGCCCTTTAGTGTTAAATAATTTCTGGATATGTAAGATTTTGTGTCGGCGAAGTGTGGCGTCAAGTTTTATGTGGAAGTGGGAGGAAATTTTTGTCACTCCATGTTGTCAGAAAGACTTTTTAGTGAAAGAGAGAGCGCTCCTCGTGTTGATTTTAAGTCCCAAGTCTCAGTTCTCAGTGTTGGTCTAATTGCTTCCACCAGCCGGTTGGTTTCTTCTTCAGAGGGAAAGTTGACTGAAATTTTATAAAAGAAAAACATTCGCTCGCTACATGGAGAAGTGATGAATTTTACAAATACTCGAAAAAAAACTGGCTCGTGGGCTTCAATTTTCTTTCTATTCTCTCGCCGTTAAATTTCCACGACTCGATGAGGCAGTACAAAGAAAACAAAGGCTTCACTGTTACATCGTTGGTCGTATCTCGAGGTCCTTTGAATGTTAAAATGACGAGACATTTTTTACGAAGTTCAGAGGACTGGGCAAGCCGTAACGAGGCCATCCCAGCGAATCATTATGACAGAAACCAAGTCTGTTTTGCATTGCACTCGCATTTTTCCCATCGATCCTTGAAAACAATGAACATGATTTCAGTGTTGCACGTGGCGAGGCTGTGTGTGTGTCTGGGGCCAATTAGCCGAGATGCCGTAATGTATTGTGCAGCTGCCGCCTGTCATCTTGCGGATGCAGTAATGCATCACTAATATTGTGCTGATGTGGGTTTAGAGGAAGAGCGGTCACCTTAATTATTTCAAGGAAGCCATGTCCTCAAAGGCCGCCGTCCTTGTTGAGGCATCAGTAACATCCACAGCTTTTTAAATGAAAACTATTATTTGTTTTGTGAATTCAATTTAAAAAATGTTTTGTGCGTGTTTGTATGAATCAGACAGGCGTGAGATGTCTCTATAAATATCATGTGAGTGAGTGAGTGAGTGTGTGTGTGTGTGTGTGTGTGTGTGTGTGTGTGGCATTGAGCTCATGCGTGCGTGCGTGCGTGCGTGTGCGCCTCCTTGTGCTGGTGGTGAATATATCAGAACAGTCAGGGATGGCAGGGTGGGTGACTGGATGGTGAGGGCGGTGAATGACACGTGTCACTCGTTGTGATAAACACAGAGGCCACAAAAAAATGCAAGACTT
The DNA here is from genome assembly GCF_035594125.1 of Scylla paramamosain. Classification (NCBI taxonomy): domain Eukaryota; kingdom Metazoa; phylum Arthropoda; class Malacostraca; order Decapoda; family Portunidae; genus Scylla; species Scylla paramamosain. The sequence continues at coordinate 3,255,368 of NC_087178.1, forward strand.
TGTGAATAAAAACTATACGAAGTAGCAACGAGTGATGGTGAGACGGTGATGGTAAGGAATGGCGACTGATAGTGAACGTGACTGGACTGTCTGCCTTGGCTGCTGGTGGTTGGTAATAAAACTGATTGTGACGTGATAACTGCGAGCTAATGGCCTAACAGGCTGAGATATTACTGACAATGACTGATAAATTATATATTTCTTATCCTGAGCATAAAATACGGTAAAATCTGGATCATATGTAACTATGAGGAGGTACACTACTATTTCAAAGTAGTGGGGGAACGAGAGAAAAGTAAAATAAAGAAAGGAGCAAAATTGAAAACTGCGATCTATTGTGTATTCGTACAAAGGACCAAAGGACATAACACACCAATGGATGAAATGTACCAGCTCTGGAAACCTTGCTATGCTCCGGAACTCAATAACTGCCGTGTTGATGGACTTTTTGGATTGCATGAGTGAAGTTCGCTCGCCCGTCCCTCTGTTCCGCTTCTCTATTGCGGCCTTGAGTGCTCGAGTCACGAACACACTGCACCGAGTCTTGGTTCACCGGGCGCTTCATTCCCTCGTCTTTAGTGTTCCTTATGTTGAAGGTTCAGGAACATTTGGTCTAATGATAATGTAAAGGCAACACGAAAGGCTTTGTTATATAACGCTTCATCATGTTTTCTTCCTGTGCGGTTCTATTTTTTTCCTTGATTAGTTTTATTCTTGAGCGTTAATCGAAACCTATTTTTCTCTCTCATGAAGATTTGCAATTTCATGGTGGGTGAGCGAGGTGTTTGGTCGCCGCTAAACTCTTTGAAAGCCAGTGAAGAAAAACATTGGTCGGTGCAGCTCCGAATTAAGCGACAAAAATAAGCCTCTGTGGAAGTGTTCATCCTTTTGATAGTGAGCGATGCAGCACCGGACTGATGAAGGGGAGGGGGGCAAGTTGTGCGGGGTGAGTGGGAGGGGGTGTAGCCGGCGCGGGCACTCGATACTTGCCTGGTGAGGTGCTGCAGCTCGTCCGAAGTCAAGTGAAGCTTCTCGTAGGACGCCTTCACGCAGTCTGGCGGGCCGCCGTAGGTGCCGCCCAGCCCTCCCAGACTCATGACGGAGCCCACGCGGGGGACCTCAGCCCCCTCCTGCCGCGCCACACAACAAGGGAAGCAAAGCGTCAGCGTCATGCTTGCGTGATGAAAATGTATCTGTATTCCTGAGACTTACCTCAGAGACTCATAACAATCGATGCCTTACCTGAGCGTGGAGGTGATGCCCCTGGCAGGGCGGGTGCTGAGAGGGCCGCCTCCAGAACAGCAGTAGGAAGATAAGGCCGTTCAGCAGCAGGAGGGAGACGCCCAGGCCCACTGTCACCATCAGCGCCGTAGAGTACCGCACGTACTCACTCGCGTCGGGGAGTGTCATTTTGGGGGCGCTGCTGCTGGGGGGCAGGGGGAAAACGAGGCACAGTGTTGCTTTGTGTGACTTGTCTTAGCGGCGCCACACACACACACACACACACACACACACACACACACACACACACACACACACACACACACACACACACACACTCCTCACTGACATCACGAAAATTCTTGCTATTTAATATCATATGTTGGTGCGTGTTTTGCTCTCACCTGGCAATGGTGGGCGAGAGGGCGAGGGTGGTGGTGACCCGCGGGGTAGTGGGTTGGGGGGAGGGAGTCACCGCCAGGGTCGGGGTGGTCGTTTCATGGGCGGCAGCGGCAGCAGCGGCGGCGGCGGCGGCGGCGGCGATGGTGGTGGTGGTGGTGTTGGGCTGCAGGAAGTACCAGGGGTCTGGCGGCTTGACGACGCCGTAGAAAAGGTGAGGGTCGGTGCTTATCTCCCAAGACTTAGAATCAGGAGGGTAGGACTTGCCCGCCGCCTCTAGCTCCGGCACCAGCCACGTCCAGAGTGCCAGCTGGTGGGCGCGGTACTGAGAACCAACTGTGGGCGGCACACCTGCCAGGAGGTGGGAAAACACCAGGTGTTCGTAATCAACGTTGTGCTGAGTGGAAGGAAATCGATACCACCCTCGTGCTTACTAATTAGTGTGATTTACTTCACAACAACCCAGCATAAATAATCCTATTTCATCATTAGTGTCTCCGTGCGTCGCCCACAAGACGGAATCCGCAAGACAAATAGAGCAGGAAAGGACCTCTACACACAGCGGGAGGCGCCGCTAATTAACCCCACGACAGACTTGTGCTAGTGCAAACAGTGAGCGCGTCACCAAAGGGGCCACCGATACACCTAAATACTGACACTGCTAATTGGTGCTGCGCGTCTTGTTTGACCTTCTCGAACCCTCGCCAGGCTTTCCATTGTTTCTCGTTCACACGCTCAATACTTAATGTCTCCCTGTTGACAGAGAAACCTGCACCCCTTGAGAAATATATAACCTGACGTAACTTGAATTTATGACTCCCCTCTGACACTCACCTATTTTGAGGTACTCTCTGGTATCTGGCCTGTAGCGCGGCCAGGCCACGGCAGCAAACCCAGGCGAGGGGGATTCTCTGGGCAGGTTCGGGTCTCTGGGGAAAGATACGCGGCAGGTTAGTTGGTGTTCACCGCCCGGCTGCCAGGGAGATGGAGGAGATGGAGGAGGAGGATGCTGTGGCTACCAGTAACTCTCTCTCCACCTTCCACCTCTCCACTAGTCCGATCCTTCCTTCCTCTCTTACCCTCTGCCGCCCCGCTAGTCATGGCTTCTGCTGCACCGATGAATTTCAGAAATGGGTCATCATCCGTGCCTTCGGAGCCTTTCCTGCGCGGCGGTGGGCTGGCCCGTCTCGCCACACCCACGACTTTGGAGAAACACCCTCTTTCCGCCCATCTGTCTGCCTCCAACTGGTAATTACCGAGACGGACACAGCCGTTTTGGAGTGCTCAAGAGCCTTTCCTGCAGAGTCATGGCACATTACACTCGTCGACGGTTCACCTGACCACCAGTCTTATCTTGGGTCTAAAAGCGTCGTTCTAGTCCCGCTCTGAGTCAGTCATCCTCACGACTTGCCGCTGCAGGTAAAATAACGTGCGCCGCTATGTCAAGGTTAAGATTATGGTCAGAAGTTTCCTGGTTTATGTAGTTATTCTTGGTCCCGACAGTGATGCGGTGAGGGATGTTTATGGTCACTTAAAGGTGCATTTTCATGACCACTTCCTCACTTCTATGGCCGGGGAACCCTGTAGCAGCTGTCTGAACCACTAGCCCGTTTTTTCTTTATCCGTGTACCTAATGATATGAATGATTAAAAGCCCCCCTGTATAATATTCATCCTTCCGTACTTCACTTTAGGCCCACGCCAAGGTGCGTAGCGGGCATTGTCATCCTCCAGGGATGTTGATACTATACCTCGAGAAAGGGAAGGGGAAATTCTGTATACCTGCAACCTCTAACGACGGCATGTACCAAATGCAGGAATTACCTTCATTAAGCGTCCATCATGCCATGCGTAATTGCCTTAATGCGGGTGATCAAACATAATAACCGCGAAGTTTAATCTTGGAAGGTTGTCAGTTTCATGTTCAGATTGTAGCACCGAGTTAGGTGAGCATTATAACAGCACTCCACCCTCGGCAAACTCATCCTGCACCACAATTGACCTGTCAGGCATCCCTGTTGGCTGAGGCTGAGTTGTGGCTGAGACAGAGCAGCAGTGTCACTCACCCCGACTTGGCAAAGTTAGTGAGAAGAGTGATGACGTCTTCTGAAAGCTGTGTCAATGCCGGGGGCCGGATGGGAGGGGAGGGCGCCCCCGGAGATGAAGTGACGTCACTGAGTCCGGTGCCCCAGATCAGCCCCAGCTCCCACCCCGGCGCCTGGAGCTGCGGAGAGAAACGAAACAATTATTCTGTAGTTTATAAATAAGACCAATCTCCTCTTACAGACAAAAGGAATCTATAGAAGTGTGTGTCTGTGTGTCTGTGTGTGTGTGTGTGTGTGTGTGTGTGTGTGTGTGTGTGTGTGTGTGTGTGTGCGTGCGTGCGTGCGTGCGTGTACATATGTGTGTGTCTGATTGTGTATGAGAGAGAGAGAGAGAGAGAGAGAGAGAGAGAGAGAGAGAGAGAGAGAGAGAGAGAGAGAGAGAGAGTAGGGGGGGGCCAGGCTTTTATAGGCAAAGGGGTTTTTGGTAGAAACTCACCTGTCCAGAAAGTCGATTTTCAAGGTCACATATGAAGACGAAGACTTTCGTGTGGTGCGCAAGGGCGTCGGCTGCCTGGTGCAGGGGAGCCACCACCCCCGCGTCTCCCAGCAGGTGAAGGAGGAGGTTCCTGCGCACCTCAGGCCCGGGCTTGATTGCCGTCCAGTCCGTGTACTCCTGCAGCGTGGCCGCCAGCACCTCTCTCAGGTGGTGGCGGCGAGTGTTCCTCACCCACGTCCTCGCCACACGCTCGAATGTTCTGTCGTCCACGCCTTTGCTAATTAAACTTTCACTCAGCCAGGACCAAGCCTCCCAGGGCGTGAACCCCAACATGACCTGCACATGCTGGCGGACTAGTGACGCCCCCCTCCTCATCCCCGCCACCACCACGCCGTCCTCGCTGGGGCCCCACGCTGGCATGAAAGCTGGAGACTCTACCTGCCTTGCCGCGGCCATCAGATCTTGGAGGGGAGCGTCCCGGAGGCACGACACCGTTCTGGGATGGGCGGCGTTAGGATCGTCTGGCACCGGGCACCCAGCGGCCATGGCCAGGCGGAGAGTGACGCTGAGGGGCGCCGCTACCCTGGACCAGGGACATCCCGACCACCCCGACACCATTACCACGCGGTGGAACAATCCTGCAAAGAGAATGTCATTCGCTCGTCAGGGATCATGTAACGCGAGTGTTGTTTATCGACCTGAGACTGTAAAAATATGCAGCGAGATCAATAGCTCTCAAGAGATTTTTATGGCAGTGTTGCCTGGGTGGCGATGAGGCGCTGCTGCAGCTCACCTTGCGGCACGATGGGACTCTCCATGAGGTAGGAGATGCAGGCGGCGCCGGTGTCCCGTCCGAAGAGCGTCACCTTCGTCGGGTCACCGTTGAATTGCTTAATATTCTCCGCCACCCAGTTGAGGGCAGTGATCTGGTCCATCAGGGCGAAGTTACTCACCACGCCGCCGCCTCCGCCGCCGTAAGTGTTGAGGAACCCTGCGGCGAAACACCGTCCCTAACGCTGGAATATTGTCCCAGGACACACTGACCCCGAAAGCTTCTCCCCAGCCTAAGGCCAGCCTCCGAACTGCGCCTGCTGCTGCTGGGATCCATCCATAGCAATCATAATGTCCTCTGTGCACACCAGGGACGCAGCAGTGGCAAGAGCAGCAGGAAGGAAGCAGATGGGCGTCAGTGGACACGGATGCTTTAAAAAATCATGCTTTTGAAGTTGATTTGACACCAACATCCATCATCGCCGAGTGAGTTACGGCGGCAGGTGATGGATGAAGGCTCGCCACTGACGTGTTTTGGCTCAGAAATTATGCAGTGTTCGCTTGGTGTTTCTCGGGGGATGGCGAGTCTGAGGTGCAGGTAATGGGGCTCATCCGAGGTTCACTCTACCTTCGTGGTGTTCCAAGCCAGAGCAAAATATTATGACACCATGTTTAGCAGGGAAGTTATAAAAAGAGCAGTGTAACTTGTTGGATCATTTTATGTACGCGTTACTGAGAAGCGCGTCTCTTTATTTTATTTTTTTTTTCTTTTCTTAGGATCTGTCTTTGTTCGTCCGTATCTACATGTGCATCTGAACATATTGATTATGTGTGTGTCGCCCGCAAAGCTTGATAAAGAAGTCCTTTGTGTGTGTGTGTGTGTGTGTGTGTGTGTGTGTGTGTGTGTGTGTGTGTCATTATGTATCGATGTCTCTCTGTTCTGTTCCTGATATCTCTCTCTCTCTCTCTCTCTCTCTCTCTCTCTCTCTCTCTCTCTCTCTCTCTCTCTCTCTCTCTCTCTCTCTCTCTCTCTCTCTCTCTCTCTCTCTCTCTCTCTCTCTCTCTCTCTCTCTCTCTCTCTCTCTCTCTCTCTCTCTCTCTCTCTCTCTCTGAATGAATGAGAATAAAAGAGCTGCACGAGGTATCTTATTCAGTGTAATGCAGAAGCTCATCCATCACCTTCACTTTATTGACCTGCTAACGACCGGGGTGACCTTCCAAGCTCTTCCTTCCCTTTCCCTCCCCTGCCAACTCCCTCTCCTCCTCTCTTCCCCCTTCTCTCTACCCCTCTATCCCTCCCTGCCATCCGGTGTAGTGAGGGTCAACTCATTACTTTCCTTGCGAGGTTATTTCTTCCCCGAGGCCTCGTGTGCTTTATATGAGGGCAAGATTAAATAAAAATAAAGGAAAAACGAGCAGACAGCATCATCTAAAATATTTTACTTGATGTGTGTGTGTTTGTGTGTGTGTGTGTGTGTGTGTGTGTGTGACAGTAGAAAAGGCTCACCCAGCGGGCCGAGGCGGTAGTTGAGGGTGATGACCACCACCCTCCCGTAGGCGGCGAGGACAGACCCGTCGAAGAGCGAGCCGGCGCCCCAGCTGAAGCTCTCCCCGTGCACGTACACCATCACGGGATACACCTCGGAGCCGGGAATCACTGTGGACGGGCAGGCGAGGCATGTCGCGTGGAAGCACTACATGGATATAACGTATTCATACTCTAGTTGACAAGGGGCGCTGGAGACTCACCCATGATGGGGCTGTAGATGTTGACAGTGAGGCAATCCTCGCTTTGGTTGGCCAGCGCCGCCGACACATTCCTGATGAAGTCTGCTCTGGCGCGCGGCATATTGGCCTCGTCAGGGTCTGGCAGCAGCTGGGGACACACTGGCGGCGGGGAAGTGGCGTCCAGCACCCCTTCCCAGGGCGTTGGGGTGTTGGTGGGGGTGAAGCGCCCCTCCTCCACCGGGGGACTGGCATACGGGACACCCATGAACACCTCCACGTCACCTAGAAGGTGGCCCAGGTGCCTGATGAGCCCCTGCACCTGGCCGTACTTTGTAGTGACCAGGCGGGTCTTTGGGGCAGCGGCAGCTTGCGGGCCCGGCCATGTGGCGGCCAACACCACCAGCCACGCCCACGCCCACGGGGTCATACCACCATCACGCCCTCGCCCCCACCTCCCGCCTGCCCTCAGCCCTC
>NC_087178.1:3265000-3317500 GCF_035594125.1 Scylla paramamosain
GAAACCACACACACACACACACACACACACACACACACACACACAAGGGCTCCCTGATGGACGGGTTGACAGTGTCTCGCTCAGGGTGGTCGAGAGTTTCTCCCTTTTCTTGTCCATCCGGAACAGATACCTTAAAAGATATTTCCTCCCTATTTTTACTTTCTCTTCTGGCGTCCTTCGTTTTGTCTTGCCCCTTTTTCTATTCATGGAAGTGTCCTTTGAGAGAACGCTTTGTCTCGCTACGCTGTTTTTCTGGGCGGCCTCTCCCCGGTTGTTGTTGATGCTAGGAGAGGAAGCAAGCAACGCAGAACTTAACTTGAATCTGCTGTACCGAAAGGAGATAGGAAAGTTCGGAGTCTCGCTTAAAGGAATGTTGTTCGGTTCACCTGAGCGCCATTGAAGAGGAGGTGGAGGGAAGGGAAGAGAAGGGAAGGGAAGGGAAGGAAGGAAGGAGGAGGGAAGGAAAAGCATGCGGTAAGATATGATTACAGACGACAGCTGGAAAAATGAAGATGTAATAATTTAAAGTTACAATATTTCTGTGGCCACATTAAAAAAAAAAAAAAAGGATTAAAAAGTTAAGTATTTTATATGGTAACCTTTTTCTCCATGTCTTGCTCACTTCCCTCCATTCCTTTCTTTACTTTCACTTACTTTCATTTATTCCCTTCTTTCGTTTCTCATTCTCCCTCTTTTCTTACCGTAGATCCCTTCCTCCCCTCCCTTCCTCTCTTCTTTTTTATTCCATTTTCTCTTTCATTTCTTATTTCCTTCCTCATTTCTCTAATTTCTTGCTACTTTTCTCCATCCCTCCGTCACTTCCTTCATTCTTTATCTTTACTCTCTCTCTCTCTCTCTCTCTCTCTCTCTCTCTCTCTCTCTCTCTCTCTCTCTCTCTCTCTCTCTCTCTCTCTCTCTCTCTCTCTCTCTCTCTCTCTCTCATTTTGTTCATTCCTTTAACCCTTCCTTATTTTCTCTTTCATTTCCTTATCCCTTTATCACTCTTTAACCTCCCTACTTTTCCTCCTTAGTTGTTCTCCCTTCTTCAGTCTCTTCTCTCAGTTTATTCTTTCTCCCTCATTTCGTGTCCAGTCACTTCCACCCATACTTCACTTCCTCTGCTCCTCTCATCCCTCTCTCTCCCTTTTTATTCTCTCCCTCATTTCTTGGCAACTTCCCTTCACTTTCTGTCTCCTTCTCTCCCTTTATTCCTCTCTATTTCTCTCTCCCTCATTTTTTTTTACTTTATTTTCCTTTTCCTTGCTGTATTTTCCTGTTTCTCTTCCTTCCCATCCCTTCCTACCTTTTCTCTCACCTGAACCGACGTAATCAAATACTGACCGTGATAATTCCGGCGTGATTTACCTCCGTGCGGGGATTCACTGATTCGCCGCTCATCAACAGTAAATAAAATATATGACAGAAGAGGAAAATTGCATGTCTCGTAAAATCTTGCGATGTAAGAAAGATAAAGGGAAATCTTTTTCCTCGCCGCTTTCTTCTTCCTTTCGCAACGATTTACCCGCCGTTCTGCTTCGTATCTCTCCTTCTTTATCGCGTATCTTATTTCCTTTTCCTTTCTCTGTCTCTCCGGGAGTGGCTGCAACGCAAACATTAGAAGCCAAGCAGGAGGAGCAGGAGAGACGTCGCTCCTGCTGCCTTCTCTTTTCTGTTTATGAATTTAAAACCATCGACGAGTCTCGTGTTTTGAAATGTATTAAAAAGAAAAAAAAAAATTGGGATCAAGTTTGCCTCGAGTCTTCCAGGAATATGTTTCACTTGCCAAGATGAGATAGAAAAATGTATATACGAAAAGCTGACTGCATGACTAGCGGCGTGTAATTATGCAGGCTTTCCATTCCGTCCAATTAAGTGTCGAGCGGGATCGTGGGCGGGGGAATACGTTCACGGAATAGCTGTAGGTAGCACGTGACCTCTTCCTTATTAATTAACGAATAATAAACACGTCTGGAACTTGTATTTACTGTGCAGAGAAATTTTTCCCCAAGCTGCATTTTTGTCCGAATATTTGCATAGTTTACTGCATGAAAACCACCGCGGCCTCATTCATCGAGATTCTTAAAGTTTCCCACGACTCGGTGTAATTAGAAAAAGGTAAATAAAGAAACTTGCGTCAAAGGTGTGCCAGGTGGTTGAGATGTCTTGAGACGATCACGAGAGAGAGAGAGAGAGAGAGAGAGAGAGAGAGAGAGAGAGAGAGAGAGAGAGAGAGAGAGAGAGAGAGAGAGAGAGAGTGAATATTAGTTTGACACACGCGTACACACTGAAGGAGAAGGCGGCTTAGTACCTGACTGGGTGATGCAAGCTGCCTCTCATGCCGGATATTAACTCTCCTCAACCCCTCTCATCCCACTCACCCACCACTCCCTCTCCCACATCCCTTATCCCTCCCACAAATACCCCACTGCAGCCCCACCTTCCTTCCATCTCTCATTCCTTCTTCCCTCTTGTGTCTTCACCTTCTTCTGAGTTTCCCCTCGTCCCTCTATCCTTTTCCTCTCAACATACGACTGTGTTCTATTCCCCCTCTCTTCCCATCCTTCCATCCCCCCCACTCCGTCTCTCCCCAGCTTTCCTCTCGCCCTGTCTAGCCTCCTCTCCACTCCAAACTCCCCTCAGCCTTTCCCTCGCTCCTTCATCCTTCTACCCCCCTTCCAACTTTCCCTTCTTGCTGGCCCCTCTCCCCCGCCGCTTCCCCTCGTCCTGTCAGCAGCAGTGCAATCTGCCTTCCACCTCTACTCCTATTGGAGAATCTTGCCACAGCTGCTTTAACAGTGAGCAGAGAGAGAGAGAGAGAGAGAGAGAGAGAGAGAGAGAGAGAGAGAATGTGTGTGTGTGTGTGTGTAAACTGTAACCGCCCGCGCGCTCCTCCGTGAGATAGTGTTTTTTTTTTTTTTTTTTTGTCTTTTCCAGCACTACAATAAAACACCTTCAACATAAGCACAGCGCCGCCTCTTCCCCTCACCTGAGTACATCCCCTTTTTCTTGGCTTAAGTGCAACGCCTCGCAGCTCCTCGCGGTTCCTCTCTGCCATCCCCGTCACAACACCTCCATTTGCTGGCCTCCGCTTGAAGCCCCAGCCACCTCGCAGTCTCTCGGTGGAGATATTAAAGCTTAAAACACTTTAAACTCACTCTCTTTCCAGGATCCAGGACTATTTTCACGCCGAACGCTCCAGTCTCGAGACACAGAGTAAAACCCTCTTATCCTGTAGAAGAGGATGGAGAGAGATACGACAGATGGAACGCCTTAAAGGATGATACCAGTACTCCATAACACGATGCCGGATAAGAAAGGAAGCAATGTGGGAGCTAAAATCCAACTCCACCTTGCAACTTTCATCTGCAACGCCAGGTGGATGACATAGACACTCCATAAAGATACAGTAGATAAGAAATGACAAAGCAGGTGAATGTATACAAGTTCAGTGTTTCTTTCTTTTCAACTCCCAGATGAATGACGTACGCTCCATAAGATATGACGGATAAAAATGGCAGAGTAGGTGGATTATCGAACTCTAGCATGTATTTTTTTTTTTTTATCTTCAGTTCCAGATATATAAAGGAAAAGAAGTAAGAGGCTGAAATAATCCAACTTCAACGTGTAGTTTTCCATAATGATAAGGAAAAGCCAACAGTGGAACCTGAAACCATTGGAATTGAACATGTAACTTTTAATTTTCAACGCCATATGAATCAGAAGCACCAGACACATTGATGGATGAGAATAAAATAAAAATAGAAGCTGAAATAATCCAACTTCCCCACGTAACTTCAGCCTTTCAACTCCAGATGTATAAGAAAAAAAGTCAGAAATTGAACGTGAAGCCAGCCAACTTCATCCAAACATTCTCAACATTCTCCCCCAAGCGGTCGGAAATAGCGGCTTTCCTCGTATTTTCCTCGTATTTTCCTCGTATTTTCCCGAGCTATCCATCTGCTACTGTTTGGGTGCCTCGCTCCCTTCGCCTTCTCGGACACTAATGCACCGTCGGTCGTTCCAACCACTCGCCCGTTTATGGAGGAGGTAATGCTGGTGCTTGCTGTGGTTAAGGTGCGGTGCGAGGCGATGCTGGTAAGGGAGTAATTACAGTAATGATGGGTTTATTTTTCAATTACTCGTGATTGTGGTGATTGGGGTTATTTGGCGTCTAGACGGTATGGTTTTGTTTTTTAGGTATTAACGGCTCAGTTTTATTCGGGTGTTTCGGGGATCCTCGTCTACCGTTTTCTATGGAAGTGTTATACAAGGTGGGGGAAACTGTGTTAACTGTAAGAATTTTTTAATATTATTAGTGGAAAACTGAGCGGTTTGTATTTGGGGGTTTCTTGTATTCCGTTTTCTATGCTGTGGTTATAGTAGAAAGAGAAAAAAAAAAGCACAGATTAAATTTACGGGTAATTAGAGTATAATGCCCCTTTTATTATTTGGGTCTCTTGTCACTACATTTATTATATTGTGGTGTTACTTGTGGCTGCTGACTCAAGACTATTTATGGTTTTTATTTTTGTCTTCTTGTGATTTCAAAGCAAATACGATCAATTCATAAATTGTTAAGTTTAGGGTCTCTCTCTCTCTCTCTCTCTCTCTCTCTCTCTCTCTCCTCTCTCTCTCTCTCTCTCTCTCTCTCTCTCTCTCTCTCTCTCTCTCTCTCTCTCTCTCTCTCTCTCTCTCTCTAAATATCTGTCTATCTATCTATCAATCAATCTATCTCCATCTCCATCTGAGTAAAGAACGTACATAATTATACAATCCATCTAATTTTATTTGTTTATTTATTTATTTATTTATTTATTTTATTTTGTCTCCTTTACGTTTTCAGTACTTTGATAACTGCGATAAATCCATAAATCATGATCGAGCTCAAAGTCTTTTATCTTCACCTATTATGAGAACCATTTATCACTGCGCGACACCTGAGCCTGTAAAGTTGATGCGATTTACTCTCGCTTCTTTTTACCTTTCGTTTCCCCTTTATTTATTTTTATTTTCTTTTGTTTCCCCTTTTTTTTCGTGTGCAGTGATTTAAGAACTACGAAAGCCTCATGTTTCAGTTTTAACAGGCAAACACACCTTTAGTCCTCGCACCTCGTGATTCATTGCTAGTGTTTGTCACGCTCGAATGCCTCGCTCTTAACTCCTAAAATATTGCCGCAGTTACTCATCGATTTATGTCATTTGTCACCAATTTTCTTTGACGATAACGTGGAAGAGTCAATCCGTTTTGCAAATACACCTGAGACCTGACGTAACACCAGCGCCGATGAAAACGTGTATTTTTTATTTTTTTTATTGTGTGTGTGTGTGTGTGTGTGTGTGTGTGTGTGTGTGTGTATGGGTATCAGTGTTGGTGCATGAGTGGTTCAGTGGATGGCTCTGCACGTGTAAGCACTGAAAACACCTTAAATAGTAGACTGATTAAAAACACACATGAACGTAAGGGAAGCTGCAAGAATCCAGTAGGCCTAAACATGGCATTCCCTGTAATAAAAAAAAAGAATGAATGGTTAGACAGTATGAAATAGATAGATAGGGGAGAAAATTTTATTGACTACCGGTACATTTCTGCTTAATAGATACATTTTCTTTTTTTTTTTTGTCCAAATTACAATAACTATACCTTTACAACAACCATTCGAGCATGTAAGTAAATGAACAGATTAACCTGACACTTCGTAACACTTCCCATTTTCTCTCTCCACCAGATGAGGAAGCAGCGGGAAGAAACTCGTCACTCTTGCAAGGAACCTCAACGTCAGGCATTCAGCGAGCGAGTGAGCGAGTGAGTACCGTCAGGAAGTGTGTTTGTAATTATCATGATGGAATTAAGCACAGTCGATATCCGCCGTGAAGCAACGCCCGCCGCGAGACTCTGCTTTCGTCAGAGTTCTAACCTAATCAACACGTTAATAAATTTTTCGTCCTTTTAATGGGGGGAAGTTGTAGATAAGAGGAAGGGAAACGGACTAGGCTTCTTAATAGTTTGTTCACTTTAACGGACGCGTGTCTTATGGATATTGTTTAAGGAAAGGAGTATCTGCGCGGTCACCAAAAGTCGAAAGCAGAAGAAAACTAGCAGACATTTATAGAGAGAGAGAGAGAGAGAGAGAGAGAGAGAGAGAGAGAGAGAGAGAGAGAGAGGGGTGGGGGAGAAGAGAGGATAGGAGAGGTTAATGAGAATGTCCAATCGGAAATCCGTCCGCCATGACCGGATCGCATGCAAACCACGTCATTGAATTAACGTCCAGTGCCAGCAGCAATGGTGGGGATGACGATGATAATGATAATAATGGAGAAAGTAATTATAATGAAAATAAATAATCATAGTGATGATGATAATGATGATGATGATGATGATGATAATAATAGTAATAATAATAATAATAATAATAATAATAATAATAATAACAGTTATTGTTGCTGTTCACACCGTTATCACCATCACGCCTTTCACTATCATCATCATTACCACTTCACTACCAACACGGAAGGAGACGTAAACACGCAAAAAATAATATACACAATAAGAAAAAACATTACTATTACAAACAGTCATACCTTCCGAAGCATTACTTAAGAGTTAAACGCACACTTACACTTCCCAGCATTTCTCACGAGTGTCACGTGAAGCAGGAACATAACATGGCTCACTCACGCACGCGGCGACCCAAAGGCGACACACGATCCTCTGCTTCTCTCTCTCTTTCTCTCTCTCTCTGCCACCAAGAACGATACCATTTGACATTAAGCGCACTCACAGCTGTAATATGAGCGCACACGTCAAGCAGGCAACGCACGCACTCTCCCACCGTCGATCAATATCCAGAAAACTTGAGAAAGAACAGGAACACGAGCAGGATGGCTAATTAAAGGAGAACTCTTCATTTCTTCTACTTCTTGGTCAGGTAAGTATTTGTTTTTTTTCTTTACTTTTTTTTTTTTGCATGTGGTTCTGTTTATTATCGTAGATTTGGTGTTTTATATTTTTCTTGCGTTATTTGTCTATTTGGTTTGTTTTCTAATCTTTTTTTCTTTTTTTGCGCAGGTTCCGTGAGTTTTAAAAAGACGAAAGAGGAAAAATTGCTGAGGAAGAAGAAGGAAAAAAAAAAAGTCACCCTTCTGTCTCTGGTAAATCTCTCCCCTTCGATTCAAGTTAAACAGGATTTGAGGAAACTTTTTACTGTAATCTCCAGGGGAGAAAATTTTACTGCAGGTCTGAAAATATGATACATGGACACAGCAATCAGGAGCGCTGTAACTAAATCCTCTGGAACCTCATGCAAAGAGGCCCTGGTGGCGTTGGATTGCTAGTAATTATACATAGATTTGAGGGGAAAAACCTTTGTTGTGGGATGCAAACTTTTTTTTAACCTACGAAATTATTAAACTCGTTACAAGTCAGTTCCCAATACGAGTCCCTGGAGCTTGTTTGGCTTGTTTGCTTGGTGTTCAGCTGTACTCGACTTTTAAATAATGCCTGTTGTGTTGACTGGAGTGTACCTTAGAGAGAGAGAGAGAGAGAGAGAGAGAGAGAGAGAGAGAGAGAGAGAGAAGAGAGAGAGAGAGAGAGAGAGAGAGAGAGAGAGAGAACAAAGGAAAAGGGAAACATTAAAAAGGAGAAAAGTAAACTAATAGAGAACATCAAGGAAACGTGTGTGTGTGTGTGTGCGCGCGCGCGTTATGATGTGCAAACTCTTTAACATCATCGACCCTTGCACTGCACACAGCCTGCCGAGGGAAAATCTTTATGGAATTAAGATTGTATTATGTAAATTGACCTTCACAAAACTTGACCCAGAAAACTACATTCTGATTCTCTCTCTCTCTCTCTCTCTCTCTCTCTCTCTCTCTCTCTCTCTCTCTCTCTCTCTCTCTCTCTCTCTCTCTCTCTCTCTCTCTCTCTCTCTCTCTCCACACACACACATATTAGCAATATTTAGGTAAAACAAACGTTATTCACACAAATCAGATTATATTGCGCTGATTTTCGTTTACTCGTTTTGATAATTTGTTTAATTTCACACTGTTACCCAAAGTTATAACTGGTGGTAGTGTATTTCCTCTGGTATTTCCTCCTGGTGATCAATTTACAAAAGTCGTGAAGGTATAAATGTTTAAATCTTCCGAGTTATTCCTCCCATAGTGTGTTATTTTCCTTAACTGAGGTTTAATCCCCAACTGACTACAGGGATTGGGAGTTTTTTTTTTTTTTTTACTTTAAAGATATATATATACAGGTGTTAGTGATGCTTCATTCTGGTTGGAACTCCTAAAGGTATAGCAGTTTGAATATCTAAGTTTTTGTCCTCCTTATTGTGTTTTTTTGAATGTACGTCTCTGCTTCCAGGAATAAGTGATTGCACACTCACTAAATGCTTCACAAAGAATATACGTAATGGTCTGTTCTAAACCAAAACACGCATACAATCGAGCTACATACTCGTAAGGTATTTATTTTGCTATTTATATATATTATGGTTCACTTCATGGAAAAGTAAACAATGTCTAAGTAAATGGAGCACACTCACTCACACAAACATACAAACACACGCCCACATACCCACACACAAACTTTCCTTCCTTTCTCGCCCCACGCACGCACGCACAGTATTGGGGGAAGCGAGAGGGAGATCTGGTGGGATTATTTTTACCCGAGAAGAAGAGGAAATGAAGAGAAGGGCATGAGGGGAGGCTATTCTTCCTCTCCAGAGCGTATAATGAAGTTCCCTCCCTCGCCGTGGCCTCAGTCCCTGGCAGATAACTATTTTTTTTCTTCTCTCTCTCTCTCTCTCACTCTCTCTCCGGCAACAAAGATGGTAACGACTGTGCCAGACGTTGGTTTTCACTGGCACTTTTGCTTTCGCTTCGCCCCGCGTCTCCTGGACTACAATTGTGTCTCCCTTGGCCATTCCGTTGCACTGTTGCCCTTTATGTGGTGGTAGCGGCAGTTAGAGTCGTGATAGTGGCGGTGATTGCAGTGGTAATAGAAATAATAGTAAGAATAGTAGAAGTCGTCGCATCAGTGGTGGTGTCGTCATTATCATTAGTTAGTTGTATGTGCATGGGATAAAAAGGAGTAAGAATTAGTAGGTATCTTTGTCCCTATTCCCTGCGGCTGTAAATGGCGACAAAAAAGAACCAAAAGAAACGAGGAAGGAGGACGCCTGGTAGCTTTTCCCCCAGCTATTGCTACTTCCCGGGAAAAGAAAATGGAGAAAAAGGGAGAAGATTCGAATTGCTTGTGTCTGCTTGTGCGTGAATATAACCCGGGTGAAAAAGAGATGAGAGAGAGAGAGAGAGAGAGAAAGAGAGAGAGAGAGAGAGAGAGAGAGAGAGAGAGAGAGAGAGAGAGAGAGAGAGAGAGAGAGAGAGAGAGAGGATTGGAGGTAAAATCAGAAATGTTTGAATTCACGGTTATCCTCTTTCTTGTGTTCAATATAGAGGTGAGAAAGTTTATATAGACTTAGATATTACTGTGTTTGAGGATATCTATTTCCGTCGGACAGTTTGAAAGAGTTAGATCTGTGATATGAGAAATTAAACTCGTGTAATTAATTAGCAAGGAGATATCATGGTGTGATAAATAGGGATTGACAGGTAGATGATAACGATAATAATAATAATAATAATAATAATAATAATAATAATAATAATTGCATTTTTTTTTATGTAGTATTTTATGTGTACCAATTGTCATCTTGTATATTTTTCTTTACTTTGTTATGATGTCAACCTCCATGTTCCTTACTCATTACCCCATGTACGAGAAAAACTTACTTCTATTAAGCCATAAAATGAAAGCTATGGGTTTAATATTATAATAACCTTATGTATATATCTATATATAAAAAAGGGAAGTGTTGAAATTACTGCCCTAAAAATTTATGAATCCATTACCTTTATTACATGCTTTGTAAGACCATTAAGTAGTATTAACAAGGTAATAAAACAGCTACCCCCCCCTTTCAAAAAGTAATAGAAAATGGACCTTTGTGTTACTAATGGTGATCATTTAGAAATAGGGAAAGATTGAAAACGAATGAATAACAAGATAGGTCGAAAAAAAAATTATTAAAAACTCGTGATCAGGAGTGACACAGAAAAAAAAAATCATAAACATAACATCTGTTCTGCAAATTTTGAAAGTGAAATTTGTAATCGTTTAGAAATGAAAGTACGAATAAATAACAAAACAGGAACAAAAAAAATAATAATAAAGAGCTTAAGATCAAGAGTGACAAAAAAAAAACCCTGAGAACATAAAACTTTTTAACATCTGAAAGTTAAGTTTGTAATCGTTTAGAAATTAAAATACAAATAACAAAACATGACAAATAGAAACGATGGAAATAGAACTCAAGACCAAAATTAACTGTAAAAAATACCCTAAGACGAATTAACATTTGTACTTTGAGTTTGGAATGTCAATTTTGTAACCGTTTAGAAAGGAAAGTACAAATAAATAACAAAAGATGGACAAAAACAGAAATTAAGACCAAAATTCACTGAAACATTACCTTAAGATCATTTAACATATGTACTACGAGTCTTAAATATCAAGTTTGTAAACGTTTAGAGATAAAAGTACGAGAAAAAAACAAAACTAAGAATAGAAACGATAGAAAATGAACTTAAGACCAAGACTGACACAAACAATACCTTAAGATCATACAACAACATCTACGCTACAAGTTTTGAAAGTCAAGTTTTCCGAAGAGTTTCTGATACCAAGGAGGGAGCCAGAAAATGTAAGAGGTGGGGGGGAGTGAAAGGTGTTCGAGGGAAGGCATAAAAAGAGGGAAAAACATGAAACAGTGACAGATAATAGGGAGCAGGAGGTAAAAGGGGGAAAATTCAGGCAGTAACGTTGAAGAGGGTAGACAGGAGGGGTAAAAGGAAATAGTGAGGGGAAAGTCAGGAAGTGAGGGCAGAGAAGCGACTTGTCAAGGGGAGAAGGTGAGGTAGAAAGGTTAAGGGGAAAGGGAGGGAGGAGGTGAGGATCAAGGGGGGAGATAATGGAGGCTAAGAGAGAGAGAGAGAGAGAGAGAGAGAGAGAGAGAGAGAGAGAGAGAGAGAGAGAGAGAGAGAGAGAGAGAGAGGATGGAGACAATTATAGACTAACTAGGAGAGACATAGAGACAGGAAAGAGAGTGAGCAGAGGGAGAGACTGAGATAGATACGATTGTGAGGCGAGAGAGAGAGAGAGAGAGAGAGAGAGAGAGGAGAGAGAGAGGAGAGGAGAGAGAGAGAGAGAGAGGAGAGAGAGGAGAGAGAGACAGAGAGAGTGAGTGAGTGAGAGTGTGAACGTGGGCTTCGGGTGTACAGGTGGCTGTCGATATAGCAACACGCCCTGAGGCACTCCAGGACGCCGCACCGTTGCCGTCAACAACAACATTCTCGCTCGCTCACTCTCGCCAACTCCACAAACACACAAACAAACAAGTAATAGCAGCAGTACAATCGTCAGCGGCCAACATTATTTTTCACGTTACGCTTCATCAGCAAAACTATGCTTCCGGGATGGTGTTAATGCTGTCAAGTCATGATTTATTCAGCTGTTTGCTATGACCATCCACACACACACACACACACACACACACACACAAACACACACACCTGTCGGCCACGTAGTTTTTCAAATGAGGTAAACTCTCATATCAAGATTGAACTGAAAATTTTACCTCGCTTTTCATGTAATGCTGCTAGTGACGCAACTTGCTATGGCGACTGGCCGATATCTACATACCTGTCAGCATCACCTGCTTTCAATTAAACTCCATGGCAGGACTTGTCTAATTGCCATAATAACGAAGATTACTGGTGCTACAAGAAAATAAATAGTAGTAATATTGTGGCATTTCAACTTTATTTTTTCTCAGTAAATGTAATATCAGCAGTTTGAACACCACTAAAAAAAGTCAATGCTGTATTGTAGTAGCGAGATATTAGTTTTAAAGAAGAAATACACAGGACACACACACTCTCTCTCTCTCTCTCTCTCTCTCTCTCTCTCTCTCTCTCTCTCTCTCTCTCTCTCTCTCTCTCTCTCTCTCTCTCTCTCTCTCTCTCTCTCTCTCTCTCTCTCTCTCTCTCTCTCTCTCTCTCTCTCTCTCTCTCTCTCTCTCTCTCTCTCTCTCTCTCTCTCTCTCTCTCTCTCTCTCTCTCTCTCTCTCTCTCTCTCTCTCTCTCTCTCTCTCTCTCTCTCTCTCTCTCTCTCTCTCTCTCTCTCTCTCTCTCTCTCTCTCTCTCTCTCTCTCTCTCTCTCTCTCTCTCTCTCTCTCTCTCTCTCTCTCTCTCTCTCTCTCTCTCTCTCTCTCTCTCTCTCTCTCTCTCCATGACACACACTCTATTCCCTTAAATAAATGCGCGAATAGGCAAGGCAGTGAGCGTCCTGGTTATGATCTGTTTTGACGTTTGTATAAAGTTAGTGTTGTATGTTTATTCTAATTGGAGGAAATTACTTTCAATGAGACAGGGAAACGCATGCACGTAAATCAACAGTTTGCAGGATCGTTGAGAGAATAGCGAGTGAGTGAGTTGAGCGAGTGAGTGAGTTGAGCGAGTGAGCAAGCCCCGTAACACTTGGCTGTTTATTGTGCCGTGCAGTCATCAGCTTCATTACAGAGTTTGTCATTAGCGAGCTGATTTATTTGTTTTGATTCACCTTGAGGACCTTGGGCAGTGTTGAGTGATTGGTAGCTCTCATTTATGTGGTCAGGGCGTGACTTCCGTGGATTAGGGAGAGAGAGAGAGAGAGAGAGAGAGAGAGAGAGAGAGAGAGAGAGAGAGAGAGAGAAAGAGAATGGACACTCGAACAAATGCGTATATAAATAAACTGAGGCAATTAAACATTATCTAGAAACACACACACACACACACACACACACACACAGGAAGGTATTGTAGGAGGATATTGTTCCGGTGTTGCTGTAGCTTCTCAAGTCAAGTTGTTGTCTATGCAGTAACTGACAGCAGGAGTTTGGCGACCTTGATCATTAGTGCGGAAGGTGCGTGTGCTGACAGGACGTTGGGAGGCTGTCAGTACAGTTGTGTGTCCTGTCTATTGCTTCACTGATGCATGTAAACTACGCATTATAAACTATACTACTACAACTTGTCAATGGAACATCGTAGGCACATTTCCTTTTATAATTTGTATCGTTTATCACCTGTTCGTGTCTTGATTCTAAAGGCATGTCTGTGGTGTATCTGTGTAGCATTTAACTTTTTTTTTCTGTATGGGGACTGCGCGTATATGCCTGTCTTCCTGCATCTTCCTTTTTTTTTTCATGTTCTTATGTCCTCGTATTATTTGTCTTAGATTCTGAAGGTCTTATCTCATCCTCCATATGCCATCTTCATCCTGCCTAGCCCAGCTTATTAATCTTTCTCTCCTATTCTTCCTCCTTGACAGCTACATAAAAAAACAATTACAGGAGAGACTGATTAAAGACAGCCAGCACGATTCTCATAAGTTGTTTATTAATATCTTGTAATACCTACGAGGAAGCTTTATACACAGTGCACCCACCTACGTCTTCCTTTCCGCCTTTCATCAGTACCTCCTTTGTCACCTCCCTGCCACCCACCCTCCCGTTGCCCTCTCAGATCCCAGGGTGTCCTCTTCTCGCCATCGTTTGTATCGGGTCGTCATAACTGTCTCATAGCGATATAAGAGGCCCTGCAGATCGACACAAGAACAGCCCCATCCCGTCTATTGTAAAAGTCATGCGGATCTTGTAAATATGATCTTGTAACTCGTGCACGTTCATTCAGCCAGTGACACTAAATTTCATATCAGTTTATTGCAGGGATTTCATAAGGTTTTCAATTTCATCTTACTTAGTTTGTAGTATCGTACTCTTAATTCTTCTCAAGTTCAATACAGGTTAGGGTTTGTAATTCAATTGTTTTGCTTTTACTGTATTTTCGTAATTAGGTAACGAACTTACTTATGTTATTGTTTTATTACAAAAGGGTTCAGATTCCGAACAGAAACGATCATTAGGGTTAATCTCCTTTGTGGAATTTTGATGCAGGAAATAGGGTGATATACTACAATGCCAGGAAATGTCACTTATTAGTCTGGTGGGGACAACTGGGAACAACAACAACAACAACAACAACAACAACAACAACAACCTAATACCTCGCCACTACAACACCATCCCGCTCTCTCACACACACACACACACACACACACACACACACACACACACACACACACACACACACACACACACACACACACACACACACACACACTGATACTCTTAACCTTTACCAAGCGGCACAAAACGTAAATTTCACCACATTTCCCTGCATCGCTGAAAGAACACCCTCGGAATATTGTACACTCGCCCACTTGACATTCCAGCATTGCCACAAACATCCGTATTTCCTGAGGCATTAGATACTCTTCCCTGGAGTCTTGTTCCCTCACTTATGAAAGCGATGATATGACGACGGGAAGCTTTTGTCAGACATTCACGGCCAGGAGGAGGAGGAGGAGGAGGAGGAGGATGATGGGAAGGAGGAAAGGAGGCTGGAAGAGGGATGCTATTGTAGGAAAGAGGAGGGAAAGAGAAGAGGGTGAACAGCGAAAGAGGAGAGGAAAGAGGGAGGAATGGATAATTGTATTTCGTTCTCCAAATATTGAGTTATTTTCATCTACGTTGTTGTGATATTCATTGTTTTCCAACATTTTGGACTCTCTCTCTCTCTCTCTCTCTCTCTCTCTCTCTCTCTCTCTCTCTCTCTCTCTCTCTCTCTCTCTCTCTCTCTCTCTCTCTCTCTCTCTCTCTCTCTCTCTCTCTCGTCCCAACCACAACCGTTACTACTGCTACTACTGTTACTACAACAACAACAACAACAACAACAACAACAACACCAACACCAACACCAACAACAACAACAACAACAACTGCTACTGCTACTGCTACTATTACTACTGCTACTATTACTACTACTACTACTACTACTACTACTACTATACTATTACTACTACTACTACTACTACTACTATACTATTACTACTACTACTACTGCTATTGTTACTATTACTGCTACTGCTACTGCTATTATTACTACTGCTACTACTATTATTATTACTACTACTATTATTACTACTACTACTACTACTACTATTACTACTACTACTACTACTACTAGTGCTACTACTACTAGTGCTACTACTACTATTACTACTACTACTAGTGCTACTACTACTACTACTACTACTACTACTACTACTACTACTACCACCACCATCACCAACACCACCACCTTCACCACCACCACTACCACTACCAGTACTAAGGCACAACTTGACACGGAGCTTTGTGTACTAATTTAGATTAATTACAGATAAGTCTTCCCTTTCGTATATCAAATTAATTCATGTTTGTAGCAGCAAATTCACTCACGTGTATTATCTTTCACTCATAGATAAGGGAACCCTCAGCTTTCAGAAAATGGTGTTAACAGTGCTTTTGATTCATCTATGCAAAACTGACAGCGCTGGAGTGAGGGAACTGTCTGCCCTTGGTGATAGAGAAGAGTTGTGGTGATATACATGAGTGAAGCATTCCAATATCTCCCTTTTATTTAAGTATACGAGAGAGTGAACCGAGAGAAACCTGAAATAGCTCAGTGTACCCTCGGGCACAAAAAACTTGAATAATGGAATTGCAATGCATCTCAATTATCTCTTTCGATTCTTTTACTACTGTGGGTTTTACGGTCGGCGTGTTCCTCCTTTGTCTAAATCATTCCCGATGCAAACAAGGCTCATGGGGGGAGACAGCCAACTCAGGTAAGCGGGACAGGTATGCGCCTTGCCACCGGGACATCATTGGCATATAATCTACATACTCTTTGTGGGCCTTTACCGCGGCAACATGGAAGGCACTCGATTTAAAAGGCTTTTTTTTTTTTTTTTTTCGAGGTAATTATGGTGTCTAATGTAAGGTAAGGAAAGTTCAAGTAAGTTTAGATTTTGGCATCAGGCTGCACTTCCACCTCGCCTTTCGCTCTTGTTTGCTGCGGGTTAAAAACTCTTACCCCAGCAGACTCAAGGGCCACACCGACCTGCGGGTTTACCACAGTTTACGTTCGTGAAGTTTCCCAAGTGCTCATTTACCGACCAACCCACACACGGGAGGAAGAGCTGAGTAAACTGTGCCCATCTGTCCCGCGCTGGGCTTGAACCGTGACGTAAGTGAGGGTTTGTAACGAGGCTCATTGGATAACGCTACTACAGTGCTACAGCCTCGTCTCTTTGATTTAGTGCAATAGGGTAATTTTGATTTTTTTTTCAGTTCAGTTTGCGCGTAACCTTTGTTTAAAAAGTTTTATTTCACCGTCTGTTATTGTGCATGTAGCTTTCATTTTGCAAAGATGTGTTTTCGTTTTCGTTGTCATAGTCTTCCCCCTCCTCTTCTTCCTCCTCCTTCTCTTCCTCTTCCTCTTCCTCTTTCACCTTCTCCTCCCTCTCCTCCTCCTCCTCCTCTTATTCCTCCTCCTTCTCCTTGCCCTCATACACGTCTTTTCTGAGTCACGTCTTCCCCAAACCCTGGCCAAAGGACATGTCACTTCTCTCAAAAGTGTCTCCTTACTCTCCCCGCAAGTTTCCTTTTACCGTCCACTCAGCCTCGGCCTCGGACAACACAGACCATGACCTCGTCGCACCACACTCTTAAAATCTCATTAGGAGATTTTCCAACGTTCCAGTCAGCAAGTTTCTCCCGTTGTGCAATTTTACAGATTATATCCTGACGCTTTACTTGTTATTAAAGGGACGAAGTTTTCCTCACGCTGTGTACCCGCGTGAGGAGCTTGTTGATGGCACAATCTGGGGCACACATAACACGCCACCCTTCCCCCAACAGTCCTACTCAACGACGCCAAAAAGTACCCACTGTTTAGTCCCTCTGTGGCCTTTGGTGAGAGAGAGAGAGAGAGAGAGAGAGAGAGAGAGAGAGAGAGAGAGAGAGAGAGAGAGAGAGTTTGATAAATTTATTGCGCACAAGGCAGGCGTCAGACTATACATACGATCAGAAAACATAAGTTTACAGAAGAACAGTAGTAGAACAATAAGAACAATAATAACAATAACAAGAACAAGAACAATAAAAAGAACAATAACAATAACCAAAACAAGTGAAGTTAGAACAGTAACGACAGAAAATAAATAAATAAAAAAATAATAAAATAATAAATAATAATAATAATAATAATAATAATAATAATAATAACAATAGTAATAATAATAATAATAATAATATAATATGGAAAATCAATATAGAAAGAAAATTATATAATGAAATAAATATAATAGACAAGGAAATTAAACAAAGAAATAGGTAGATAAATAAAGAAAACAGGAAATAAATAAACATAATAGAATAAAATAAGAATTAATAAAAAAATAAAAAAATAAAAAAAAATAAAGATAAACACCAAAATAAAAGAATAGTACAACAGTGAAAAAACTATGAATGCCAAAGGTCAAAGGTGACATAAATAGTTGAGGGGTGGTAAAATGAAAGACACTGCTAACATCCGCCAAACTGTGGGTGTTGGGCTAACATGAGGTCTAGATGGTCGCCTTGCAGCAGGTGTTGGCACACGGCGAGGAGAGGCTGTTCGCGCGGGAGCAGGTCTCCCACAGCAGGACAGTCCAGGCAGTAGTGGCGCAAGTGATTCGAGTTGGGAGAGTGGCACAGGGGACAGGAAGAGAGAGAGAGAGAGAGAGAGAGAGAGAGAGAGAGAGAGAGAGAGAGAGAGAGAGAGAGACGGATACAGACAGAGAAACAGAGGAACATTAGGCTAATTATCCTCATACAGAAGTTTTGACAAGTTTCCCGAAGCAATACGTCTCCATTGATCACAAGGCAAACAAGTATTATGGTTGTGAAATCATTCGCCATACACTTGATCTATTATAACTTATGGATGTATAAATGAAAGCATAATATTACTCACACACCAGTCAATCCTGCACCACCAACTTTACCCTATTATAACTTATATTAGTCTGTAATGGTTTCCTCAGCCACTCGAGGTTCAAAGAGCACTGGAGAATCAGCATAGTGAAGGAAAAACATGAAAAACTCACCACATCTTTAAATAAAATTAAACACGTATATTTAATCCAGCATGTTTGGCACCAAAACTCACACATACTTTAGCTCTAAGGTGCCATGCCAGTCACTGTTCATCAAATCACTCCAGAAAAGTCACCCAGAATTAACACACCCACCACATCAGTCACTGCACAAAGCTACACCACCTCACTTCCTCTTGAGCTCATATTCCGCGCCACGCCAGTCACCAGTCAATTAGGCAGCTCCATGAGAGTCACCAAGAAGTAATACCCCCGAGGCACATCAGTCACCCTTTGAGAGTCTACTTCCCCTTGATTCTTGGAGTCACTAGTCACTCAGGTTTACAAGAGTGAAAATTAACCAAGATCCCATAGCGCCAACATGAACTGAGGAGCAAAAAGGCAAAGAAGAGGCAGCAGAATCATGGTCTTAATGTCCCTAGCGGAGAGAGCACAGGAAGAGTTAAAACCTTAATGGAGTGAGGAAGAAATGAACTTAGTACTTACTGCAAGACGAATAGCAGGCCATTAAGGGGTATTTTTTTCGTTTTTCTTTTTTTAAACTTGAGACATTGCTGTTAGTGTAGTGATTAAACGTAACGTTCTCTGCTGCAGCTGTTGTTGGGGCGTCCGTTCACCCCTGAGCAAGTTATTTATGGTTCTGAATGTATATGAAATTGGGACTTGGAATATTTATGTTAGAGGGTCTATATTTGGAAGTGTTCGCCAGGCAGAGCAGTATATCATTATTGTATTTTGTATTACCTGTGTGTGTGTGTGTGTGTGTGTGTGTGTGTGTGTGTGTGTGTGTGTGTGTTGCATGGCGGTACTGAAATGAATGGTTATTGGCTTGTTGTTTATGTCTATACGCCTATCTTAATTTGTTCACCACGAGGGAGTAATTATTTTAATGAATATCGATTTTATCATTATATTTGATGACTAATTAATTACCAGTATATCTTGTGACCCGCCAACGACCTCTTCTGTGCATGCCTCACCTGTCCCCTGCACCCAGACCCTGCTTGCCTCCCCTTTGTCCTTTGCATTCTCCGCACCAGAGTTTCTCCATTTCAACACACATATTTCATCATGTTTCTCTTTTTACACACACACACACACACACACACACACACACACACACACACACACACACACACACACACACACACACACACACACACACACACACAGGCACTCTAATATGAAAGCCGTAAAGAGCAAAAATGGAAGATGAAACATTACCCAACGCTTTACTATTAACATCATCATCATCATTAACGTGTTTCTTGAATTACTTGTGACGTTCATAATTGTAAACCATTTACGCCTCACCTCCCACCATCACAGCGTCCATTAACCTTATGTGTCACTGCATTGCTGTGACACGGGTGATAGAACAAAGCATGGCGATGCGACACACGTGAATCACAGCCTTAAGAAGTGGAGGTGGTGTGCGCCCCTGGAGTCACAAGTGGGCGGTGTGTGGGAGGCTGGGAATGGAAGGATTGGGAGGCTGAAAGGTGAGGACGTGATGTGTGGCGGCCCGGTGGACTTGTTTTGGCATTGTGTTGCTTTTTTTTTTTTTTCTCTTCTTTTTTCAGTCGTGGGGAGCTGTATGAATTGTTGCATTGTTATTACGCAAGTTTTTTTCTCGTTTTTTTTTTTTTGTTGTTGTTGTTAATGTTGGTGTTGTTATATCGTTATTCTTTCAGTTTGTCTTCCTTGTATCGTCGAAATAACGAGCACCAATGTTCATTTATAGTCAATGTTGGTGTTGTTTTGTTATTCTTACAGGTGTTCTGCCTTCTATCGTGTTCTTAATAAATATCACTAATGTTCGTTTCTAGTTAATATTGGTGTTATTTCGTTATTTTCACAGCTGTTCTTCTTTGTATCGTGTCATAACAGTGAGCATTAATTTTTGTTTTTAGTTAATGTTGGTGTTATTTGGTCATTCTCAGAGCTGTTCTTTATATCCTGTCATGAAAACGAGCACTAATCTTACTACCACTGTTTATCTTTTTTGCACTTCTATTATTTCTCCTTCTGGACAACGTGAGTTGCTGGCTAATTAATGTTTCTTTTCCTTGTATTCTGGCGTCCCCTTCACTACCACTCATCTTACAGAACACTTTCATTCTATTTCGATTACTTTCTGTGGATTTCACCCATTGTATTACTCTTGAAGCGTGGCGGAGACAACTACACACACACACACACACACACACACACACACACACACACACACAGAAGTTGAAATAAGTGAGACACAGAGAACGCATGCAGTTTAACTAATAGCAGCTATCAGTAAGCGAATATTTCTTGATTAACTCTATGCTCAGGAACGGGAAGTTATGTACTATTAATATAACGACTCTCTCGCTCCCCAGATATGTGAGGCGTGTGTTCGCGAGGTTTTGTATCAATAAGGAACGTACCAGCCGTTGCTAGGTGTTTTATTATTTAAGAAAGAAGTGTGTTAAAGAGAGAGAGAGAGAGAGAGAGAGAGAGAGAGAGAGAGAGAGAGAGAGAGAGAGAGAGAGAAATTCTATCAATATTCTAACTGCTTCCGAAATTTCATCATTAAAGAAAGACACGTGGCTCCTTGTCCCTGAAATTGCTCGCCATTTTGAGGAAGATAGTTCTTTCCGTTTTTCATTTTTGCTTCCCGGGAACCTGTTCAGCTGGAAGCCATTAAAGTGTTACCACCAAATTTGAGGGTTGTTAACAAGGATGACAATTTTGTGTGATTACATCCTAAATTGATTAGTCATTTTGGGTAAAAAGTTACGAATTTTCCTCTATAATTTACATAATTAGCCTGATTAGATAAATTAAATATATAAGATCATTATAACAATTCCAACGATAAATTGGAAGTATATTGGAAACAAATATAATTTTTTTTAATAGTTATAGTTATGTTGGCTTGATATCAGTGTTAAGCCTTCACAGTATGCAAATTTTTGGAATACCTGTAGCATTGTTAGTTTTTTCGACACATGTTGAATATAATTGGATACTTTTAATAGTCACAGTGTCGTTAGTTTATTCCACGAACTTGTTAAATCCTAATTGTTCTTTATGAATCAGAGGTTCAAAATAAGTTCACCTTGTCATTTCGCTCACAGTCTGTAAGGAACAGTGTCCCATGAGTTTTTGAATAAGTGCCATAATAAGTGACATATCCTTTTTACCATACAAAATTCTTCAGGGAATGAGTTGTGTATCGTGAGCCAAGACCTTCCCTCCCAGCCTCCCCGCCGCCTTGCTGCCCCAGCCCTGCCTCAGCCACATGCGCCAGCCAACCAATCCTCGACTTAGGATTACACGCTCGCCAATTAGTGCTCGGCATCCTCGCAAGGCAGTCAAGGCAAAGACACGAGATGAAATAATTGCAGTGTTGAGTACGAGGTAATAAGTCAAGGTAGCTTATTAAGGAGCCAATTTGTGCTTCATTTTCCGAGTGTTACTTTTGTACCGGGTCGTAAGCGCAACACTCCCCTTATGGCACGGCAAGATCTTTGCAAATTTAATGACTGCCTCCTCTCCCATGATACAAGAGAAGAGGTATGAAGAATACAAGACATTTTTACTTAGGTGTTTATAAACTCACTTCACGTCATAATTACATGGGGGAAAATTGCTTGGGAGTGAAAAAAAGAAAAAAATTCAATACTTTCCTGACGGTAACTTGGCGGATATTTTTTTTCTTTCTCCTTTTCTTTTTTTTTATTTTGTTATGGGATGGGGAAGAGAGCTGCCATGATGGAGGAAAATGTCATGAAGCAGCAATCAGAAAAGTGTTGAGTATTCCGCCCTTCACCGCCCCTCCTGTTCCCTTCCCTTGCTAAAATATACTCCATCGTAAAATTACTTGCTGTTTTGTTGGAGAGAGAGAGAGAGAGAGAGAGAGAGAGAGAGAGAGAGAGAGAGAGAGAGAGAGAGAGAGAGAGACCAGCAGAAACTGAGCGACCCAGAGAGAGAGAGAGAGAGAGAGAGAGAGAGAGAGAGGCTGACTCTATTGAGGGAGACTTACCAGGAAGCAATAATGTGGTCAGGTGTGTTGCAGGTGAGACTTGATTACACCACTTTATTTCCACCACAGCACCACAACACCTTAAGCCAAAAAAATTAAAGGCCTTTTGATCTTTTTAAAGTTACTAAAATCTGAAAAAAGTAGATAAATAAAATAAGGCTCTTTTTATATAAGTTAGGTTATTTATTAATTAAATTTCTGTCATATATATTTTTTTCACTGTTTATATAGTTTCATCTTTTTTTATAATGTCGTGAGGTCAAAAAGAAAATGGAATAACTGTTAAAAAAATTGTATTGGTTGAACCCGACGAGTGATTATGGTTCTTATTTCTGCTAATTAAAACCCGGGAAGGAACTGATCAGCGAGGCGACACGCACGCGGCGGGAGACAAGCACTGCACAGTTCACAGGAGACTCAGGAGGCACAGGGAGCCTCGACACTGGGCTTAAAGGGCGAGAGAACCGTACGTGATCCTTCCACTCCGAAGGGTCGACCGAGACTGGCCGGCCGGGCGCTCTCCTACCTCCCTCCGCCTCCCCCCTCCACCTCGCCGCCCTCGCACGCACTCGCACACACGCATGTCGAAGAGCGCACGCAGACTCTTGAGTGCATGATGCGTCCTTGTGTACTCGAAAGGCTAATGGGAGAAGGAATGCTTGTAGTGCTGTGGGATTGTTTCTGCATCACCCTTCACCACACTCCAGCGTATTGCCGTCTCCCCTCCCCCCTTCCTCCCACCCGGGCCTTGTATGCATTTACTCTGAGCTACTTTTAATGCGTGTACACAGAGCTTGAATGAAAAGTACATTATGTATGGAGATTTCTTTTCTGGGAGGTATTTACGTCGTTGCACTCCTGTAATGAGCTGCCGTGGAGTCATTTTATGGAGAGGAGACAGGTGTGTTAACCTTTACTACGTGGAGTGTCACATGTGTGTTTTTAATCTTTATTCTCACTCTGTTTTAGAAAATTCAGGTTAAAATCAGGTATGACTGTCTGTAAGAAAGCTGCACCTGGTGAGGCTCAGGGAAAAGTAGGAAACGTGTGGGAAATTTATGGGTGGCAGGTGATAGAGGAATCCAGTGGCGTTTATCCACCTATTTAGCGGACGCGTTGCGGTGGTGAGTGTGTCCTCGGCTCCATTATCTCGCGCGGGATAGAGTTGCGTCTCGCTTAATGGGAAAATTAGACTCTGCTAAAACCTGAACTTGCATGGTGGATGAGTCTCTCCCGCCTCGTGCCTCCTCCTGCCCTGAGCTTTTCCCGAGACTGTCCCTCCGCACTACCATGGTCTCATTTTACTCCTACATACATACATACATACATACATAATACAAGCACTCTTACACATTACTTACATACATATAACCGTTACATATAGAGGAATAAAGAAGGAAAATTCACTTGCACTTCCCTGGAATATATTTTGTACATACATGCATACATACATCCATTCATGCACGTTTCCATATCTGTATACATACATACATATGAACCTTACATATAGAGGAATAAAGAAGGAAAATTCACTTGCTCTTCCCTGGAATATTTTCTGTACATACATGCATACATACGTCCGTCCATGCACGCTTCCGTATCTATATACATACATACATAAATACATACATGCATACCGAGCGTAGACTAAACTCGCCTGCATTTAATTGAAATGGGATTCTTTTTCAAGGGATTTGAATGCGTAAAGTCTTAAAAAGTCTTTATTCATTTTGTTCTCAAGTTTGGCTTCACTTGGAAAGGAATTAAAATCATATCTTTACTACTCGCTCTTCTTAATTATGATAATGACGGAATATTACTCGCTTTCATCTCCTGTTTTAAAAGTTTACAACCTTAATAAGTGCTGCCGCCGATTATTGATTCGGTAAATATTCAGTAATTCCACGTATTGTATTTATTTTTCATAATGAACATCGATGCTGAAAGGAAAATATCAATGAATAACTATCAATATAATTACTTTTTATTGCTACATGTATTATGTATTTTTTAATTAATTTAGGTATAATTTCATCATCAGTGCTTCAAGCTGCATAATTTTATCATCAAAGAATGTATAAATCTAAAACACACGTAGTACTCTATATACGTGTATGTACATATGTATAGTACAGTCCATAAGCAAACTCCCTCCGGCACGAAATATAGAGTTAATTGCGAGGGGAAATATGTAACACACGACTCATTCAATTACTCTTCATCGCGTGGCTGAAAAAAAAATTACCCAACAACACGCTTGCTTCGCCTCGCAGCACGCCAAGCCTTAGCTTCCCGAACTATATGGCGAAGTGTAGGACTGGAAGACGTTAATCTATCGCGGGGCCTCCACTGCTTTTTTCCCCTTAAGATGAAGTGCTCATTCCTGGACGCACACTCCTTTTATCAGCTCCCCTTCGCAGTCTTCCCCCGAATCCTGCAGTAGCGACTTGGCTCGATGTTGTCTGGTCTCGCCTTTTCCTTTGCATGATGTATCGGCTTTGGTAGCGGATCTTAAGGGAGTTCAGGGGCGTGAGGGAAGGATTCAGGGAGTGGGAGGATGAGGGGGTGTTTGAAAAGAAAGGAAAAGACCTGATGCCGTGCAGTTGCTGAAGGAATCCGGTGTGATGGAAGTGGCTTGTGGGAAAGATGTCATGGCGGGAGGGCATCCACGGGAGGGCAAATAGGGTGTTGCCGGGGAAAGGAATGGTGATGGAAAAGGACGATGAGGGGTACAAGAGTGGAGGGAAAGAGTGAATATGAGGAATGGGAAAAGTAAGGCAGAGAGGGGAAGGAAGAGATGAACGGCAAGAAATAGAGACGAAAAGAGAAAAAAGGAGGGGAGGAAGGACAAGGAATGCGGAAACAAAAAAGGAGGAAGGAATTGAGGAACGACAAGAAATAGACAGAGAAAAAGGCTAAGGAAAAGGGCAGAGACAAGGAAGACGACAAATAAAAAGAAGGTAGACAAGGAGAGAATTCAAGGAAGGGGAGGAGGAGGGCAGGAAGACAAGGAACAGGAGGAGGAAATGAAGGAAAATGTCAGAAGCAGGAACAATAGGCAATGGGTGGTGAGATGGAAGGGGATAGGTAGAGAAAAGAAAAAGAGAGAGAGAGAGAGAGGCGAGGAAAGGGAGCGACAGGTAAATGTGCGATAGAAATAAGGTGCGCCATCTGTTACCTTTCCGAATAAACGCCAGGTAATATTTCTTGGCGTCTATAAGGGGAAGGTAATCGCATTCGGGAACACGCTATGCATTCCTGATTCCAATTTGCATCACCTGCTGTTCATTCCATCATTCCTTCTATTAGAAATTTCACCTTGGTTTCATGTCGCAACTGCCTGTCGAAAATTTCACCTGTTAATTACTGGCTTGATCGCTAATTACACAGGTCAGTCCTAACCTACTTCTCAGGGTGAACAAGGATTACTACTAACACACGCTTTCTTAACCTACTGACCCGTTTTCTTTGTCTCCTTTTTCTCTTCTCCGTCCATGCGTTACACTCCATTTCCATTTCTCTCAATTCTCTCTTCCCCTCCTCCTCTTCCTCTTCTTCCGTCCCTCCCTCTGCTGGTCCCGACAAATTAGGCAATTCGCGTGGCTTCGCTAAAGTTGGCCAGACCGACAGACTCACTAATATGCGTCACCCTCACACTATCGTTCCGGCCGACCACTCACTATTTCAAGCTTCAGGCTCTCCAGTTATTCCCTCAGTCGCCACATTCTTTCCCCGTGACGTGACGCATTGCATTTCTTCAGGGATTCCACTCCGGCAAGATCATAGAGAAGAAGACGAAGTTACGTCATTGAAGTTCTTTTTCTTTTTTTTTTTCGAGTTGCGTCAATCTATGTTTCCGTGATGATTTCTGTTTTTTTTCTTTTGATAATTGTAAAAGAAATTTCGTTTGATATCATCGTCTTTCTTTTGTGCTTGTTGTTGTTGATGTTTTTTGTCACTGTGATTCTTATAATTGCACCTCGTGTCTCCCCAGAACTCACGCCACACGACATGTTCCCAGTGTTTCGTGAGCTTTTCATTATTTATTCTTTTTTTTTTTTTTTTTTTTTTGCTCTCTCTCCCTCGACCTGACCTTGCGTGGACAGGAAGACAGGTGGGCCAATACCTCAGCGGTCACCTCTCACAGGAAACCCTCGTACCTGTGTAGTGGCTGAAGGTGAGCATGTATTGTGGGTAAAAGTATACATGTGCCTATGTATACCCGTGCAATTTGTGTGTGTGTTTAAAAGTGTGACTTATTTTTTTGGATGTTTTCTTTCATTATACTTAGCGAATATTTACCTAATACGCTTAATTAAGGTAATGGATCTGATATGACACGAAAACAAATCCTGCATCTTTAAAATAACCGACGGTAATGATAAATGAAGGCTGTAAATGAAGAGAAAATGCACAAATGATGTCTAAAAAGTACACACACACACACACACACACACACACACACACACACACACACACACACACACACACACACACACACACACATGAACATATCTCCTGGAGGCATAATGGTGAGCATCTTTACTTCCCCCTGATGGTTCCAGGGTTTGGTTCCCAGGCTAGGTTGGAAATACTTAGGCTGATCTTCACGGTAAAGCAGAAAGTAGGTACGGACGGAAGAAGGCTGCGAAGTTACGACCTCTGAACTCAGCG
This sequence comes from Scylla paramamosain, assembly GCF_035594125.1. NCBI lineage: Eukaryota > Metazoa > Arthropoda > Malacostraca > Decapoda > Portunidae > Scylla > Scylla paramamosain. Next base: position 3,291,844 of record NC_087178.1, read on the forward strand.
GGAACGGCAGCTACTTATCCTCTCCTACTGTGTGTGTACGTGTGTGCGTAGGTGGGTGTGTGTGTTTCTCCGCCATGCCTCGAGATAATGGCGACATGTATACAAAATTAGTCGGAATATAATGGAAGTACTCCGCGTGATGGCCGGCAGTGAAGGCAGCGCCACCAAGCAGGGAAAATATTCATTAATCCCCAATTCGCGTCGTCCACAAGTGGTTCATTTTCTGTCCAATTGCGTGTGGAGGGGAGGCGCGGCGGCCAGACCCGAGCGACTGACAGCATATTAGCAAGCCCACTATCAGGTTTGTGGACAGACTGATTCTCTCTCTCTCTCTCTCTCTCTCTCTCTCTCTCTCTCTCTCTCTCTCTCTCTCTCTCTCTCTCTCTCTCTCGATGTTCTGTCGTCATGTGTAATCTCAGAACTTGCAGATAACCGTGAGTTAATTAATATATTATCCGCCAATTTTTTTCTTTATCATTTCTCTCACAAAATTACACTGGAAATAGCTGATGCAATGCACATCGACGACGACTAATTCCAGATATAAATTTGTGAAGGAAAAACTTTATATGAAACTCTCACTATTTATTTATTATTATTTTTTTTTTTCCAGCATCCCGTGATTAGAAAATGGAACCAGAATAATAGGTGTTGCTCATCAGGCACTCAGGGCACATTATTTATTTATCGTCCCCCCCCACCCTTTCCCGTTCACGCATGAAAATCAGGAGTCAACAGGAACACAACCGAAGGGGGAGGGGGAAAAAAAAATAAGAAGAATTTACTCACCAAGCGACACAAACACATTCTTTTCCTCGCCACCAGACCGCAAACAATAGCATACACGCGAACCTTTATTTCTTCAGGAGCTGGAGGTGGAGGAGGAGGATGGGGGAAGGAAGAAGAGGAGGAAGAGCAGGAAGAGCAGGAGTAGGAGGATAGAAAGGAAAAAGGAAGAGCGAGAAAGGACTATAGGAGGTGAGGTGCGTGTGGTGTAGGACAAAAAACTAAAACAAAAGAATTGGTAAAGACAGAGGAAGGAAGATGAGAGGAACACAATAGGGCGAGGCGAGCAGCAAGGAGGAGGTAGAGGGAAGACCAGATAAACCATCGTGGGGACAAAATTGGCCGCACGAGGAACAAAAGGAGGAGTGTTTGGAACAGAGGGCTTGCAGGAGACACAGTTGGAAGGAATCTAGAACGAAACGAGGTAGGAGGGAGGGAGGGAGGAAGTGGAGAGGCGGAAGGGAAGGGAAGGAGGAACGAAGGGGGGGGGTATATAGGGATGGAAATAGGCTCCTCCCGCCCCTGCTTTTCCACACCAGAGCTCCTTAACGCTGAGGGAGGCGCTGAAGGAGGCCACGGGGAAGTGATGGTATGGACGCGTCACCTCCACGGCCTTTTCCAGACTATTAGTGGAGTGAAATCCTATCCTGACTGAGATCCGGAGATAAAAGACCATCAGAGAGAGAGAGAGAGAGAGAGAGAGAGAGAGAGAGAGAGAGAGAGAAATTCCTAACCTAATCGTGTGAGTGATTGAATACAGACACGGGTACAAAAGAAAAGAATTAAATAAAAGAAGACATTTCCATGCATCAGACAGGAGGAGGTAGTAATTTGAAATGCATGTGTTTTTTCCCCCCCATCTCTTTAACGTTTCCGGAATCAATGACATTCTCACGTGTAATTTAGACTTCACTCAGGTGTAGTAAGTGGAAGTGCCTCTCATGATCCTTTTTTTTTTTTCTTTTTTCCTCCGCTCATCCACTTTCATCGTGGGAATTGTTTCATCGTAGCCCTTCCAGCACCGTGACACCTTTGCTGTTGTCTGAATGCCGTTAGAGAATTTTCCTTTTTTTAATATAATCAAGGGTGTTAAAAAATGTCACCACTACTCACCAGCTATGTGCTTATATTCATTCGCTCTGTTCTGACCAACAATGGAGTTTATAGAGTTTAAAAATGGCCTGTACCAATGAATGGGGTAAATGAAATGGTCTGTCTAGTGGGACTCAATAAAAGGGCCTGTAGCAGTGAATGAGTTAAATTAAATGGTCTGTAGAGGTGAATGGGGTAAATATTAAGGTCTGTAATAGTGACTGGGATAAATTAAATGGCATAGTGCAGTGAATGGGTTAAATTAAATGGTCTAGTGCAAATTTTGTTCCTAATTCTGTAAGCTTTCAGTGACACAGGAGTGCCCAGTAGCTCAGGCGTATTAGTGGCTGTGGTTTACTTTGCCTTAGTAAAACCAGGTAAGGTTACTCAGGTTACCGGGTGTCACGTTTCCACTGGCATTCAAAGGGTTAACAGGCGGTGAGGTGAAGGGTAGCAAAAATATATTGAAATTTGTGATAAAAAGTGAAAGCCGTCTCTTGAAAAAAAAATTATATAATGGAAAAGTAAGGGTAATAATGATGATGATGATGTTTATGTAGTCTGTTAATGGATATGAGAAGCGGTAAATTCATGCTTAAAGATAATAGAAATGTTTAAAGTAATAGTAATAATGATAATGATAATTTAGTGTACAAAACTAATATATGAGAAGAATGGTAAAAGTCATGCCTAAAGATGATGGTAACGCATAAAGTGATAGAAATAATGATAATAATAATAATAATAAGAAGAAGAAGAAGAAGAAGAAGAAGAAAAAGTGGTAACATTGTAGCATACTAACATATAAAGAAAAAAGGTTAAAACCAAACCTAAAAATGAGGAAAAGGGAAAGGACAATAAAAAAAAAAAAAAATTGTGGTAATAGTAATGATGATGATGATGATGTGCACCAACAGACGTAAAAAATAAAGAAACGGTAAAATAAATACCTGAAAAAAAGGAAGCAATAATGAAAAAAAATTAGTAATTTAGTGATATCATTATGATGATGATGATGATGATGATGTACACCACTCATAGATGTGAAATAAAGATGAAAATTTCTCGTATAAAAAAGAAAAAAAGAAAATGTAATAAACAAAAAAATCAAAAGAGTAAAGTTGATAATGAAGAGTGATGATGATAATAGCAATAATGTATTCCACTCATTGATGTGAAATAAAGATTAAATATATCTTATAAAAAAATAAAAGGAATAAAGATGGTAATGAAGAATGATAACAATGATAATGATGATGCACTCCATTTATGAATGTGATATATTGGCGAAAAATATTTCATAAAAAAAAAGTAAAAAGAATAAAAGTGATAATGATAAAAAAAGAAAAAAAAGAATAAAGGTGAGAATGGTGAGTGATGATAATGATAATAACAATGATGTACTCCACTCATAAATGCGAAATAAAGATAAAAAATGCCTCAAAAAATAATAATGATAATAATGAAGAGTATAAGACAAATTAAAACAATAATGAAGAGTGATTATAAAGGTAAGGATTATATACTCTGTTCATAGATGTGAAATAAACATGATATATGAAGAAAAAAAAAAACAAAGAATAGAAAAAATAACGAAGAGTATAAAAGAATCAAAAGAATAAAGATGATAAAGAAAACTAATGATAATGATAACAGTGACGTAACACACACACACAAATAAAGATATGAAAAACAAAAAAAAAAAATGATAACGAAGAGTATAAAACAGTAGTAAAGATAATGAAACGGATGATAACGATAACGATAACAATGACCCCAACCCGTCTGCCACCTGAAATCCCCGATAAATTCTTCACCGTCACTTTTATCATTGAAGTTCTCGTGAGGCTGCCAGCGCCCGGCAACAAATGGACCCAAGTTTTGTAGTGCGGGGAGAAACAATTAATTTGGTTCTTTAATCACTATTGATCCGTGACACTGAACGACCTTACCAACAGTTAAAGTGACTGGGGCTTTTACTGCTGCTGCTGCTGTATTTATCTCTTCCCGTCCGTCTGTTTGTCTTTGTCTGGCTGTCCGTACGTTTGTGTCTTAGTTCGTATTTGTTTTTGCTACTTTCTGACTGACTGACACACACTCTCTCTCTCTCTCTCTCTCTCTCTCTCTCTCTCTCTCTCTCTCTCTCTCTCTCTCTCTCTCTCTCTCTCTCTCTCTCTCTCTCTCTCTCTATTGAATTACTTGCCCAGGTTTAAGTAAATTATCTTAACTGATAGTCATTGATCTGCAACTGTGTGTGTGTGTGTGTGTGTGTGTGTGTGTGTGTGTGTGTGTGTGTGTGTGTAACTGATATATCCTATTTCGCATCATCCAGTCATCTCTTCCTGCCTTTCTCGCTCTGGTTCCTCTCTCTCTCTCTCTCTCTCTCTCTCTCTCTCTCTCTCTCTCTCTCTCTCTCTCTCTCTCTCTCTCTCTCTCTCTCTCTCTCTCTTGCCCCAATTCCCCTTTCTCATTCCTAACTTCATCTAACTTCACGTTCTGCTTCCTCCGGCACTCATCTCCCATGATCCTCTCCACCTTACCAACACTCAGATATCTCCTTTCTTTCTCCTTCTCACTATCTCTCCCTCTCTCACTCTCTCTTCCTCTCCCTCTTTCTCTCTCATTCCCTGCTGTTATCACTTCCCTTGACTTCTCTCTCACCTCTTTCCCTCCTCTTTTCCAGATTCAGGTTCTATTTTACCTCATCTTCCCTCCCCCCATGCTCCTTTCGGCCCACCTCTCTCCCCTCACCTCCACACCAGCAACCAACCACATTCTTCGGCCTAATGAACCGCTTTTGCTGCTCAAATCGAATATAGTGGCCGAGCGCTCGCGGTAATTTGGCCTGCTGTTAGTGCCCCTCTCCCCCATCCCCCTTTCTCTCTCTCTCTCTCTCTCTCTCTCTCTCTCTCTCTCTCTCTCTCTCTCTCTCTCTCTCTCTCTCTCTCTCTCTCTCGTCAGACCTTCCCCCTCTTCGTTTTTTTATTCTTGATATATTTTTCTATTCATTTTTTTTAGTTCACCTCTCCTCATATTTCTCTTTCTATTAATTCCTCCTTTCCCTCTCTCTCTCTCTCTCTCTCTCTCTCTCTCTCTCTCTCTCTCTCTCTCTCTCTCTCTCTCTCTCTCTCTCTCTCTCTCTCCCTCTTCTCTTCTCTTCTCTTCTCTTCTTTACCTCCTTATGTCTTTCCTTTCCGCCACCCTCTTGTATTTGTTTCCTCTTCTTTAATCCTGCCTCCTTTTCTCCTCCTTATGGTTCCTTTTCTCTCGTGGGTTTCGTGGGCTTCCGGAGGGTGTGTGATGGTGTTGTTTTTCCCCAGGGTTTTCTTTTTTCTTTTCCCGTTCGTCAATAGGAAGTTGTGCTAGTAGCTAAGGAAGTTTTTTTTTCGTTTTCTTTGGATAAGCAAGAGATTTTAACTTTTCTGGTTTTCTCTCTCTCTCTCCATTTCCCAGCCCCGCCATTTGTTTCTACCTAGCCCTCTCTGTAGTGGCACTAAACCCATTATAATACTTATGCAAAGGAGGAAGAGAAGGAGGAGGAGGAGGAAGAAGAGGGAGAGGAAGAGCAGGCGATGCTTTCTCATTCTATAACCCTACCGACCACTTTTCTCTTTCTCCTCGTCATATCCCTCCTCTTTTTGTAGTCCCTCCTCTCCCTTTCCTCTTCTTCCTCCTCCTCCTCCTCCTCCTTCTCCTCCTCTCCTCCTCTTCCCTTTCTCCTCCTCCTCGTCTTCCTCTTCTTTTTTTTCGTCCTCTTGTTCATCATCATCTTCGTTCTCCTCTTCATCCTCTTCTTCGTTCTCCTCTTCGGTCTCTTCGTCGTCCTCCTCCGCCTCCTTTTCTTCGTCCTCTTCCTCCTCCTCTTCGTCCTCTTCATCCTTTTCTTCCTGCTTCTTCCTCTTTCTTCATCTCCCTCCCCTCTTTTCGTCCCCTCTCCTCTTCTTCGTCCTTCTTCCCCTCCTTTTCTTCTTCCTCTTCCTTCTCCTCTTTCTCGTCCTGCCACCTTTTTCTTCGTCCTCCTCCCACTCCTTTTCTTTGTCTTCCTCCTTCTTTTTTCCTTCGTCCTTCTTCCCCTCGTCTTCTTCCTTCTCCTTCCTCCTTACGTCGAGCAGTAGCCAAGACCCCGTACTCACTGCCGTCTCTCGCTCTCACTAACAGAACGGCAACGAAACATCAACCATGCCCCTAAAATGTGTTCCCGCAGGACCAACACTCACCACCTACACTTTTCACGTAGAAGTTCCTATTCCTCTTTTCGATATCACTCTTGGAAGAAAAAAAAAAAAAGTCACAAGGTAAGCGGATGGAGTAGGGGATAAAATAACGGAATAAGAGAAAAAATAAATATATGTGTTTGAGGGAGAAAAAAAATGTACACTTTAGGTGGTAGATTAGATGTCAGGTTCTGGTGTGGTTTGATAGCGTGTCAGGGAAGGTTAGTGTCAGGGAGAGAGGTTGTCTCCATCATGTGGGCCACCTGACGAGGGAAGAGCGATGATGCAGCTCCGGATGTGTGGCATGGAACACACACTCACACACACACCACTACCGCCGCCTCCACCACCACCACCACCACCACCACCATTATCATCCTACACTTCCTCTTTCTTCATGACTTCTTTTCATATGATTACTCCTTTTCCTCTTTCCCCCCTCTTTTTTCCCTGTATTCTTCTATCTCCTCTTGTTTCTTTTTCGTATTCGTCTTTCACTATTTATTCGTTGTCGCTTTCTTCGTTTTTCTTCTTCATCTCCTTCCCTTCCTCTTCCTCCTCCTCTTCTTCATTCTCCTTCTCTTAGTCTCTTTTCTTCTTGCACCTCTTGTTTCTCCTCTTCCATTATGTACTCGTTGTCGCTTCCTACTCCCCCTCCTCCTCCTCCTCCTCGCCATTCTTCTTTTCACCTGGTTCCTGCTCCTCCTGGTCCTCCTCCTCCTCCTCCTCCTCCTCCTCCTCCTCCTCCTCCATCTCTTATTTCTTATTTCCCCTCCTGTTCCTTCTTTTCTTCATCCTCTTCCGTCATCTACCAGTATTTATTGTCGCTGTTTCTCAGAGTTTTCTTTCCCCTTTCTTTTCTTTGCCGTCCTCTCTTTATATTCCTTCATTCTTTCTTCCTTCCTTTCTTTCCTCCTTTCATTTCCACTGTTCCTCTCACACTGACTCTCGTCCCTTTCGTCTCCATTGCTGTCATCGTCCTCGTCTTCTACTTCTCCTCCTCCTCCTCCTCCTCCTCCTCCTCCTCCTCCTACTCAGACGTCTCTTCCTCCCTCCTCTCCCTCCTCCTGTGACCAGCATCCCTACTGCCATCCCCCCTCAGCTCCCCGCCTCTAGATGGCCGCTCCCGGGGGTTTGAGATGTAAACACGAAATGAAGAGTGCCTGGGGCTGAGCGGGACGAGGAGGGGGAGAAAAAAATGAGCCAGTAAACAGATCTCGCAGGGATGGGATGGCTCGAGGGGAGAAAAAGGGTGTTTTATTGGGAGTAACGGATGTGTGGAGATGGATGAAGGTTTAAAAGGTTGGATAAAACTCTCGGCATGGTAATGGTTTAAGGGGATCTATTTTTTAGGTAGTAAGTTCTAACCTAGTCAACACATTAACTAGTTTCTTTTTTTTTTTGTCGTTTTATTGGGGAAAGTTGTAGGTGGGTAAGAGGAAGGGAAACGGAATAAGGTTTCTTAATAGCTTGTTCACTTTAATGGACGCGTGTGTGTCTGAGGGACTTTTCACATATTTATTTTTAAGGGAAAGGAGCATCTGCACGGTCAACGGAGGATGGAAACATGAAAAATAGCCCCTATGAAAGTAGGCATTTGTACTACTTGCTGGAATTAAATAGTACTATGTTAACACACACACACACACACACACACACACACTGAGAGAGAGAGAGAGAGAGAGAGAGAGAGAGAGAGAGAGAGAGAGAGAGAGAGAGAGAGAGAGAGACGAGGTGTTCTTTTATCATTCAGTCCCCACACGACATGACTCAGTGCGGGTCTTTGCGTCTCTTCAAGAAACACTAAGGAGCGAGGAGGAGGAAACTCGCGGCGTAATAAGCGGGAGACGAGGGACATAATGTAGAGTGATGTAAAGAGGTATTAAAAGGTGTGCGCACGAGAAAGTGGAAGTAAGGAAGGAAACACACGGGAAAATGCGTGGTATTTGTTGCAACAGAGGAGTGAATAGCAGTGGAGAGAGAGAGAGAGAGAGAGAGAGAGAGAGAGAGAGAGAGAGAGAGAGAGAGAGAGAGAGAGAGAGACTTTAACAGAAATCATGCACAAACGAGAAAATATCGTAAATGTCTTGTAGAAGAGGGAAGAGAAAATTAACGTAAAAGTATAAACAACAGTTGAGGGCAAAAAAGTGATCTAGCAAATGGAAGAAGAGTGAAGGAAAGAGAGAGAGAGAGAGAGAGATATATCAACTCTTATAGTGCTATCAATAATCGCATTTTAGTTTTCCTGAGAAATCTGTTGGCGAGGAGAGAGAGAAAGAAATAGATCAGTAAAAATTCGTTAGATTGACTGGGTTACCCTTGAGACGTTAAATTCATCGAGTAATAGTAGTAGTAGTAGTGGTGGTAGTAGCAGCAGGAACAGTAGTAGTAGTAGCAGTAGTAGTAGTGGTAATAATAGTAGTAGTAATAGTAGTAGCAGTAGCAGCCGTAGTAGTAGTGATAGATCTGGCAACGACGGCGCATCAGCTAAAGTCAACAGACCCTTGCATGAATATGAGAGAGGTAAACCAGCCTTCGTTTCAGCACCACCGCCGCCTCTTACGTTCCATCGGCAGCTCAGCACTCTTGTTCGTGGCCTTGCACCTTGATGGACGCTTGCATGCATCGTGTGTCGCTTGCACGCCGCGATACAATGTTTCCCTTTGTAGTGTAAACACGTGGGACTGGAAAGGTAACGCGGTACACGCCTACACCTGCTCCCTCTCCCTCTCTCTCCTGTGTTGTCATGGGGAGGAATGTGGCGGGCAGGATGTAAGTTAAATTCTTTGGGTCCGTAGCCTCATAAACCTCATAGATTCACCCCTGTATGTTTTCCTCAGCCACAGGTGATGTTGCGGAGACACGTGTCCTCAGCCAAGGGGGAGGGGGAAATAAAAGGGGAAAAAAAAGATGTATCGTTCTAATAATCTCATCTTTCGACATCGCCGTCTGTGTTGTTTCCGTGGTGGTAGTTCTTTTTGTTATTGTTTGTGGCGGTGGTAGTGGTGGTGTCTGTTGTTGCTTGTTGTTGTTATTGGTCTTGTTCTTGTTGTTGTTTGTAGCAGCAGCAGCAGCAGCAGCAGCAGCAATAGCAGCGTTATCCTCGAAATTAGTCCCGTATTTTTGTCTGTTTATTGCCGCCGTGTTTACACCGCAAGTCGTTTCCACTTTAGTAATTTCTCTCGTGTTTTCTTTTATTCCCTCTTTTATTTTTGGAGGAATTGGCGGAGTTGCTCCTCGAGAGGCCATTGTGTACTGAGGCTGAGGAGAAGATAACTTACTGAACCCAATGAGGCGCTCAGCACGAGGAGGGAAGGCAGGCGAACACTTTACTAAGCACTTTAAACTGACTGGCTTTTTGGAATTCAAGAGTAATTTTCAAGCAAATGAATTTTATGCTCCTTAGACAAACTTTAGCTTGTCGGTGTTTTTCAGTTGAACTTTTAAACTGTAACTTTAACATCAGAACAGATCTAAAGTGACTCGCTTACCAGAATTCATAATACCTTTAAATTGACTAACTTTATGCATCTGAATATTCTCAAAGTAGGTGGCTTTCTTCTCACTTATGAGTAGTTTGAAGTCAACCCAAATTAAAGTAACGTTAAACTAACTAGCATTTCACATTTCAACATAACTGAATAAATCCTCCCACCTTTTTTTTCTCTCTCTCTTTTTGTCATCGTTTAGATAAACTAACTGGCTTTTCGTAATTGGCAGCAAACTTAATCCGGGAACAGCGTGAGAGGGAGTCACTCGCATAGCATAAAATTTCCGTCAGCGGTAATGGAAGGAAGCAGATTAATGACACGTGGAATTACCGGAAAACAAAACCGGAAGGGAGTGAAGGCTTGTGTTTCCGTGACGCTCATGTGACGTGTATTCCTCTGACGAACCTTTGTGACGCGCCATGGTGGAGGTGGATGTGGAGGTGGTGAGGTGAGTTTGCCTACAGTGGATGGTTTGTTTGTTGCAGTACTGTAGACTCGGAGTGGTGGTGTTAGTGGTGAAGATGGCAGTTCCAAAAGTGGTGGCTGCTGGAACAGACGAGTGGACACAGTAATCAGTTGTTAGTACCAAGTCAATAGGGATCTTTATATGATTAGATATATATATAGGTAGGGATATACTAGGTGGATATAGGTGGAAAGGTTTTATACAGGGACAGCCACGTGTAGGCCTGATGACTTCTTGTATCTTCTCTTACTTTCTTACGTCATGATCTTAGTTATGGCAGCAGTGGTGGTGATATTAATTGTGGTCGTATTGGGAATGGCAGACGACCTCACTTGGTAGTCGTATTCACGCAGCAGTACCACCACCTCGTCCCTGGTCGTGAGATGCAAAACTACGATCACTCTCCTCTCAGATACTTGGCAATACTTCAAGGCTTTGTAAGATTTAGCTCCAGGCTGCTCTTCTCCCTCCCTCCCCCCACCCCCTCCTCTCTCTCTCTCTCTCTCTCTCTCTCTCTCTCTCTCTCTCTCTCTCTCTCTCTCTCTCTCTCTCTCTCTCTCTCTCTCTCTCTCTCTCTCTCTCTCTCTCTCTCTCTCTCTCTCTCTCTCTCTCTCTCTCTCTCTCTCTCTCTCTCTCTCTCATTCTCCACACGTTCGTCTCCCATGCATACGCGGCTCAAAAGAAATGCTAAACGGCCTTATAAGATTTTCATGTAACTACAGGCTTGTATTCTGCGTCTGCGTGTGTGTTTGCGTTTAGGTTTTTGTCTGCACGTGCCTGAATTTAGAACGGGAAACCTGGAAGTAGGGATTTGAGCAGGAGGGAAAAGAAGAAGAGGAGGAGGAGGAGGGCGGAAGAAAGGAAGGAGGAGGAGGATGAGGAGAATGTGGTGGTGATGGTGGTGAAAGTGCTTTTGGAAGTGATGGAGGAGAAGGAGAAGAGGTGAATAAATATCAAGGTACAAGAGGAGAAGGAAAAAGGTATGACAAGAATTAAGGAAAAGTGGGGATAGACAAAGAGACGCAAGCAGGACAAAGGAAGATGAAAGAGTCCATAGAAAGTTAAGTGTGTAAATCTTGAGACACTCAGAGAGAGAGAGAGAGAGAGAGAGAGAGAGAGAGAGAGAGAGAGAGAGAGAGAGAGAGAGAGAGATTATTAACTCATAAACTAATGATGATGATAACAATAATAATAAAAATCACTAGTAAAATAAAGAATAAAATAATCACAAGTAAAAAAAGAAATAAAATAAAAACGCTTAGGAAGTTGTGTCCGTGCCAAGGTCTGATCCTGTATAGCTTCTTGGCTGGAAATACTCGCTAAAGAGAGGACCAAGATTTATCGAGGGATTTTGTGTGTTGTCGCGAGAATGCTTTCCGTCACGGATCTGTATGCACGCGACTCCTTTCCTCCCTCCCTCTCTCCCTCTCTCCCTCTCTCCCTCTCTCTGCGATTCTCCTGGCGCCCTCCTGCGGTCTGGCAAGGTCGAAAGGAAGCGGGAGGTATTTCTTCCCCGCTGACGGTAAGAATACGAAGGGAGATTAAACCTGGCAGGCGTTGGCAGCGAAATGCAGGTGGTGAGGCGGACTTGTTTTGATTTTCGGGTGAAGGATGAGTTGTAAATTGTTGCGTTCCTTTTTATCCCTGTCTGCTTTGCGTGGGGCCTGAGAAAGAGGTCAGAGGAATAGATAACCGTGAAATGAAAATAGGAACAGGGGGAGAGAGAGAGAGAGAGAGAGAGAGAGAGAGAGAGAGAGAGAGAGAGAGAGAGAGAGAGAGAGAGAGAGAGAGAGAGAATGTGTAACGAATGAAGGAAAAACGGAGAAAGACAAGGAGAGGCGAACATGACAAAGGCTAGAGGACAAAGAAAAGACAGACTCGCGCAAGGAAGGAGGCAAGAGACGGAGAAGAAAATAAAAATAAGAAAAAGAAAACATCAAAGGGAACATATCCCCTTTTGCTTACCATTAAAGGATTTCGAATGTGTGTGTTGGAAAAACCCCTTCTTTTTTTTTAGGGAAGTTCAAGTAGACTGGAAGAAAAGGACATGTAATCGCTGCTCATTTGAAAGGCATTGAGGTGTCCTTGGAAAAAAAAAAAAGGGGGGGGGAAAAGCTTCTTCAGGAGTTTCCACGATTCTTGTCCTCGTTAAGAGAATTTTGCCCGAGCACTAGCGACCCCAGAAGTTGAGTTTTCCACGTTATTCTTTTCCACGGGACTCCTTATCTGGCAACGTCACCTCCTGCTGCCTCTGTTCCTGCCATTCTCCTTTGCTCCGTCCACGCCACACATCAGTACTACTTCCATCCAAGTGGCTATTACACACACAACATTTCACTATAGTAACTTCACAATGACATCTTTGCTACACATTGCATTCACTCCAGCCATACTCCTTCACATCACCTCACACTCCACACCCATATCGTTTCCCTCGTACCACTTCATCCTTGCCAATGACGGTCTTTCACTCCACGCCACTCTCTTCTATACTATTCTCAGCCACTTCATTCTTCAAGATAAAACCTCCATTCCCTCTCTCCATGACGACTGCCTGCAGACACACAAAAAGATAGACGGGCAGATAGAGGGCACTGTATAAATTTTGATCGTATACAAAACCAGGATTTTTAGGGGAATATTTATCCAAGCAAAGGAGATGTAGTATGATGGGCCTTTATTTTCTTTTATGCAGTCCTTCCCGTACATACATACATACATACATACATACATACATACATACATACATATATTATACACGTCTTTGTTTCCACCTCAATATGTGGGTATAAGTCAGGCGAGACACACACACACACACACACACACACACACACACACACACACACACACACACACACACACACACACACACACACACACAAAAATATTCTAGACACGAGTAAAACCTGATATGAGCTCCTGAATCCAACTCCAGAAAGGGCGGCCGCTCCTCTCGCCCACACGCCCCCTTAACACTCCCCTTCAACGCGCCCCCTCAACACGCCCCCTCAGGTCACCCCTTCAGAATGGCGGTATCTCGCGTAAAAAAATAAAAGGAAAGTTTTAGAAAAATGATAAAGCAAGAGAAAGTAAACGAAAACCAAGGTAAAAATGTGAAAAAATGCTCCTCCAACATTGTTCCAGAAAAAAAAAAAAACGTTCATTTTAAATATCGAGGCAAGAAACGTTTTCACAATGCGCATTCATATAGAAAACATATAGAAAAAATGCAAACGTTTGAAAAAAAAAAATGTTCCGGAAAAAAGAAACACTAAAAAGAAAAATGAAATGTGAAATGAAGGATTGTTTGTGTAGATTATATTTTGAACATAATGATGAACAAAAATCTTCCAAAAGCTTTATATTTTGTCCGCTAGTATTGCAATCCTCTGGTACATTTTCTTTTAACTCTCAGTGTAAGGATTTCACTTCCATTTTGTTCCGATAACATTATAAGATTGCCTTCACTTAAAGATGTTGGTCGGAATGAAGACGTTAACTGCTATGTCTACTTACGCATCCACTACTGATATGTCTCTACTTATTCTTTCTTGATTTATGATAAGTAATTTTATGACGTCTGAAGTGTTAAGTTTCGGAGGCGATCGGCCATTATAAAGACGTCAGCCATCATGTATACCTATCATACTACTACGCTTTTACGTCATACTATTTTATTTCTTATATTTTACTATCATACTATTACGCTTTTACGTTTCCATAGTCAGTCAGGGCTAAGACGGTGCCTCTTAACGAAGAATTTTGTTTGTGGTATTTAGGAACCGTTACCCCGGACGATGGCCAGGATTCGGTTCGAGGTTAGGAAGGGCACCCACTCAAGATAACGGTTCCCAAATGCATATTCACTATTGTTATGTAGCTACTTACTTTCTGACTAATGGTAGATGGTTGTATGAAGGCTGAATATTATCTCTGGTACTGGCAAAAGTGTTAAGTGGCCGTTGTGTTCCCAACTTGAATTGTGATGCAAGTTAACCCAATGACACTACTTGATCTATCTTCGTTAGTCATTTCCCTGTTGTTTTGGCACCTTCCTTAATTCCTTTCACTTCCATGTTCGTCCTTTCTTCCTTGCTTTCTTCCATTTCTGTGGTCGTCTGTTCTTCCTTAATTGCTTTCATTTCTGTGGTCATCTCTTCCTTAATTCCTTTCACTTTTGTGGTCCTCCTTTCTTCCTTACTTTCTTTCACTTCTATAGTCGTCCTTTCTTCTTCAATTCCTTCCACTTCTATGGTCGTCTTTTTCTTTTTAATTCCTTTTATTTCTGTGGTCGTCATTTCTTTCTCAGTTCCTTTCACTTTTATGGTCGTCCTTCCTTCCTTCCTTCCCTAATTCCTTTCACATCTATGGTCATCCTTTCTTAACACTCACAGCTCTAAGAATATTGTTACCCGCATGGACACACACACACAAAATGGGAATAAATGAGATTAATTTTGTCTTTCTAAGGTTAAAGGGTTATGATTATGAAAAAAAAAAAAAATCGTCAAATTCTTACCCACAAACAATTCAGTTTTTTCTTTTTTTCTTTACATTTTTTTTCCGGCAGCCGTGGCTAAACTGGGTACAAAGTGGAAAATCTATTCCCTCAAAACCCTTTCTTTTTTTTATATGCGTGCTTATAAATATATATATATTTTTTTTACAACGCTTCTAATGCTTTGAATAATTGCACACCACAGTGGAAAGGTTGAAGGAACAAAGAGGTCACTGGAGAGTATATCTATTCAAGCTACAGGTTAAATTTATACCAGTAATGTTCCTTCGAAAAAAAAATGTTTGAAGTAGACGTAGTTATTAATATGCACCTGCTGAACTTACCTGCCAAAAGCACCTGTTTGGAAAGCTTCAGAGGCAAAGTTAAGGTAATTATAACCTAGAAATTACCTACCTGTTGCCTTCACGCGAGAGAGAGAGAGAGAGAGATTTAATATTAACATTAATATTTTATCGGCCTCTTGGATACATTTACAGTACGAAATCACTAATACTGTTGTAGTGTAGGCGAGAGAGAGAAGAGAGAGAGAGAGAGAGAGAGAGAGAGAGAGAGGGACGAATATAAAGAAAATATGTGTTAGACAGTTTAGATCTTCTCCGTAATATAATCGCCAACAGATCTTATACTTTTTCCTTGTGTCCCTTTCGTCTTGTAACTTTTCAGACATGGAAGGGGAAGGAGCAGCATAGGGCGCAGGGAAGAAGGTGGAAGGAGGGAAGATGAAGCAGGGAGAGTGAAGTGACAGGAAAGAGGTGGAGCAAGGGAGTGTGGGGGGAAAAAAAAGACGGAGTGGATGTGAAAGACTGGATAAAGACTGACTTGAGAGAGTTAGAGAGGGAGGAATGATGGAGATAAGGTGCAGGGGAAGTTTCTTTGGTGAATGGTGAATTGAGATATTTGATGATAGAGTGAAGTTACTAAATACTTATAAAATTGCCGCTAATATTAACCCGCCGAGTTATGAAGTGAGGATATTAATGAGGAGAGGCGCCCCCTTCAGCTGACTCGCATTTAATACTTGCTAATTCGGTTTAGTAACATTACCCCTCGTGCTCCAGACCGAAAGAAAACGAGGAGCAGTTGTCTTGACGCGTTAAGTCACGATTGAAGACTGAAATACATAACTAGACATTTATGTTGTTATTTAGGTTCATTTAAGTTATTTATTCATTTACTTATATTCTGCAAACACACTATCATACGCATTCACTTTCTCATCTGCCCACTCACTTATTTGATGTTTTGATTTCTTACTTTATTTGTTAATTTCTACTGATGTTACTACTACTACTACTACTACTACTACTACTACTACATAGACAGTATCTACTTAATCAGTTGTTCACGTTTCCACTCACTGATTTGCGCATTTGATTGCTTACATTACTCGGTTAGTTATGTACTTCTTACTAACCTGTCCATTTACCTGTACTAAGCATAGATACGGGTTTATTTCAATGTGTGCTGTTCTGTACTACGCAGTAACGACCAGTGTTGCTTCTGTGGTACCTGTGCAGGGCGTCATTTAACACCTGCACGTGACTGTGAAGTGATCAGCACACCTTTATGGGCCATTAAGCAGAGGGTGTAAATAATTTCAGCCGTGGATTAAGTAATTTAGCGTTGAAAGGTGTATTATTATTATTCATTTAAGGCTTCTGGGTGCAGCTAGATTAGAGAGAGAGAGAGAGAGAGAGAGAGAGAGAGAGAGAGAGAGAGAGAGAGAGAGAGAGAGAGAGAGAGATTCATTGATAGACTTGTAAGTAAAAAATAAGGTACGAATAATCTTTAACCAGAATAACTACTTCATTAAATAGTTTCGTGTAAGTGTTATTTTGTTCAGAGGCAGGGCGGTTGGTAGGAAGGAGGATCTTCAAGATGAATAACACAGCGAGTGCAGCGGCGAACAGCATCTTTATTAACAGCCAACGTGTCGGCATAGAGACCGTGTCATTTTCAAGGATTTGGAATAAAAAAAAAGTGTAAAAAAGTAAAAAGTAAAGAATTATACATATGCGTTGGTAATTCAGCTGTATAGAGAAGACATCCTGACATATTATTGTTCAGACTAGTAGACAGCTTCTTTATGTGCAGTGAATCAAAATTCTCTGTTCGGAACTGCTACCCGAGTCTATTATTTTAAAATCATTCTTAGTAAAAGGGATGTTACAAATAAGTAGGTGGTTCCTTATTGCCGAGTGAGGCGCAGCGAGGAGCGGGCAGCCAGTTCTGCTCGAGTGACTTCTTGAGTGTTCGTCTGTCTTCGTTTTATGGGAGCGAAAGTTGCTGCTTGTATATCCTGACTGGCAACCGGGGCAAGTAAATACATAGGTGACAGACGACTTCAAGCCAGTCGGTAACTCGTCATTATATCTAAAAAAAATTATCCATTTGTTAGTTTATTGATAAATATAGGCCGGAATTCGACCAGGGGAAAAAATACCCAGCTTATTGCAAGGACTTTTTTTTTTTTTTTTTTTTTATTTCTTGAGGGATACTACCTAGATACGAAAGCTTAAAATATATTTTTTTCGAGACAGGCTTACCCTGATACCTTTGATTTAGACAACTGTTTATAACTTTTCAACAACTTGAACTTGGAAACCATTTTCTGAAAAAAAAAAATCTCAAAAAAGTAATTTTGTACGGAACCTTTCATAAATGAATGAAAAAATAGTCCCTTTATACAAGAGTCATGATTACGTTAATTTTAAATTCAATGCTACAACAACTAAAGAAACTAATGCCTAACCCCGAAAAACTAGGTTTGCGAAAGACGTCAAACTCTGTTTTAATTGAGACGAGTAATGTAATTTATATGTTTTTGTATTCCTAATGTCTACTGAATTAAGTAATTTCGTGTGAGGACAGGTAGATGAACAGGCAGACCAATAAATGCAAGCAGGAGGCACGGTGTGATATATAATTATATTCAGACGGTCTAATATTTCTGCCAAAGCTCGGAGGCTGGGCGGCAAGACTTCTCCGAGCTCCCAAAGGACGTCAGAGGAAATTATTTTGCTTGCGTTTGGATTTCTGTGAAAAGCGAGACACGCAGCTGATGTTCGCTTTACCTACGGCTCTGCGATCCCCTCAGAGGAGGATGCCAAGCAGGGGAAGAAGAAGGAGAGGAGGGACGGGAGTTTGACGAGGTACGAACATGAGCCAGGCAAGGCGGAAGCTGAAGGTAGCAAGCTGTCAGGCAGGCGAGACGAGGCAGGGCAGGGAAGGCAAGGAAGGTCAAGTCAGTCTGGAGACGAAATGGAGGAGTGAAGGAAGAAGGGAATTTGTACGAGAGTGACAAATGTGAGGACTTTCCTCTCCTTTTCTGAAATATGAACTTGATTATTATGTTACAAGATACATTATTATTCTATTACTAGATACACATACTGACACTCCAACAACAAAAACAACAACAACAACAACAACAGCTACAACTACAACTACAACTAGTGTGTGTGTGTGTGTGTGTGTGTGTGTGTGTGTGTGTGTGTGTGTGTGTGTGTGTGTGTGTTTCGACTCTTGCCACCAAAAAGACCATAAACGTCTACGCTGTGCCATTAAAGTGATAAACTCGTGAGGTCTGTAAAAAGATGAGTAAGTAAAATAAATTCAGGTTTTATTTTAATTTCACTGAAAGGCTGTACAGCGTAATCTGTTGTTCAGGAATTATAATAATTTGCCTTTTTTTTCATTTGTCGTTGAACTCTGACGCAGAGAGTTAATCTCAATAATTAACAGTTGTTACGTAGATAAAAAGTTTATCATTATTATTTATTATTATTATTATTATTATTATTATTATTATTATTATTATTATTATGAAGAGTTGGGTTTCCAGTTCGTCTCCACATTTCCTGTCTTTCGCTAAAGGCTACAAAAAGATGAAATAAAATTGGCTTTGACTTCCTCCGCAAAGAACGAGAAAGAAACATCATTATTTTCTTTCCTGCTCATTCTGTCATTTCGTTATAAGTTCTGTTATTAGAATGACTACTACTACTACTACTACTACTACTACTACTACTACTATTATGATGGTGATTATAAACAAAAAACACATAATAGTGCATTCACCGCAAGCTGGAATGATCTACGAGTATATTACCGCGGGAAAGATTCCGTTTTTATATTATCCTTCAATAAAATTTTAATTTAAAAAAAATGGAAGCGATATAGAAAGTGAAAAAACAGTTCTCACCAAAATTAGTAGCACTAGTAGTAGTAGTAGTAGTAACAGCAGTAGTAGTAGTAGCACCAGTAGTAGTAGTAACGTAGTAGGCGTTGGGTTAGTAGTTCAAGAGGAGGAAGAAGAGGAAAAGCAGAATGTGGAGCTCTCAACGAGGAGGACGAAAATGAAGAGGAGGAGGAGGAGGAGGAGGAGGAGGAGCCTCGCCCGCCTGCTTGTGTTCACACTCAGACTCACTTCAGGTTCATGTTTATGCCTCGTCAAACCACCGTCCTTGCTCCTCCTCCTCCTCCTCCTCCTCCTCCTCCTCCTCCTCTTGTTCCATCCCGTTGGTCTTCCCTTCTGCTCCTCCTCCGAGATAACAGAGTCGTGGGAAAGGTGAGCATCACCAGCACGTCTCGCTTCTCACAGAAACTCAAACGCAAGCAAAATATTTCACCCCGACGCCCTCCCGCCAGCGCCGCGGAGCCTCGCCACCTGTCCTACTTGTCTTGCTAGAACATGTGGATCCTATCAAATTTTAACATAATATTTTCTCCTACCCTCTCTCTCTCTCTCTCTCTCTCTCTCTCTCTCTCTCTCTCTCTCTCTCTCTCTCTCTCTCTCTCTCTCTGAATCAATAAAAGCCCGTACACGTCACATTGTATACGACTTTATTGTATTTTTGAGCGTGAATGCTCTGTTTATTGCATTTATGTGAAGCGAATGCACCATTTCACTACGATTGAGAGCATGGTCACTGGGGCGGAGAAGGGGGTGAGGGGTGGGTCAGGGGTTAGGTGGGCTGAGGTTAACTCGGGTGGGGTCACTTTCCAATTGGGGGTTGGGGGGGCACTGGAGGCAATGAAGAGTAATAATGATCAGCCCTGAATGCGAAAATGAAGCTGATAACGGATGGCTCTGAAATTTTTGATGGAAGTAATGCGTTTTCGTTGTCTGTTTGGTGTTTAATGAATGCTGCTGTGTCCTTCGTGCTTTTCCTCTTAACCTGGTAGAATTATTGTAGCTGCTATTCTTCACCGTGGCTTATTCTATTCCCTTCAGAAGTACAAGGTTTAGGCTCGTGTTTCTTGCTTCATTGAGTGCGAGGGACTAAGGTGAGGTCAAGTTTGGCTAGGTTACGTTGAGTTGGGTTAAGGTAAGTTAGATAAGATTTAGGTTAGGTTGGGTAAGGTTAGGTTAGGTTAGATTATGTTGAGGTGAGTTAGGATAAGTTAGGTAAGATTAGGTTTGGTTACGTTACGTTGAATTGGGTAATGTTACTTGAAGTTAGGTTTTTGTTGGAGGTTAAAGTTTGGGTTAGTTTAGGTTAAGGTGGGTTAGCTTAGCTTTGGTTGGGTTAGGTTAGGTCAAGTTAGGTTTGGTTGGAACAGGTTAGTTTCTGTTATGTTAGGTTTAATGTAGTTCAATCTTGGTTGGGTTAGGTTAAGTTTAATTTCAGCCTTTTTTTGTGTCAGGATGGTGAATAATTGCCAGAATTCGTCGCTGGGTATTAAGCAACCCGAAAGGTGATCGATGTATAATCCGGCATCGATGAATACGCGGCCCATGTATTATTCACTCATGGACCTTGTTGCGCCGAGTATTAAATCAAGCATAATTTTTTTTCATACTCATACTTTCTCGTGATTGATCAATGTTTCCTCGCTGTATTTTCACTCCCGGTATATTTTATTCCGTTACGAGAATTTTGCGTGTCAGTAAAGGTTTTAGTTTTCATCGTGCCTTTTCTTCTATACAATTTTCGGTCACCTATGTCTTTTATGGAAAAAAAAGTATTGCGTCTGGCTGGTCGCTTGGTAAACAGAGCAAATATCACGGCTTGATTTTCGATATGGACTGTATAACATCGATACATTCCACGTGTGCCAAAAAAAGAAGGAAAAATATAACTGTGTGCATGTGTGCGTGTGTTTTCTATTTGCTTATCTCTGTGTGTGTATGTGTGTGTGTGTGTGTGTGTGTGTGTGTGTGTGTGTATCTGTGTGTGTAAGCCTTAGTTTTCCATTCAAAGGTCAATATTCACACACCTTCCATCACCTGTGTGTTATGGTTTCTTTACACGTCAACAGCAACATACCCTCCCATACCCTCCTCCTCCTCCTCCTCCTCCTCCTCAGCTTTGTCCTCTACACGCCCTCTGTCAACCTCCCCCTCAAGCCTCACCATTCTGCAACACTTATGAAAGATCACTGTACTTGCGCCACTCCCCGTAATGGACACGCGGGAGGCGAGTACCACCACACACACACTGCCATAAATACTCGAGTACATGGCGCGGAAAATATATTTATACCCGGAGTGGCAGCAAATTTTCTTCATCGCCAAAGTTCGCCTCACGCACACACTGTTACAGAGCTCGTGTGCGTATCCCGTGTGGCAGCAGATTTAACGTGGAATGCGTTACTGCTGCTGCTGCTGCTGCTACCTTGGTGAGGCTCGGAATGGTTGCTTTCTCCCTCTCTCAGTTTGTGTGTGTGTGTGTGAGTGAATAACTGAAATACAGAAGTCAGATGGATGTCATATTTCTACTTTGTTACTTCAAAAAAGACAGATTCCTTTTTACTAGTATTTTTTTCTTTTTTTTTTAGCTAAAGAATATTCCCGTATTCAGACAGTCAGGTAGCTTAACGCAATACAGGAGAGTCACACTTACATTTTTGCTCCACGTTATTAAAAAAGCACAGGCGTTAACCTACTTTTTTCCTCCTCAGTTCATGTAGGTCTGAGTATTTTAGCCACTTCATAATATTTCCCTTTTTAAAGCTATCGAAATGCGTGAGTCAAATCGCCACAATTCCAGAAGACACGCCTCTATGCCTTCCCCAAGTTCGTGTAGGTTTGAGTTTTTGATCACTACAGAATATTTCTTTTTGAATCCATCACGTGACTAAAGGAAAAACAAAAATACAACCATCACATTTTCACGTCATGCTATTCAAGGACACAGACTTGTTTTTACTAGTTTTTTCTTTTTCTTTTTTCTAATAACACGTTTAGATTTGTGTTCTATTTTTTTTTTCCCTTCACTTTATTCCCCGACTTTTTCTTTTACTTTTTAACTGCTATTTGGTACATCTATAATTTATTATTTAACATTCTGAGACACCTTTACTTGTTCTGCAGGCACCTCCAATCACTGAACTGCGTAGAAATTGCAAAATCTTTTCTTTTTAATCCCTTGCTTTCATGTAGATGCTTGGAAAGATTTCATGCGTTAATTGTTTGTGTCATAGTGGAAGGGTTAAGCAATGAGGTGACTAAAGGAAATACAACATTTTCGTATATTCCAAAAATTTTGAAACATTTTCCCTGTACATTTAGATTTGAGTTTTATTTATTTATTTACTTTGCCAATCTACCCATACACTATTTTTTTTTTTTAACAAAACCAACCAACTTTAGAAAACACAACAGTCACATCTTCACATCATATTCCAAGAAAAAAACAAACTTACATTTCCCAGCCCGAGTGTGTCTTTTCCCCTGCTCTTACCACTTTCACTTTATCTCCCCTCTATTACAAGAATTAGATGACCTCAGAAATTCAACAGTCACATCTTCACATCGTATTCCGAAAAAGAACAGAAACTTATATATTTTCCAGCATAAGAATGTTATCATTTTTTTTTTTTTTCTGCACTTTCAACTTTTATATTTTCCAGCAATCAGGCAGCTAAAGGAAACGCAGCAGTCACATCCTCACATCACATTCGAAAGAGACACACATTTATTTTTTTTTTCCAGAACGTGAATGTTATTTTCCTTTTTTTTTTTACCACTTTCACTTTATCTCTCCTCCTTTATTCATTAATTTATTCCAGCAATCAGATGACTAAAGAAAACGCAACAGTCACATCCGCGCATCATACACCGAAAAAAAAAAAATAGAAATAAAAACATCTTTTTTCCCACTAGATGTGTGTTGAGCTCTCCCTTTTTCCTCCTGCACGCTTTTCCTTTCCCTCATTTCGTGCCGCTGGGTAGTCTTGTTTTTGTACGTTTTTTGTGTGTTTTCTTTTTACTGGGACACAAGGGCGTATTGAGGCCGTCCTTCGCTTTCCTTCCTCTCCTTCCCTTCCTTGCCTACCTTCCCGTCTCTCTCCCCTCGACCTCCCCTCCTCCTCTCCAGCAGGACACGAGCGCACAGGATTCCGGGATCGAGTTAAAACGAATGGAACGTGTGAGACCTCAATCAGGACGTCGAACGAAGACCAACACTAAAAATTCAATTCCCTTTAGACATAATTGCTCTCTCTTTCCTTTGCTCCTCTCTCTCTTATTCTCTCCCTCTCCCTCACTCTCTCTCGCCCTTTATTTTATGTTGTTCACCCCCTTTCTATTACATGGTGTTTGTTTAGTTGTTTTCTGGTTTTGTTTCGCATTTTCCTTTTTTTTTCTTCTTCTCTCTCTCTTATCTCTCCTTCCTTTTCTCGTTTTCTTCTTTTTGGTTTAATTTCTCGTATTCCTCCCTGGTCTCAAGCTTTTCCCTGTCTTTCCTCCCCTCTTTCGTTCTTTCCTCCCTTTTTCCTTCCTCCTCTTCCTTCCTCAAAATTCTGACTCACTCACACACTCACTTACTCATTCTCTCTCTCTCTCTCTCTCTCTCTCTCTCTCTCTCTCTCTCTCTCTCTCTCTCTCTCTCTCTCTCTCTCTCTCTCTCTCTCTCTCTCTCTCTCTCTCTCTCTCTCTCTCTCTCTCTCTCTCTCTCTCTCTCCATTCACAACCGACAGATAGTTTAGTAATTATTTCACACTAAGATCTGATATAAATTTTCGGGTGTTGTAGTATCATTCCAGTCAAAAATCATGTACTGTCAGGATTCCTTTGAAAATAAAAGTCAGGTATAATTTTGAAGCAGAAAAGGAGTCGAGTCGGAGTAATAATTGAAGTCACATGATGTAATTACTTCTGCTCTTTTAAGTCCAAATACCCACAGGTAATAATTAAGATTTGTTACATAATTATTTTCTGCGTCCGTAGAATGTAATATCACGCTTTTACAGTAATTCTTGGCCGGCGGCTGCGTGCTGTTTAATTCACGAGTGAGAGAAGAGGATGGGAGAGAGATTTTTTAATTAGATTAGTCAAGGAAATATTAATAGAACCACGAAAAATGACCTCATAGATCATGCACTACGGAAAGAAAGCGCTGAAAATGTGGGGAATAAAGTATTTTCTTTTTGCCATAAAAACAAAGGCTCTGCTCTGCGTCAGGATTTCTTGAAGCTTGGGGAGGCCACAGTAAATTATAAATTACTTGCAGGGAAAAGTGAAATCCGACTGCCTGTTCGCATTATATTTTAAAAGCCCACAAATCATTAGTATTCAAGCGTTGGCAGTCCGAATTTCGAGGTAAAAACTCAGTCTTTTCCCGAGCATTCTGTCCGCGGGATATAACATTTAGTGGCCTCTGAGAGTGCGCCACGCGGCCCGTCGCTCATTTACGGCGCGAGGCGGTAATGCAACTGCAGCGCAAGTGCCGCGGATTTTTCTTGCAGGAGAGGGTGATGGCAAAGGGAAGGGAGAGCCGCGCTGGTTTGCTGGACGAGAATCTCACAGTCTTCCTCATAGCCGTGTTTATTCGGTGCGTTTTGTAATCTCCTCCTGCTTTACTCCTCCATGATGAAGAGCAAAAATATATAAGGAAAATATAAACCACCTATTTCTCCCGTTGAAGAACTTGAAGGGGTGAGGATATTAAGGTTCTTATACTCAGCACCTGAGGGAGCATGGCGGCTCAGTCCGCTCCTGAAGATTTATTTTCGTCACCCCAGCTTGTCCTCCACACTCTTATTAACCCTTGGTCTTTTGCAAGCAACTGTGGGTGAGTATCAAGCAATATCCGACACCGAAAAGAAAACAATAAAGTCTGAGAGTGCTCGGAGCTTCCAGGATCCTGCTGTGGGAAGGCGTTGCTGCAGCACTGTTATTATGGCACTCATGAGGCTGAGTTATTGCTCACCTCCTGCTAGGTATTAGCGGTCGACGAAACTCCCGATCTTTCTGAGGTCACGGCCGTCTTTGTGATTCACGGTGGCGTCCTCGTGAGTAGCCGCCCGCCTCCAGCCTCCTGTCTCTTGTAGAAAATAGATTAAGTAGTAAATGTATGCCTCTCTGAATTGAAAAGGTAGATATCCAATACATAACAGCTACAACACAGAACAACAAGCAATAAAGAATAGATCCACGGTCACACTCTAACTTTCTTCCCCGTCTCGTGCTGCGCCTCCCGCGGGAGCCACTTCGCCAAGACCCAGAGGACGGCGTGAAAGACAATCCCTTTTTCTTGAAAGCCATCGATGCGGCGATTCCTTGCTACTGAAACGAAAAAAAATCTCCCGTGAAAGTAACAGAGTCTGGAGTACCCACGAAGTCTCGTGCTCGGCCCACGTCAGCAGGTTGCCTTCCCGCCCCGGAGCAGTGGGCGGGACTCTCACCGCGTACTCTTCTATGCGGTGGTTTTCTGCGAAATCTTGGTCCTCACAGGAACATTTTCCTGGAAACGTTTGTCCGAGACTTTCTTTTCATCCTTTTCTTCACAAACACCTGAGAGAACCATCGCTTGCTCCTCCTGCTTGACTTTGAACATCCACTTTGCGTGGCTTGACACCTTCACTCATTTATTTTGCAGCAAACACTGGAGTGGGAGCTCTCGCGGCTCTCACGCTCTCACAGGCGTTACTTTCAGAGTCCCTGGTCGGGTGTCATACCTTTCAGCAAAAGCCTCTCCCTACCTTGCTGCTTAGCACGTACGTTATACTGACGTAACCTTCATTTTCATCGTGGCAGCTGCTTTCCAATTTAACATAAACTTGGCGTCACACGATACAACTTTGATTGAAGGACTCGATATCAGCTGGAGTCTGCAGCCCAGAAGGAACAGACAAACTCACT
>NC_087178.1:3325000-3327500 GCF_035594125.1 Scylla paramamosain
GGGTTTATTTGTCATTATGTGCGCGTGCGCGCGCACACACAGACACACACACACACACACACACACACACACACACACACACACACACACACACACACACACACACACACCTCACCCTACCTCTCGTCTGTTTCTCACCATGAAGAAGCCGCGCTAGGTCTTACCTGGACAGCGTATCGCAGGAAAGACACATTCACGAAATTGCGCCGTGTCAGAACATCACTTCCTGGCGCAGGCATATACTTTCCCCGCGCAGGTAATATCCATGAGGAAAAGCAGTGCGAGGGTCAGTGAGGGAGGGGAGAGGCCGTGAGGCGAGCTAAACGAGGGGAATAAGGCAGATTAATTAGATTGGACATTGATTAGGGAGGAGATTCCAGACTACTAATCGTTATGAAGTTGAACCCTCTCCTTTTTTTCATTCATTTTAAATTTCCTTTTATTTATTGTTCGTTTTCATTTTTTTGAGTCTTTTTGTTGGTATTTTTCGTTTTTTTTTTTTTTTCGTGAAGGGTGATTTTTTTTTTTTCAGTGCACATTATTTTTAGGCACCCGCGCCCCTGCCATCAGTGCCACCGCGGCCATCAGCATCATCGCTATCATGACTGTACTCTGACCACCACCACTACCACTACCACCACCCTCCATCATCCACGCTATGATCACCACACCACCACCACAACCACCACCCTTTCCTCCGCCACCACTACCAACAGCAACAACATTACCTTCACCACCACCACCACCAGTACCTTACAACTACAAGGAAAATTCGAGCAAAAATTGAAACCCAAAAAGTGAAATAGTCACTTGTCAAAGAAATATTGAAATGGCGATATGTTCAAGCCACACTTCGACAGCTGGCCACTGATGTGCACACGAACTCACAAACACACACACACACACACACACACACACACACACACACACACACACACACACAATCAACATTACTTCTTTCACGAGTCATTTGGAACTAATAAAAACTCTGCAGCATTTAATTCCACCTTTTGTTGCAGGATCAGACAAGCAGCATTTATTGGGGGTAGTTGTGCCACTTCACCCATGACGCTCCCGCCCGCTCCCCCCTCCCACACTCCCGCCCCCCACCCCTGGCGCTCTCTCATCCCCTCCCCCTTCCCCCCAACCCGCTACGAGGCCCAAAAAAACAGCGAGGGTTCTCCAAAAAAGGTTCGTGCCCGTGAAATATTAACACTGGTGACGTTTCTGGCTTTCCATTTTTTTTTTTTCTTATTTTTAGTTGACCCAGAGAAGCAAAAAATATGATGTTTGGTTTATAAAGTGCCAGTCTGTTTGCTTGTTTGTTTCTTTGTTTGATTTTTTGTTTGTTTACTGTTTTTTTGTTATTGTTGTTTGTGCTGGTGCTCTATCTTGTTTTCTGTCTTTTCTTTCCCCCTTTTTGTTTTGTTTTTATTTATATCCCTTTTCACTAATATTTTAGTAGTAGTAATAGTAGTAGTAATAGTAGCATCATCACTATCATCATCACCACCAATACCATCACCCCCACCACCATAATCGTTATCATCACTACTACCACTGCTACTACTACTGCTACTACTACTACTACTACTACTACTACTACTACTACTACTACTACTACTACTACTACTACTACTATCACTACTACTACTGCAACCACCACCACCATCACCACCACCACCACCACCACCACCATCACCACCACCACCACCACTACCACTACCACTACTACTACTACGTACTGCATCCTGCTCATTGTTACTATTCATACCTTTATAAATGTACCGTTGGGCTGCTGATAAATACAGTGGCGGCACGGTGGAGCTAGCAACACAATAGAGAAAAGGCACAAAAATACATTCATTTATTACGTTCGCATGTGTTATGTTTTAATCACACGTACAAAAGGGAACTGCAATTTGGTATATCACAATTTTACAAAGCTGATGCGTTTATATTTAAAAAGTATTCCCTTGTATGGAAAAAAAGTAAAACCATACTCACATTATCATTATTATTACTATTATCATTATTGTATTTTCCCCCGGCTGGTTCTGAGCATAAATAAATTAAAATGGAACCGATAAATTGATCAGGAATATTGTAAAGAAAAATGTGTTTGAAGATTCCGTGTAAAGAGGAACGCGTGAAAAGAGGAGGAGGAGGAGGAGGAGGAAGGGGAAAGGTGAGGAGTATGAGGGGAGGGTTGGGGGTGGAAGTGGAGGAGACACGTGGATAAGACAAGGTGGTTTCAAGGGAAGGGGAGTGATGGGAGAAGATGTGGAGGATGGGAAAGAGGATTGATTTGGGAGAGCAGCGTGAAATATTTAAGAGCGAGCGAGAGAGAGAGAGAGAGAGAGAGAGAGAGAGAGAGAGAGAGAGAGAGAGAGAGAGAGAGAGAGAGAGAGAATTGAATTAAGGCTCAAAATCACTCTACCATTAGCAAAATTTTCTCGTCCACCTTGTCTGGCTAGAGCGAGGAACCGATTTTGTCTTT
>NC_087178.1:3335000-3435000 GCF_035594125.1 Scylla paramamosain
CAATGATAGACCGAACACGCCGGTAATAACACGAAGGAATGAAGGGAATACCAAATAATTCACTGACAACGATAGCGGTTCTTCCATTTGCAATGTTTGATTAACTCTTCTAGCTCCTCCTCGCCAGACATCCATCTCCCAGCGCTGTGTTAAGAGCAGCTCCAATGGCGGTGATAAGTCGGATAAAGAGTGATAACGCGCGTCTGATAGTGACATATGTTGCACTTTACGTAAATTGGTTACTTTGATAGATGGTGATAATCTGATAATCGCTTACCTGAACGTGATCTTAGGACGCACACACACACACACACACACACACACACACACACACACACACACACACACACACACACACACACACACACATATACATGCGTACACTCAGCGATCATGCAAGTTAAATCATTCAACTCTAGTGAATAATCCATTATCTATTATCCGTACACGACTAAAAAGTGACGCTAAATAGTAGAAAAAAGTAACTGAAAATGTGAGAAATATTTACTCAGGGAAGTGATCAGCTCTCTCTCTCTCTCTCTCTCTCTCTCTCTCTCTCTCTCTCTCTCTCTCTCTCTCTCTCTCTCTCTCTCTCTCTCTCTCTTTTCCTGAAACTCCTAAACTTAATGAATTTCAAGTTTTTAGTATGAATTAATTTGTCTGAGTGCATTTACACCTCGATGATATAAGGGTCTTCATAATGGTGCCATCAGTATGTGTGTTTATCAGAGAGAGAGAGAGAGAGAGAGAGAGAGAGAGAGAGAGAGAGAGAGAGAGAGAGAGATTTGGGATAAATAAGCGCATCTTAATCGTATCTTGACTCTGTTTTCAGAGCGGAGTAATACATTACTTGATTAACTAAGGCTGTGTGTGTGTGTGTGTGTGTGTGTGTGTGTGTGTGTGTGTGTGTGTGTGTGTGTGTGTGTGTGTGTGTGTGTGTGTGTGTCGCTTCTAAAGGTCATAAGGTCAGCCGTAGGATTTCTCTTCTAATAAACTTACATGAAAAAGATTATTATTTTTCTTTGCTTCGTGGTAGTAGTGGTTGTAACAGTAGTAGTAGTAGTAGTAGTTGTGGTAGTAGTAGTAGTAGTACATAATTTATTCCCTATTGTATTAGTAAGTGTTGTATTGTTAATATTTGTATTATAGAATGGTGAGGAAAGAAAGGCGGAAGAAAATGACGAAGATTAGGAGGAAAAGAAAGAGTAGGAGGACCAAGAAGAGGAAAAACAGAAAGAGTACTACAGAAGCTACTGGCGTCGTTGAGTGAGGTAAAGAACAGACAACAAACAACAACAATCATAACTCTACACCTTCACCAGCTACAGTGATTCAAACAGAAGCATTACCTTGATCATTTGAAAATCACGTTTCCTGGAATCCCTTCTTAGAAAAAAATAATAATAATAAAATCTGATCATATTCGCATACCTGAAGGCGGGGAGGTGAAGCTCATCCTCTCTAATTAATCAAGATTCCGTCTGGTTCCTCATTAACTCCAAACGCCTCCAACTGTTGCTTTCCGGATCAGACATAGATTTTCTCCGTTTTTTCCCTATTTTTTTTTTTTTTTCGTTTTTGCTCTTGTTTCATTACGACTGATTACGACTGACTGCGTAAAAAAATCCACAGGGCAACGCAGTGTGTGTGTGTGTGTGTGTGTGTGTGTGTGTGTGTGTGTGTGTGTGTGTGTGTAAGGGAGGTCATAGGCATTTTTTTTTTTTTTGCCATGGCCTTTCATGATATTTCTACGTTATGCAAAGAGGTTGAAGCATATTTTTAAACTTGAAACATTTTGCAAACATGGCTTTTTTTTTCTTTTGCCTCCGTACTACGGTATAAAGAAAAAAACATGGAAAAAGTGGACGAAGCTGCTCCAATGTGTGTGTGTGTGTGTGTGTGTGTGTGTGTGTGTGTGTGTGTGTGTGTGGATATGTATGTATGTTTGCGTATCACGAAAAGTAATTTCTCTGTGGAACAAGCGTTTTCACTCTGTATAAAGAATAAAATGTATTTCCATCCATAATAAAAACACGCTCAAAAAAAAAAAAAAAACTTTCATACAAATGAAAGAAAAATGTCAAAGGACTTCCCACGACAGGATAATTATTAATATATTCCTCGAGGACTCAAAACCATTTAGGGAATATTTGTCAGCTTTCCTCCACATATGAAAATTTACTTCATTTATGAGTTTAAGTCCATCCTACATCATCCTCATCAGTGGCGCCTCCTCCTTCCCGCCAGGAGGCCGTCACGCCGCCAGGAGGAGAGCCATAATCACCACATTAATGATGATGGTGATCTTCACGTGCCAGGCTATGGAGGGTGCCGCATTTTACGTCGCGGGATTATCATTACCTGTTATATACTGCTAATTGGACCACTGTGGTAAAGGTATACTCGAGGCCGCGAAGCAGAGTCCTCGTAATAAGCAAGATCCGGGTTAGACTGTGCCGGCCTGGAGACGTTGAGTGCGGAGGTGTTAAGTCGTGCTGTCAGCGTGGGCGTGCGCCGCGGCCTTACCCTCGCCCTGGCACACACCGTGACTTGAAGGACGCGGTGAGAGGATGAGTAGGATGAGTAGGATAAGCAGAAGTCCAAGGGCGTGAATCTTTCCAAAGAGGATTTAAGATTTGAAGGCAGAGATCTGTACAGTACAAGGCTCGTGTGGTCAAAATGGTCGTGTAATTATATGACCAAGGACAAAGGGTCTTAAGGGGTCTTCCATGCTCTCTGCCAGATGGCGGACTCAATCTCCTCCCCTTGACAGCCTGGTTAGGGCGCGGCAGGAAGGACAGGGGGTCTGACTTACTAAAGAAGTTGAACTATCGTCTTGATTAAATTTCTTACACAATGTACTTTTCTCACAACTCTTACCAACTCCTTGCATGTTACGATCCCCTTTTCTTTTCACCCTCACTCGCCACTGCAAGGGATCGGATTCGGTATCTTTCGCTCAGGGAATTCTGACACGTACTGAAGTGTCAAGTAACATCCGTCATCGAAGTGAATATTGAACCTCGAGGCGCCACCACCCAGACGTCTGTAAGTTGAAGCTCCCACTCTCAAATGCCTCGAAGAATATGATAAGAGAATACATCAGAGCAAAGTGCGCCGGTAAAGAGTCGTGGCGCGGTTCCTGGGCCTCCTGCCGCTGCTGCAGTCCCACATGCGCACACACACACACACACACACACACACACACACACACACACACACACACACACACACACACACCTTTCTGAAAGTCCTCTCACGCTCTCTTAAGCATTCTTTCACCCCATCGCCTCGCTCAGTTCTTTATCCTCCTCCTCCTGCCTTCTCTTTCTCTCTCTCTCCTCCTCTTCCTTCCTTTGAACTCCTCACTATTTCTCCTTTATTCCTTCTAAGAATTCGTTGTCATTCCATATTTCCAAACGTCTCACTATACTTATCTGTTTCTCTTCATTGTTACTGATTTGCATTAATAGAGATTTTTACCCGTCAGTCCCCACCTTTTACCCTCGTCTCACCTTTTCTCGCCTAAGTCGTCCTCCTTTAACACCTGAGTTCCTTTCCCTTTTCCCCGCACCCTTAGCGTGTGAGTGTCGTGGTCGGTGGCAGTCGAAGGTCGAAGGAAAATCAATGTAGAAATTATTTTGAGGTTGTTGTCTACAAGTGTGTCAGTGGCTGTGTGCCCGTGAAGAGACGTGTCCCACTCGTGTTTGTGAAGCAACATTAGCTGTGTGGCGAGGAATTTCAATGAGGTTGCGTTATTGTTACACGTGAAGTCAAGTTGTTTTGTCGGAGTCATAATTACCTTCCATTCCTGCGCCCGCTGCACTTCTCCAGGTATCTTTAGCGGCTTAAGCCTCGGCAAGATTTCATTATCCTCTCGTAATAACCTCCTTCATCCGTGCGGGATTAAATTTCCTTCCAAACTTAGTAGAAGATTAGTCGGATTGGTTGTAAGTGGTATTAATAGGCGCCATTTAAAGGTAAATACGCAATTTATAAGTGTTTTCGTACTAGTAAAGTCGTGAGATTGTAATGTTTTCGCATTACTAAAGTAGTGAAGTAGTGAAGTAGGTGAGGTTTAAGGCAGTAAACTACGTACTAAGATGGTAAGATTTTCTCAACGTTAAGGTGTAAAATAGTAAAGTAGTAAATTAAAGGCGTAGCAAGGTAGCGGGTTAGTAAGTACAGTGGTAAGGTGTGGGAAGGGGTGAGGTGTTGAGATAGTAAAGTAGTGAATTAATGGCGTAGTAAGTTAGTGAGATTTTCGCGCTAGCAAGGTGGTAAGACTTCCTGCAGCGCTGTGGTACACTTGACTGATGCTGTAATTAACCTGCTTTAACAATCCTACCCCCTTATTGATTAATGTTGGTACTTTTTCAGGTGAGGATGTGAAGGAAACCTGTCTACCTTAATGTTGGTGCTTCAGGTGTGAGTGCAGCTATGTAAAGGTAGTGTTGGGGGTGGACACTAGACACCTACTGTTGGTCATTAACTTGGGCATTAATCATCTTTATTACCTGTTCTCTCAGCGCCTCCCGGCCTTCTACTCTTCCCACTGCTGTTCTTGAAATGTAATACCGCCACTTACTGCGGTTTTATGGCCTCTGTTTACCCTACTCCTGCGCGAAATTAGCCTAGAATCATTATTATTGCAGCTATTATTATTATTATTATTATTATTATTATTATTATTATTATTATTATTATTATTATTATTATTACAGTAGTAGTAGTAGTAGTAGTAGTGATAACAGTTGTTGTTGTAGTTGTTGTTGTTGTTTTTATTAATTGTTGTCGTTACTATTGTTGTTCGTGATTGTGGTAGCGGTGGTGGTGGTGTTATTGCTTTAAATGACTGATGGTGATCCCTACAACTCTCCAGTCTGCCAGTCCCTGTTCCGTTACAGTCAACAGTCAACTAATTACAAAACAGAACAGAAAACACCGCTTGAAGTACAGCCAGAAGTTTGACTGGAAGAAAGACAAGCCAGATGCCGACTTCAACTCAGGCTGCCAGTGAAAGAAAAAGAATCCGAAGTGCATTTCATTGGCGTTACTTCCTCGTGGCTTTAAATTCTCAGTGAATGTCATGCTTAGGAAGAGTTGCAAGTGTGTTTATGATTCTTAAAAAGTGGTAGTGGATGCGAGTATGATTTTCACCCTGTTTTTTTTTTTTTTTTTTTTTCTCTCGTTTTTCTTTTTTTTTCATGGTAACTCATCTCAGGCTCTTACTAATTATGACCCACATCTTGCAACACTTCCTCGCGTCACTCAGGAATGAAGGTGTAGTTAGGAGGTAATAGAAATGCAACACACACACACACACACACACACACACCGTACTTTACATTACATTCACTTCCATATTTCAGTGCTACTTGCTATTACTAAAATCCTTCTTTTTTGTGTTTCATTCTGGTCTATTTTGTTAATCTTCGCTGCGTTTAATCAGTATTTCAAGCCACTTCCACCGATTTATACGTTACATGGTGTACATTTCCACGCTGTTCCATTTACTCTGAGTTTGTTTATCCCTGTATCATTTTGTATAATCTTGTTTTGTTAGTCTTCGTTGTTGATTAGTTTTTCAAGCCACCTCCATCCATTACTGCCTACAATGCACCTGTTGACACGAGCAATCATGTCACGTCCAAAGGGAGTTGAGCGCTTTCCAGTGAGCTTTGTCTGTTGCAAATATACACAGACAGTACATTGATAGATTGCCAGGACCATTGATAGGTGTACATGTCAATTAAAATCTCGTATCTGCTACTCAACTTTTTTTTTTTTTTCTTTTTGCTGGTAGCGTTATATGTACACTTTTATTCTTTAATCTCTTGTAATTCTTGCCCTGTCTGTCATGCAAGTCGAAATTACATACACTTTTTTTGCAACTTATTAACCTTTTTTTTTCTAAGTTTTTATAACCCTCGCTCAGACCGTTATACAAGTAGAAATTATTATTATTTTTTTTTACCTCTTATTTTATTTACATTATTTTCTTCATTTTCTCCTTATTCCAGTCCAGTCAGTTATACAGGTACAACTTGGCTTCTAAAGCGAGTTATGTTCTTCCTGCCCTTGAGTGTGCACGTGCACCGTTCCCTCAGGAGAGTTTGTAGCAGAGGACACTTGAAATGTTTGATCTGCTCTCTCTTTTTTATATATTCAAACTGAGTAACGAATGGACAGGTCAATATTTATTTTTCTCTCTGCTGGAAAACATGAACAACTTGCTTTTTTCAGAGATAGATGGATAGGTAGATAGATAGATAGATAGATAGATAGGTTATGCTGCCAAACATGCACAGACATGGATGGATAAACAAATTGATACGCAGGTAAACGGAAGTGATACATAGATTAATAGATAGAAAAACACAAGGATAGACAGACAGATAGACAGGTGGCGCCAAAGTTGATTGACACACCTGAGTGGACTTGCTTTTTTTCTCTCTAATTTTGGAAACTGTGACCTAGTTTGTGTGTTTATGGCTGGAAACTGCTTAACTTTTCCAGCCCCTTGCCCTCCTCACACACACACACACACACACACACACACACACACACACACACACACACACACACACACATACACAAGCTGAGGGGAAGAGAGTGTACTGTAGCCTTTGTATGTTTTTGTTGTTTGTTTTTCCCGCAGTGGTTGTGTTGCCTCCTCTGTTTGTTTTGCTTCCTCTTAATGAACGTCAAGCGGATTTGTGTTGCGGTGTTTGGCTTTGGCTAGTTTGCGTAATTAGTGAGTTTTTGGCACATTTGTTATTTGCTATTTGTCATTTGTGTTCTGGTTCCTTCCTGTGTTGGCTCATTATTTTTTTTTATTTTATTTTATTTTATTTTATTTATTTATTTATTTTATTTTATTTTATTTTATTTATTTATTTATTTATTTATTTTATTTATTTATTTTTTTGTATTTATGAACGTGTGAAAGTTTGATGTCCGTGATATTTCTGTTATTTTGTTTGGTGCTTCTTTCCATATATTTTTTTTTTTTCAGTATTTTATTTTCTCACAATTTTTTTTCTTTATTCTCTTTTTCTCCCGTCTTTATTTTTCTTCCTTTTTTATCCCATATAGTTTTCAGGTATTCAGCTTCACATTTTCGAGTTTCCTACCCCAGTCTCTCTCTCTCTCTCTCTCTCTCTCTCTCTCTCTCTCTCTCTCTCTCTCTCTCTCTCTCTCTCTCTCTCTCTCTCTCTCTCTCTGTCATACCCGCCACACGTCACACAATTAAACACGCGCCCAATGACAGACGGCTTAGCCACTTCAAGCGAATCAACTAAATGTGAAACAAAAAAAATATTATGTAGGAAATGGGCGCTATTGGAAATGGAAAATTTTCTCAGCCGTGGCACTCCGCTCTTCCCGCCACCACCTCCCATTTTCTCTTTCGCTTTCCCGTTTTCTGTTGCATTGTGTTCTGGTGGACCTGTGATTTTCTCTTATGTGAGGTTCCGTTTTCTGTTTTCTCCACCAGTTTTTTTTTTATTTCTTTTATTTTGTTAGTGTTGTTTGTGATGCGTTCGTGTTTTTTTTCGTTTTCTTTTCTTTTTTTTCTCTTTTTTTTAGGGGGCAGGTTTTTTTTTTTTCATGTGTGTATTTACGGGTTGTTGTTTTTTTCTCGTTTGCAGTTTCGATTGTATGTTTTTTTTGTTGTTGTTGTTGTCTGTTTGTCAGTTTTTTTTTTTTCTGATATTTAGTCTGTGTCTTTGTTCGTCTCTCTCTCTCTCTCTCTCTCTCTCTCTCTCTCTCTCTCTCTCTCTCATCAGCAGGAGCACGATACATGAACCCCATCTTAACTTCTTCATTAACTTTTTTTTTTTTTCATTATCTTATTTTGACTTATTCTAATCCCCAGTGAGTGAGTTTCAATTTTCCAGGCATTATCTGGACTGGAACTTTTCTCATTTTTCCCTTATCTGCAGTTGAGACTTTCTGGAGACCGATTTAGCAATCATCCACTGAATTAAAGTTTATTTCTCAAGTGATTGATATATCCATTTCTTTCCCCTCCCATCATTCCCACTCCCCTTCCAGACCGACCCACGGGATGTCTTTTTTTTTTTTTCCACATTTTTTCCTTCCACTTTTTTATTTTTTTCTTTCTTCCCCTTCATCCAGCCCTCTGTCTGTCCCTTTATCCTTATGGCTTCATCTCTCCACTCGTTTCTCTGTCTCTCCATCCGCAAATCCTTCCTCATCCTCTACCGTTCCCTTTCTCTCTCTCTCTCTCTCTCTCTCTCTCTCTCTCTCTCTCTCTCTCTCTCTCTCTCTCTCTCTCTCTCTCTCTCTCTCTCTCTCTCTCTCTCTCTCTCTCTCTCTCTCTCTCTCTCTCTCTTGCACTCCTACGCTTTCCCAAAAATATCTACTGATTTTACGAACCTTTTCAGCTGCTCATCTTCTTGTTTGTTCATCAGATGGAAGAGTTACACAAACCTTCTCTGAATGAGTGAGTGAATGGGAAAGGGAGGATGAGGGGACGGTGAGTAATGGAGGGAATATAGGGGAGGAGAGGGAGAAATAGTGAAAGGCTGTGAAAGGGAGACAGATCCAAAGTGTGTGTGGGTGAAGGGGGGAAAATACTGAAAAAAAAAGAAGTTTACGAAAAAGAGAAAGATGAGAAGGAAAGTGAGTAAGGAAGGATGGATGTAAGGGAGGAGATTAAGGAAAATTGAATAAGAGGGAGACGGGAAAGAGGTAATGAATGATTTACAGGGAAGAATAGGAGATTGTGCGTGAGGAAGGGAGAAGTGAAGGAATGAAGGAGGAATAAGAGAAAAGGACACATGAGGCAAGGAAGGAGAAAAAAAATTGTTACTAACGAAGAGAAGAAGAGATGGAAGGAAGATGGAGTGCTTGAGAACAGAAAACGGGATAAAGGAGAGAAGGAGGGAAGGGAAAAAGGAAAACATTCGATAAAACCTGAGTAATGGCCTCGTGCTACCATTTGGTCTGTTGAAATCAAAATAAATGGCCGGGTGGAGTTCAGAAATTTACACAAGTCTCCGTGTCTCGCATTGCACACACGCGCGCGCACACACACACACACACACACACACACACACACACACACACACACACACACACACACACACACACACACACACACAGAGAGAGAGAGAGAGAGAGAGAGAGAGAGAGAGAGAGAGAGAGAGAGAGAGAGAGAGAGAGAGAGAGAGAGAGAGAAGAGCGGTAATGAGAACCAGGAGATATCTGTGCGGGTGCTGGAATTAGATTTTGAGCGAAGGAAAGGGAAGAAAGGAACGGTGGTGGTGAGAGAGAGAGAGAGAGAGAGAGAGAGAGAGAGAGAGAGAGAGAGAGAGAGAGAGAGAGAGAGAGAGAGACTGTATGTCGTATTAATGTTGTGGTATTCCGGAATCCAGATCACATTTCTTTAATAAATGAAAAAATAAATCACAAGGTTAGGTTTGGTTAAGAAAGGAAAATACAGAATATACTTGCGCTTCCCTTAAGTAAATTTGCAAGTAAAAATTAATTTATGGAGTTCTCATGAAAGAGTTATTAATGTTTTTATTACTTTTAAGAATTATTAACCAAGAGGGCAAGCAAGTTATAACCGTAAAGTACAATAAAATAAGATTAAGGAAGAAAAGTGAATATGCCAATGTGAAATTTTAAGCAAAATGCTTTTTCCTTAGATAGTTTTTGCGAAGGTAACTTTATTTGCGAAAAAAATAATAATAATAATTTTTGAATTTAATATGATAAAGTCGTGCCTTTGTTTTGCCTCTGAGAAGGAAAAGAATTACCTAAGGTAACTCTCGGGAGGCAAAAGCATATAAGTGATTTTTCTTTTTAAGTTAATAAAAGAAAATGAACAACAGGAAGCTGGAAGACACAGGAGGTCAGAAAATTACTATTGTGTTGAAAGTTTCGAGTCAGTAAAGTAGAGACGAGAATGTATATAAAGATTTGACTGAAACCAGCTTAAGCAAGAGATAGTCGAGAGTGAAGTAGTATGAGTATTTGTAATGGCAATGGTAATAATAAAAGTGATAGTAGTAGTAGCTGTAGTAGTAGTAGTAGTAGTCAGGGTAGTAGTAGTCAGGGTAGTATAGCAGTGGTAGTAGTAATTTACATAGTAGTAGTAGTAGTAGTTGTAGTAGTTGTAGTAGTAGTAAGAGTAGTAATAGTAACGTAATGGCAGGCCGGCGTTCCGTAGCAATCACTTATGAGCGCAAGTAAGGGCACACCGAAGTAAATTAAAAGCAAACACGCCCTAAAAACAGAGAAATACGACACACATAACTCAACAATAACCTTGTAACGAAAAAAATTAAATCGTTCAATTTTTTTTTTTTTTCTCCTGAATAAAATGTAAACTTTTTTTTTTTTCTACCGTTGCCTTTAATCTTTTACAACACAAATCTGAAAATCCGTAGCAGTGTACATGTCCTTTACTTACTTTATGATACTCCCGGGTACTTTATAAAACACTGAAAATTATATTAGTTACAGAACGGAAGAGTGGAGGAGAGCAAAAAATAAAGTAAAATGGTTTTGTTGGGTGGCTAACATGCGAAAAACGGTGATCAGTAACTGGCCCAAAATAAAGAGTTTGAACCGAAGGATAAGCTGTAGGAAGCCATCTAATGTTTTTATGTTCTTAGGTCTACTAGTGGCAGTCCCTTGACAAAACCTACAGCAATACAAGGCGAGTAGAATCCCACACTGCCTTCCACTGTTTATCCTTTCCTCCTTCAGCCTCTAGTCCTCCAATGAAACCTGACAACTGACTTTCGATACATCAGTGTTGAACAAAATGCTGAATAGTGAAGTCAGTGTGGCAGTTCACTACACTTATGACACCGGCTGTACCTACCTATACCCACCAGTCATCCGTATATTACCTAATCCTCTCGTTGGTGTGATAGGTTAGTATAGTCACGCATGCAACGAAAGAAAACGGTGGGGTGGTTCCTGAAGAAACTGAAGAGGTGTTGAGTTTTTACGTGGGTTTGTGTGCATGATTAAAGGCGGGTTATGACTGCGGGGGCTTGGTGGTTATAAATATGTGATGCTGTTCATTTGATATGTAAATGACGTGCGCGGGAAGTACTTGAGGCATCCGTGTGTGTGTGTGTGTGTGTGTGTGTGTGTGTGTGTGTGTGTGTGGAGAGCATATTAATTAAACATACACAGGAGACATCTGCTCGCATTGCTTTATTCTCAGTCGACAAACAAGAGGATTTGGTTCATAAAAATGCCACCACGTTAGGAATTATGTATTTTGGAAATGTCAGGAGGAGATAGTTTGGAAATGGTAGCGTCTGGTCCTACCTTAGTTGTCCCAGAGAGAGAGAGAGAGAGAGAGAGAGAGAGAGAGAGAGAGAGAGAGAGAGTTACATCGTACCTTACATACATTAGACAGACAGACCTAAATACTTTATATCAATATCCTCCTTACTTATTACTGTGAATATAGGTAAGGAACCCGTACCAAATAAAACAATAAAGCCACACTCGTGAATAATGTCCAGGTGAGGCGGAGGGGCAGAAAAAAAAGGTCTCATCAGCATCAGGTAAACTAAGCAAATTGAATTATAAGTGATGAGGTTCATTTGGACTTCAAACCCGTGAATTAATGAATTATGTATGAAGGATATTCTGTTGAAATTACAGTTTAGTTTATTAGTGTTGTAGTTGTGGCTTTGTGTTGTGCCTCGTGCGTCATGCTGAGGGAAAGAAAGCAGGTTGTACACTTGTTTTTGTGACCCGAGTGCTTAATTGTTATTGGAGTCATGAGTACGCTAAAGAATTGTTAAAGGAAACCATGCGCGGCCGTTATGAGCAACAACTGCCATAAAGTAAAGAATGGCAGTATGAATGGCAGTATCTTTACACCACGAGTATAATCCACATTTGAAACCCTAAAAAATTCAACCCCGTAAAGTGACCTGTCTGACACATGGCGTATTAATCAACATCAGCATTAACATACGTAGGAAACTGTATTCACTCCCTTATTATTATTGCATGAAAACTGGAGGTTAATCTTGCTCTCTTCTACTCTCGTGCTCCTCTCCTCCCGTCTTGCCCACTCCCGGCCGCTCCTCACCCCAGCAGTGTTCCTCATATGCTTTTCCCTCCACATTTCCACCTTTGTACGGAGTTGACCTGATCTCGTTAAGCTGACGCGCTTTACACACCCATGGGAGGTTTTAGTGTAACCTTGTTCTGCATTCACGCCTGGGATGATACTACAGAGGACTGAACACGTCACAGCGCGTAATTTCATATTATATAATGTTTTTCTTTATCGTCCATGTGTCTTCGTTTAAATACCTGATGACTTGACTTATTAACTTGTCACATTTCATTAGCGGTTTATTTTACGTATTACAAAGCTTTCTTATCGTTCATATACCCACTCACTCGTACACGCAACAACTCGACTTTTCCTGTGAGTAAATATACCGCAGCGGCTCATTTCATACATTACTAAGTTCTGTTTTAATCCTTCATGCGTGTACCTAATGCAAACACTTCAGGATTAAACAAAATATGGATCGTCATGAATTATTCCTTGTGTCCCTTTTCCCGTGTGACTCGACAAAACGCAACACTTAACGGACATCAAATTACAATGAGGCACTGAGATTGACTGGGTCAGGAGGAAGAGACAGTAGGCACCTGCCGAAACTATAATTACTCCCAGTGAGGCCTAAAGCACTGGATCAGGGGGTGCTGTGAACCTAACATTAAACCCAGCTGTGATCTCACTGAATGTTTCCCTTTTGTCTCGTAACACAAGGGGGCAGATACAGCCTGCCTTCTAAAGACAACTCTCTTCCTCCACACAAAAGTACAAGCACTTAATTACACACACACCCTTCATTCAAAATTCAAAATTATCATGGTAACTCCGACACCAGCCCCGACACCAGTCCCTGAGTCTCCATCTAGGGAGGGGACCACATATGTCCCCAGGTTGGACTGCTTTTCTGGTATCGACCCTAAGTGTCTTGACATTTGCGGTCTTGCATTTAATTTTCAATCTGTAGAACACCACCTCTCCTATACTAAAACCGCATCTTCTTTTCCTCACTGAAACACAAGTGTCTGAGGCAACTGATAGTAGCCCCTCTTTTCTGTTCGCTCCTATTTTCTCTATCCTCATTTTCAGTCCAAAGCTGGATGTTGAGTAAATGTGTGCAACGACTTAACCTGCTCTCGTGCCCACGCTCTTGAATCTTTCGAGTTTTCCTCCATCTGGCTACGACTACAGAATCACTCTCAAACTAAATTTATCTGTGATATATACCTCTCACCTAACTCCTCTGACTATAGGAAATTCTTTGACTGATTAACTTCCAAAGTGGAGTACATTCTGACCCTCTTCCCTTTTGCAGAGATCTCCATTCTAGGAGACTTCAGTGTTCACCACCAGCTTTGGCTTTCATCTTCCTTCAATGATCATCCTGGTGAACTAATCTTTAACTCCGCTATCCTCTACAACCTAGAGCAATTGGTGCAGCACCCTACGCGTATTCCTGACCGTCTTGGTGATACGCCCAACATTCTTAACCTTTTCCTAACCACCAATCCTGCTTATGGTGACTCAACTGTGCCCCTCTTCTACACTGAACATCCTCGGTCTGTCCTTTACTTATAATCTAAACTGGAAATTTCACATCTCGTCTTTAGCTAAAACAGTTTCTATAAAGTTAGTCGTTCTGAGACGTCTCCACCAGTTTTTCTTATCCTTCCAGCTTCTAGCTCTGTACAAGAACCTTATCCGTCTATTTATGGAGTATGCTTCACATATCTGGGGAGATTCCACTCATACCGCTCTTCTAGACAGGGTGGAATCAAAAGCTTTTCGTCTCATCAACTCCTCTCCTCTAACTGACTGTCTTCAGCCCCTTTCTCATCGCCAGTGTTGCATCTCTTGCTATCTTCTATCGCTATTTTCATGCTAACTGCTCTTCTGATCTTACTAACTGCATGCCTCCCCTCCTCCCGTGGCCTCGCTGTACAAGACTTTCTTCTTTCTCACCCCTATTCTGTCCACCTCTCTAATGCAAGAGTTAACCAGTATTCTCAGTCATTCATCCCTTTCTCTGATAAACTCTGGAACTCCCTGCCTGCTTCTGTATTTCCACCTTCCTTTGACTTGAACTCCTTCAGGAGCGAGTTTTCAAGACACTTATCCCCTTATTCAGGGACCGGCATCTCAGTGGGCCTTTTTTTTTTATTGGATTTTTTTCCTTTGGCCGGTGTCCCTCCTACATAAAAAGAAAAAAAAAGGACAACATGCACTTATTTTTTACGAGTGTGTTGAATACTTTAAGCTTTATTGGGTTTATAATTACAATACTGATGGTGCAATGCGTGTTACTGCGAATGAGTGATATATATTCAATATTTTCATGAAGCTTTTTTATTGTTCTGGTCTAGCTTTCTTTGAATTCAGAAAACAAAGAAAATGGTTTCCTGGATACACAGAAAAAAAGGGAGAATATGAAGTTAATCTTGTCTTTCCTAGGAGACAGATTTATTTTTAGTGTTAAAAGTTATGTAATTATGGAATTGAGAAAGGTTGTCCAGCAGTGAAAGGATTTGTGTCTTGTCCCAATCAGCGTTGTCACCGCCAATTTTGTACAATGTAAGAGAGTTTTAGGTGGTTAGTTTTCTTACCTGCCACCAGAGGGACGCGACTTTACGTGGAAATAGATGAGGATGCTGTGTGTATATTTTTAGTTGTTGACATCGGAGAGGTTACGATGGTTAGGTCAAGTCAGGTTTAAGTTGTAGAATAGGAAAGATTATAGTGATTAGATTAGATTATGGTGGTTATATTAGATTAGGTAAAAGTTAGGTTCTTGATATAGGAAAGGTTACGGTGGTTAGGTTAGGTTAGGGTGTTGACACAGGAAAGATTATGGCGGTTAGTTGTCCTCCTCGCCACCAGAGGGACGTGCCTGTAGCGGGGGAGGGTCAGGGAGGGACGGGTCTGTGGGGATATATATATTTGCGTTATGAGCGTGAAAGATATATTGATATCTGTTAATACAAAAATGTTGCCCGTATGAATTTAGATTATGTCAGGTACATAGAGGCTAATATTTTTCCTTTACCAGCCCTGCCACTACCACCACCACCACCACCACGCAATAAAAACACTATCACGACCACCACCACCACCACCACCACCACCACCACCACCACCACCACCGCTTCCATGCCACCGACCAAACAATCACTAAACTGTTTTAACATTATTAATTCCGCGCCCTGAGGCTCTGAGCTGCAAAGGCACAACATATTCCCCTCAACCTCCCTCATCCCATCCTCCCATCCTTCCCTCACCCTCCTCCTCCCATCTTTCCATCACCCCCATCCTCCCCTCCTCCCATCATCCCTCATCCTCCCATCTTCCCCTCACCCTCCTCCTCCCATCATTCCTCTTCCTATACTCCCTTCACCTCCTCCTCCCTTCTTCCACTATAATCACCAGTACTAACTTTACCCTCACGATCTCCCCATTCCCTTCTCCCTGTACCTTCATTCCCCTTCTTCCCATTGCCCATATTCTCCCCTTCCTTTACCTTCTCCCTGTACCTTCATTCCCCTTTCTTTCCCATCGCTATCTCACCCATCCCCTTCCCCCTGTACCCTCCATATTCTCCCTCCCTGTAAGCTTCTTTCCTCTTGCCATATCCCCTTTCTCCCATCACTATCCCTCCATTCCCCTCACCATCTCATCCTTCCATTTAATACCACATCTTTCCCCTCACCACCTCCCATTCCCCCTTCCCTACACCCTTTTCACCGTCACTTGTTCCCTCACCCATCAATAAGCATCTCCCTGCATCACTTCACTTGCTTCCCTCCTTCCGCTTCCCCTCCCCCCCCTCCCCTCCTCTAGCACCGCCCTACCACCCCCTTCATCCACACATCCCTCAAGCGCTAGGGACCAAGTAATGAAATTTGTCCCTCAAAGCTTATGTTATTATTTTTACATAGGGTTGATTCACGTACTGTTTGATGCGCCAGACTCCTGCAGGGCAAACGCTTCCACTTCTGCCCTCCTCCCGCCGACTCTGTCCCTTAGCCCGCATGTTCTACTGTACCTGTCCGTCTGTCTGTATGTCTGCTGGGATAGAATTGTTGGTACATGTTTGGACCAGTGAGGAAAGAGAGGTAGGATGAAATATTCGTGCGTGTGTGTGTGTGTGTGTGTGTGTGTGTGTGTGTGTGTCAGGCGTGGGGGTGGTTAGAATGACAGCGTGTAGTGGTGTGTAGCGGTGCGTGGTGGTGATGCGTGGCAGCTTGCCTTAGAGAGAGAGAGAGAGAGAGAGAGAGAGAGAGAGAGAGAGAGAGAGAGAGAGAGAGAGAGAGAGAGAGAGAGAGAGAGAGAGAGAGAGAGAATATGCTCAGTGGTGATGCAGTGATTGGTAACACTGCGTATATAATGTAAAAACGAACGTACAGAGGTGATGGGAGCTTTGTGGGATGGGTGGAGATGGTGGTGGAGGTGAGAGGAGGTGAGGGGGAGGTAAGGGGAAGTGAGGAGAGGCGAGGGGAGATGAGTAGGTGCTGGAAACAATGGAGGTGAACTGCTATGACGGCTCTGTAAAGAAGGAGGGGGAAGAGGAGGAGGAGGAGGCATAGAACACAATAAGGAAGAGGAGAGAGGAGGAGAAAAGGGAAAAGGAGGTCTGAGGCATAGAACACAAGTAAATAAGAAG
This sequence comes from Scylla paramamosain, assembly GCF_035594125.1. Taxonomy (NCBI): domain Eukaryota; kingdom Metazoa; phylum Arthropoda; class Malacostraca; order Decapoda; family Portunidae; genus Scylla; species Scylla paramamosain. The sequence continues at coordinate 3,351,737 of NC_087178.1, forward strand.
GAAGAGGAAAGAGGAGGAAAAGGGGGAAAAGGAGGAGGAGGCATAGAACACAAGTAAATAAGAAGGAAGAGGAAAGAGGAGGAAAAGGGGGAAAAGGAGGAGGAGGCACAGAGCACAAGTAGATAAGGGGGAAGAGGAAAGAAGAGGAGGAGGACAGGGGAGAGGAGGAGGAGGCACAGAGCACAAGTAAATAAGAGGGGAGAGGAAAGAGGAGGAGGAGGACGGGTAAGAGGAAGAAGAGGTATAGAGCACAAGTAAATAAGAGGGAAGAGGAAAGAGGAGGAGGAGGAGGAGGAGGAGGCACGGACTACAAGTAAATAAGAGGGAACAGAAGGAACAGGAGGCAATGAAGGCATGAGGAGAGGAAGGAGGGAAGAAATGAAGTAGGGCGGCTGTCTGAGGGTGAGAGGGAGAGTGGAGAGGTGAGGGGGTGAGGGAGAGTGGAGAGATGAAGGGGTGAGGGAGAGTGAACAGGTGAGGGGATGAGGGAGAGAAGGCACAGCTCCGTCCAGCTCTCAACACACCTGGTGAATCTCACGACGCGGGCAGGTAAGCGTGAGGCGCCGCTAGATCAGCAAGAGCTACCTGCTGACCGCGAGAAGAAACTGGTTACGTTGCAAAGGTGCCCCCGCGCTCACCCATTAGTGCCAGGTAAGGGAATACGTATAGGCTTCATTCTTCATAAATCCATTGAAGCTTGATTAAACTCGCGTTCATAATTAACTGAGCGTTGACTAATGCGTCTATTTCAAAACACTGTGCACATTTCGCCGTGAATTTGCTCCTGCTGCTGCTGCTACTGCTGCTGCTGCTGCTGCTGCTGCTGCTGCTGCTGCTGCTGCAATGGCGGGAAATTAAATGAGAGGTGAGATAGGATTGTATTGAACAGCGGTGCTATTTTTCCCCCTTTTTTTTCCTTTTCATGAATAGACTATGTATAATTTCGTGTAGAGAGAGAGAGAGAGAGAGAGAGAGAATTAGTCAGTCAGTCAGTCAGTCATTAACAAAGGCACCAGTCCCGTCTGTATTGTGACCTGCTTTCAGTCTAATTCCTCAGTCTCCTTTAGTATTAGTCTGTCTAGATATCCACTTTTCTTTTTTTCCTTACTTTCCTCCACGTCCCACTTCCATCATCCATTTGTCCACCTCTTTCCCTCCTGGTACGTGCGCGTCTTTGTCGTGGCGTCCTTGTTTCCTGGACTTATGAGCCGCCAGCTTGGTGAAAACTCTACCCAAACACTGACTATGACAAATGACTAGCAATTTCTCACACGCCTTCCCTTCCTTCCCTTCCTTTCCTTCTTTCATTTTCTCCCCTTCCTTCCTCTTATTGTCTGCTTTCCCTCTCCTACCTATTGCATCTCGTTTCTCTAAGTTTTTTTTTCTTTTTTTTCTCGTATTCGCAGTGTATCTTTCCATTCTGCCTCGTGTCTCCTCGTTCTTCTATCCATCTGCTCTCTTTTGCTCCTCTACTAACTCTCTGTCGTTTAGTCTCTCTCTCTCTCTCTCTCTCTCTCTCTCTCTCTCTCTCTCTCTCTCTCTCTCTCTCTCTCTCTCTCTCTCTCTCTCTCTCTCTCTCTCTCTCTCTCTCTCTCTCTCTCTCTCTCTCTCTCTCTCTCTCTCTCTCTCTCTCTCTGCCTTTTTTTATTCTCGTGTTTTCACTGCTTCCCTTCCTTTCTTTCGTTTTCTTTTCATTTGTTTTCCAGCTTATCTCCACCTGATTTTTTTTCCATTGTTCTTTAAACTTTAATCTGTCCTCACCTCCTTTCTTTCCAGCATCTTTCTTTCTCCTCCCTCCTCGCTTTCTTTCCTTGTTTCTTCTTCTCTTTCTCTCTCACTTTCCTCCCTTCGTCTTTCTCATTTATTCAGAGTGGAGGGAAAACAAAGGAGCCATGAATGAAAACGTTTGGTGGTGAAAACGTTCCCTTGATGATGAAAACGTTCTCCGCAAACTGTTTATCATTGTTGCTTGATGACAAAGTTGAAGTATTAATAATGGTGCTGTGCTGTGTGTGTGTGTGTGTGTGTGTGTGTGTGTGTGTGTGTGTGTGTGTGTGTGTGTGTGTGTGTGTGTGTGTGTGTGTGTGTGTGTGTGTGTGTGTGTGTGTGTGTGTGTGTGTTTACGTGTAGGTACATGTTCCAGTCCTTCCTCCTTCATATCAATTATTGTATTTGCTCACAGTTGATTTTCCACGCGAGTCTTCATTCTTTTTCCCTGACGTGTCATAATATTTGTCTGAGATTCTGGCGCTAAATAATAGGAAGCACATTGGTTGCGGTGCTGAAATTTGCAAGTGTTGAGGTAATGGAATATGCAGTGTGGTTGACAACTTTTACCTCCGCGTTTGTTTTATACGGCAGAACTGTCCTGTCTCGCTGTCTGTAAAACATTAGTGTATAAATAAGGTAGACACTCGGAAGTAATTAATAGGAGCACGTAGACATTCACGGCTCCTTTGTAACTAAATTAATTTCAACCCTTCCGGGACACCACTTACCTGTATTTTTTTTTTCTTTTTCTTTTTTTCTTTTTTTTTTTTTGGAAATGGCAATTAGCGTGGGTTTTATTTCCAGCGATTTTTAAAGTTCTTGCTGTTTTTTTTTATTTCGTGTGTGTTTGTGTTAGAAAGAGAGAGAGAGAGAGAGAGAGAGAGAGAGAGAGAGAGGGAGAGAGAGAGAGAGAGAGAGAGAGAGAGAAAGTATTTTGTTCATTGTAGCTCTTCATCTCTATTTTCTTTTTCCTTGCAGTTTTATGTGTCGCTGTGTTATCTCTCTCTCTCTCTCTCTCTCTCTCTCTCTCTCTCTCTCTCTCTCTCTCTCTCTCTCTCTCTCTCTCTTCCGACATCATTATTTTTTAACTTTTTTATAACTTTTTTTTTTTTTTTAATCGTGGCCTTTAATTTTCTCGTCCTCAGTGCCACTGTTTGTGTTGTTATTGTTGATTTGTTGCTGCTGCTGTTGTTGTTGCTGCTGCTGCTCTTGTTATTACCGCTGTTGTTGTTGTAGTTGTTGTTGTCATTGTTGTGTTGTATCTATTGTCATTTTTAGTCCTTTTCTCCCTCCATCCTTTTTTTTCTTTTTTTTAGCACGGCTTACGTTAACAAATTCTGAGGTTCTGCTGGCCACAATATTAAAGTGTCTCTATATTCGCCATAAACTTAGCCCATTAAGAAGAGCCAGTGTAGCTTCGTACCGTGGAGTCTGGTACCGTAACTCATAAGGTCATTGTTGGTACATTATGGTTTTCCTTGCTCAGGTGAAATCTCGTATGTACCCACCGTACCCTCACCTGCCCACGCTTTCCTCCCCCCTTTCCCTCACGTTCTCTCTCCCCTCGCCGCCCCTTTCCATCTCCCCTCCTCTTAATCATATTTCTTTTCCTTGTCCCTCGCCCCATTACTTAGTTTTCTTCATTCCTTCTTGTGTATTCGTCCATTAATCCTTATTTCATTCCCTTCCTTTACTTTCCCCCTCACTTCCCCTCCCCTTTCCACCTCACTTCCCTTCCTTCCTCTCCCTCCTTCTATCCCTTCCTCTGATGCATCGTTTTCTCTTTATCTCCCCTTAATATTCATCCATTACTCTCAACTCCCTTCTTTTTTTTTTCTCCCTTCTTTATTCTTCTCTTCATCAAGCACATGTCCCTCCCTTCCTCCCTTCCTCCCTTCTCTCTTCCAGTCTTTCCATGCCTCTCTCTTTTCCTCACACTCTCCCTCCCTCCCTCTTTACTTCACATCCCCTCCTTTCCTCCCTCACTCAAGAACATAATCTTTCTTTCCCTCCCTCTTTTCCTCACTTCTCCCTTGCTCCCTGCCTCCCTCAAGAAAATCTTTCCATCCCTCCTTCCTTTCCCTCACACTTCTCTCCCCCTCCCTCCCTTCCTTACACCCCTCTTTCCCTTTCTCCCTTCCTTACACCCCTCCTTTACTCCTCCCATCCTTACACCCCTTCTTTCCTCCCTCCCATCGTTACACCCCTCCTTCCCTCCCTGCCTTCCTCCTCCCTCAAGAACACAATCATTCCTTCCCCCCGTTTTCTTCACACCCCTCTCTCTCCCTCTCTTCTTCCCTCCCGCACTTCCTCCCTCCCTCGCTGAAACACACCTTCACACCACAACACAGGGGTTCGGGAAGGCTGAAAAATGTGTAAGTCGGTCATTAATTTTATCTTTTGACGGTAAATACACTCCAGAGCAAAATATTTCCTGGCACTAAACGCTCTCCTTAAAGTTACTTGAAATATGTCACACCTGAACTTAGCGAGTCTTGGCCTTACTCCCCTCCTCTCCTTTCCCTCCTCTTCCTCCTTCTTTCCCTTTTCTTTCTTTTCTTTTTCCTTTTTTTCCCTCACCTTTTCTTTCCTTACCTCTCCTTTCCTTGTCTTGTCTTCCTTTCCCTTAACCGGTTTTGCCTTACCTTACCTTAAATTACCTCACCTTACCCTTTCTTGCTTTATTTTTCTTTCCCTTCTCTTTCTTCGCTTTCCTTTCCTTCCCTCGCCTCCCATTCCCTTGTTTTGTCTTCTTTTCTATTACCCTACTTTACCCTACCTTGCCTTGCCTTGCCTAAGCTTTCCTTCTCATCCCTTCCTTTCTTTTACCTTTTCTGTCTTTATCTCATAATTTTTTTCTTTATCTTAACATTTCTTTCGTTACTTTACCTTATTTTTCATCATCACCTTCTCTTCCCTTCCTTCTCTCCTTCCCTTCCCTTCCCTTCCCTTCCCTTCCCTTCTCTTCTCGTCCCGTGCAGTAGTGATTTCCATTTCCCTGTTTTGCTTAATAATTTCTTCCTTAAATATCCCATAAGTTTGTGAGATGATTGCAAAAAATTCAGTAATATAGCGTGTAGTGTCGTGTATATATTTTTTTTCACATTTTTTTTCTTTTTTTTTGCTCGTGCCTTCACACACACACACACACACATACACACACACACACACACACACACACACACACACACACACACACACACACACACACACACACACACACACACACACACACACACACACACACACACACACACACACACACACACACACACAGTCTTCCTTTTTTTTAATATATATAGAAGTGAAAAGAAATAGTGCATACATATACAACAATTACAAAGTTGAACTGCACATTCTGACATTCTCTCTCTCTCTCTCTCTCTCTCTCTCTCTCTCTCTCTCTCTCTCTCTCTCTCTCTCTCTCTCTCTCTCTCTCTCTCTCTCTCTCTCTCTCATTTTGTTGTCAGGTACAGGCTTGCGTTACGCTCGACAATATCCTGGAGTATTAGCGAATATTCAACTGATACATGAGTAATTAATGCAGATGAAGCCCTTGCGAGTTGAGCAACCGGAGTGACATATCAAGGCGAGCCAGTAATTCGATAAGAGAAGAAGAGAGAAGTAGGTTGCAGGAGGAGGAATGAGAAGTAGGTAGGAAAATGCATTGCTCTCCACCTCACTTCAAATTTTCGTTCTTATTTCTTTTCCTACTCCTCCTTCTCCTCTTCTATTTATTTTTTTACTCTTCGTTACTTTTTTTATTCTTCGTTTGTTTTTCTTGTTCCTCCATGCTTTTGTTTTTCTTTCTACTGTTTTTGCTGTTTTTCCTGTTATGCAATGTGTCTTTTTTGTGTTATTTTGTTTTTTTTTGTGTTTCTTGTTTTTTTCTCAATGTGTCTCTTTCTTATCGCTTCATATTTTCCTCCTATCCCCACTCTTCGTCTTCCCTCATTCATAATTCTTCACTTTGTTACCTCATATTCTCCATTATATGTTTTTACTCTTGTTTTCTTTCCTGTTCCAATATTTGCCTGACGCCTTTCCTATTCTCATTTTTTTTTCTTGTTTCCTTCTTGTCTTCCTGTCTCCTGCTTTCCTCCTTGTATCCTTATTGCCTCCTTGCCATCCTTCTCTTCTGTTGCGTCATCTTTTTTTTTCTCCCACGTATGATGAAACAAATCAGTCGAAGTCTCGTTTCCCGTACGAGCAAAAAATCTTCTTATCGAGTGATAGAAAATAGTGGTTTTCTGATATTTTCTCTTTCCGTTCAAGGTGATTTCTTTGCCTTATAGATCCATGTATTGTTCTTTTTTTTATGTGTGTGTGTGTGTGTGTGTGTGTGTGTGTGTGTGTGTGTGTGTGTGTGTGTGTGTGTGTGTGTGTGTGTCCGACGTCAGTGGTTTTTTCGTGTTCTGTTTTTGTGATGTTCCTTGACGCGAGGTGTGGGAAGAGATAAGTCGTCTCTTTCATTTCCTCTCATCAGGTGAAAAGTCAGTGGCGTGTGAGTAGTGGCGTTGCGTTTAATCTCCTGGCTTTGTAAGTGGTAGGGAGCTTTGCATTGTGTCTTGATACCCTTGTGAATTGTAGGCCTTGAAACACACACACACACACACACACACACACACACACACACACACACACACACACACACACACACACACACACACACACACACACACACACACACACACACACACACGCACGCACACACGTCATAATAATCAATAGCTAACAAGAGGACTCTTCCCGGACGCCACTGGATCAACAACTCAGTGAGCGAGAATCCGATTACTGAGAGAGAGAAAGATTATAGGATTCTTCTCTCCCTGGGGTAGCGTTGCGCAGGGTTCGTATCCTGTACCGCCACCTACACTCACAGGAATTACAGGAACCTTACCAGCCTACACTTACACCTCACTACAACCTCCCACACCTGCAGCGCCCACACGTACGTTGTTGTATCCATCTATATACCTGTTTGACGTCACCTGTTCATCGTACCTGTTGCCTCACACCCCGCCGTTCCATTATTAGCCTCACCTTCACCTCTCCTTCAACACCTGCAGCGGAACACCTGTCGATGGTAATATTGGAGTTTTACCTCGTGTTCGCAACGCATCGTATCGTTAATGCAGAAAATATGTGAATGAAAAGTAATGGTTGGAATGGTAATGTTGCGAATTCAGTCTGGCGTAGCTATTATTGCTATTTTTTTTTTTTTTTTTCATTTTTTATTTAGTCTCTCCCTCACTCTTAAAATTGAGTGTGGTAATTATCACTCTCTCTCTCTCTCTCTCTCTCTCTCTCTCTCTCTCTCTCTCTCTCTCTCTCTCTCTCTCTCTCTCTCTCTCTCTCTCTCTCTCTCTCTCTCTCTCTCTCTCTCTCTCTCTCTCTCTCTCTCTCTCTCTCTCTCTCTCTCTCTCTCTCTCTCTCTCTCTCTCTCTCATTTTCATGTTTCGTTTATTTCAGTCAGAAAATAAGATTAAGTCTGCAGCGTCGTATCGTGAAACTTTTACAGATTCAATAGTCAGTTTGGTGGCTGTCTTCTTCATCTTTTGTTATCGTTGTGCGAACTTTACATTTTTTGTCGGACGAGCTTCATGCAGTATCTGGACTTTTAATTACATATATTTCTTTTTCTTTTTTTTTCTTTTGGTGGAATTCTCGTTTGTATTAATGTTGCAGGGACGTGTGTGTGTGCGTGTGTGTGTGTGTGTGTGTGTGTGTGTGTGTGTGTGTGTGTGTGTGTGTGTAAACCTAAGTAGAGAGAGATTTGAAGCTTTTAAAATCATTCCTAGTTTGTTTATTTCACTCCGTAAGCTCAAGCCTTTCCACTGACCTGGATTGAGGAACATCAGGAAGGGGGGAGGGAAATAAAAATAAAAATAAAGGCGGAGGAAAGAAAAAGATGCGATTTCTCGGAGTCTACGGAGGTAAAAGTGGAAGATATGAACTCTCAAGTAGAACCGAAAAGACGCGGAAAGAAACTTGGAATAAAAAAAAAAGATCGAAAAAGTGTGAGGAGAGAACAAAATAAAAAAAAAAAAGAGGAGGAGAAGGAAAGGAGCAGGAAGAGTAAGACAAAGGAAGGACAAAATAACAAGAGATGAGGACAACGAACGCGAACAAAAGGAAGCATCACAAGGGAAACAGAGTAACTTATTGATAAACTTCGCAAGGAGTTTGGACCCAAAGTTAGACCGACACGCTCCTGCTGGGCTAGTGGCGACGGTGGTTATCCCTTACTTTCCTCTCTCTCTCTCTCTCTCTCTCTCTCTCTCTCTCTCTCTCTCTCTCTCTCTCTCTCTCTCTCTCTCTTTCGTTAGTTGTAATGCAAATTTGACCCGTCCGACTATCACACAGGGACCAAGGGCGTGGGAAAGAAAACGGAGGTGAAATTAAGGGTGACGTGTACTCGTATGTGTTTTCTTTTCGTTTCGTCCTAATTGTTGAAATGTGCGTGTGTGTGGATTCGTGTTTATGATCTTTGTTTTCAGCTGCGTTCCTGTGTTTCGTTGTTTATTTTTTGTGTGTATTCAGTTGCACAGAATATTATTCACTTGTGCGCTGTCTCTATACAGTCAAATTTCATATTTCACAGCAAATAACAATATCAGAATACAATTACCACACGAGGAGTGATCAAATATACATTTAGATTAATTTTCTAACTCAGAGAAGAGACCAGCAAACCTAATTACATATCCAATACCTACACGTCCACAACAATTATCACCTTCAAGCCAACCTACCTATCCACCTGCCTATCTAAATAATAACTTTTGCTTCTACATGCTGTATCACACACATTAACACACATAATTACTCGTAGCATCGACAGTTTTTAGTTTCCTTTTTGTGTGAAGGAGTCGAATAACGTGCTATAAAAAATAAAAAGAATGATAAACTAGTTCCCACCTCCATACAAGTTCAGAGGGGAAAGATTCTAACCACTAGATAATTCACACGTAACTGACACCAAATTACGTGACCTGACTCTTGTGTATAGTACGTATCTAATTACCTACAATACCAGGCGCCTTTATCCCTACCTTGCCCTCACCTGTCCAATTAGTGACGAGCACCCTACTCACCTGGTGTAGTAGGCAGGTAAGCACAGGCAAGCGTACCGGAAGATAAAAAGCAAACAGGGAGGTGGCTGTCCACACATGATTATAGGCAATGTTGACTCAGGTGACGCTCGGCTGGCGGCAGCACAGCGCCACGCTCCTCTTCTTGTCTTCATGGGGAAGGAAGCCGCGAGGAAAGTCAGGCTTGTGTCTCTGGCGGTAGAAGAGGAAAGGAAATACATTGGTGTCCTTTTTGTCTGCTTGTCTATGGGCGTGTGTGTGTGTATGTGTGTGTGTGTGTGTGTATGTGTGTGTGTGTGTGTGTGTGTCTGTGTGTGTGTGTGTGTGTGTGTGTGTCTGTGTGTGTGTGTGTGTGTGTGTGTGTGCCTGTGAGAGAGAGAGAGAGAGAGAGAGAGAGAGAGAGAGAGAGAGAGAGAGAGAGAGAGAGAGAGAGAGAGAGAGAGAATTGGAAAGGACGTGAGGAATTGTAAATAAAATAGGAGGAATGTTATGAAGAATTCAGTTATTAGCAGCAATGCAAATTATTTATTTGTATCGAATAATGAAAGACATTATGTGAATCTAAGATGCACACACACACACACACACACACACACACACACACACACACACACACACACACACACACACACACACACACACACACACACACACACACACACACAGTTCTCACTCGGCACACGCAGTAAAATATTCATGACTCGTCACAACCCACAAACTTCAGTACACACACACACACACACACACACACACACACACACACCCGACGAGGGTTAGAATTCACAAAGTTTAGAAACAACCACCCACACACACACATAAACACACACACACACACACACACACACACACACACACACACACACACACACACACACAGGAGACAACCCAAACCTATCTCTCTCCCATCCTTACGAGAGAAAACTTTACATGTAGTATCGAAGGGGATCTCTTTAAAAGTTAGTACAGTCAGAATTCCTTATAATAGATTTAAGGTTACGAATGTCTGATGTGGTGAAAGCTGAGATGTCCTTAGAGGGAGACGAAGAGAGAGGAGAGAGTGAAAAAAAAAAATCTTTATGAATATGCATAGAAGTAGTGCAGATATATATATATATATATATATCCTAAATCCGCTTCCCTTTCACCCTAATCCTTATAAAATTGAAAGTATGAACGCTGTCCACTCCGCAGAGCCACAAGGATAAACATTCGAGAGTCGCAGGAGACCGCAGGGAGAGAGAGAGAGAGAGAGAGAGAGAGAGAGAGAGAGAGAGAGAGAGAGAGAGAGAGAGAGAGAGAGAGAGAGAGAGAGAGAGAGAGAGAGAGAAAGTAAGTGGTGGTAGAAAAATAAGGAGAGTGAGGATAGGAAGAGGAGAGAAGCAAAGACAAAGGAAGGAGATAGGGAGAGCAGGAAAGGTACCATAGGAAGAGAGGGAGGCACGGAAGGGAGGAGTGGGAGAAGATAAGGAAGGAAGGGAGCAGAGGAACAGAGAGAGAAACGGAAGCAAGGAGTGGGAGGAGATAAGAGACGGGGGAAGAGAGAGAGAGAGAGAGAGAGAGGAAAGGACAAACAAGTGAGAGGAAATAGTGGGTGTTTGTAGGAAGTTTTTACCAGGATGTGCGTTGGTGTGTGTGTGTGTGTGTTTGTGTGAGTGTACGTACGTGGCCATGCATATGTAAACTCGTGTGCGGGAATGTTTATATGCACTCGGTTTACAGATACACACAAAAAAAAAAAAAGTACAGAAGGTCACGATTCGTAAGTACTCACACTACGCGATGAAACGGTAGACGAGAGCGGACGGTAGAAATTGTAGAGCAACGCAATACAATAATAGTGAAAGTGTGTGGAGCCGAAGCGCGGTTAGATTCCATTTCCTCTATGACACCACACAAAGGAATCCAATTAATTGATGTCGCCTATTGGTCAGCGCTGTGAAAGATCGCCTCGGCCTTCATTCAGCACGTGATGTAATGAAAGGGTGATTAGCGCCGGCCAGGTGTGGAAGTCATGAGGGCAGGTTAATGAAAGGTGTTTAATGGCGTGAGTTGCGGTCTTGTTTGTGGTGTTCGTAATGTGTGTGTGTGTGTGTGTGTGTGTGTGTGTGTGTGTGTGTAGCTGGTTTTTGTCCTATTTGAAGTTTGAATCCGGATGTGATTTTTTTTTCATTTTCTCCACTTTTTTTCTTTCTTTTATAATTGTATATGCTCTTTCCTGCCCCTCGTTTCGTCAGTCAGCTAGTCGGTTGGTTTGTCAGTCACTACGCCAATCAGTCATTCATTTGTTCTCTCATTTGGGAAGTCGGTTTGTCACCCTCAGTCAGCCAGTCAGTTAGTGGATCAGTCACTCAGGTGGTCAGATGGTCAGTCAGCCAGTCGGTCAGTCACTCATTCAGTCGATCAGATAGTCAATTATTATTTATTTATATGTTTATTTATTTATTTTAACCTTCACATGGTGGAGAAGTATATATAAAGGCATTGAGACATATACAGCTCGTTTCCACTAGCGGACAGATTACATAAAATGTTTAAAAGTTATAAAATGCTAAAGTATATTAAAACACTTAAAATACAGAGGCAAAAATGTACATAACATTACGTTAAAATGACCTTGTTAGAAGCTTGACTATGTAATACTCATTAGACCATGGCTTCTTATATTTTTCATGATACAGCATACCAAGAAAGAGTCAACCAATCCATCAGATTCTATTCCACCAGGTTTACGGACATTATAGTATAACAGATTTGTTGGTGACACCCATACTTATATTATAATTCGTGCGAGAAGTGTAGCTGGTATTACTATATTCTTAGTAATAAATAAACTGAGAAAGTATATACAAAGGTGCCTAGTGGGTGAGTTTATAGAGCAAATTCTCGTTAGTCAGTCAATCAGTCAGTTGGCCAGTCAGTCAGTTAGGCAGTCGATTAGTCGCTTATGTTCGTAATCATGAATTCGTGAGACCATTTTTGTTGAGCGTTCGTCATCATTAAGTCAGCCCATTTAGTCATTCAGCTCCGGGGTAATCTGAGCGAAATCCCTGAGTCTTAAAAAAGAGATGGTCATGATCAACATTGCCGTATAATTACAGACCAAATTGACTTAGGCCTTTAATTGTCGTTCAACTACGTAATTTACCTCGTTAAGCGTCTGCATTGTGTTTTGGATCTGATGTAGTTAAAGCAAGAATAACTATAATGTGCAAACGTATCTTTTCCTAAACAGCCTTCAATATTTTTTTTTCATTTTCCTCCCTTCCGTTTCTGTTTTTCCTGCTAAAATTAATCATTTTAAGCCTCCGACTATTCCTTTTTTTTTTTTTTCTTTCCCTCTCACTCTGCCTCTCCATTTGCCTTTCCATCTCTCCCTCTCACTGCCCTCTCCTCCCCTCAACCGTCCCTCCATACCTCACTACCGGTTTCCTTCCCTCCTCTCCCTCCCTGCCCACCAGTTCCCATCCTCTAGAATTTCCATATCAAGCATCAGTTATTGGTGACAGTTAGGCGCATATGTCTGGCTCCGAAATGTAAACAGAACGATGCATTTCTGACTAAATTGCCGGTTTGCGTTCTTACATTGTTGGCTGAAGTGTGTGTGTGTGTGTGTGTGTGTGTGTGTGTGTGTGTGTGTGTGTGTGTGTGTGTGTGTGTGTGTGTGTGTGTGTGTGTGTGTGTGGCTCCATTCTATCTTTTCGTATACGCTTGTGATGCTTTAGAAGTGTAATTGGTGATGTTGAAATGATTGCCCGTCCCCTCATCTGTGTTTTTCTATGTAAGAGGGGCACCGGCCAAGGGCAAACAAAAGAACAATAAAAAAAAAAGGACCACTGAGGTGCCAGTCCCCAGAAATACGTCAAAAAGGATAATCCAGACCTGGAGGATGTCTTGAAACCTTCCTCTTTAAACAGTTCATGTCATAGGAAGGAGAAAATGCAGAACCAGGTAGGGAGTTCCAGAGTTTACCAGAAGAAGGGATGAATGACTGAGAATACTGGTTATCTTTTGCATTATAGAGGTGGACAGAACAGGGTGAGAGAAAATAGAAAGTTTTGTGCAGCGAGGCCGTGGAAGGAGGGGAGGCATGCAGTTCAGAAAATCAGAACAGTTAGCGTGAAAATAGCGGTAGAAGACAGCAAGAGATGCAACATTGCGACGATGAGAGAGAAGCTGGATACATTCAGTTAGAGGAGAGGAGTTGATAAGTCGAAATGCTTTAAACAGAGATAGTTTTTATTTCGTATTGTGTCTGTGTGTGTGTTTTCCTTCTTGAATTCTGTTTAGTGAAGAATGTTGCAGCGATCAGTGTCCAGTAGCTAGTGACTGCTTAGTGAGTACTTTGTGGTGCGTGAGTGAAAGGTACACATCTCTACTTGTTCAAGAAAGGTAAAGGAAAGTAGGTAATGAGATGCTGAAGATGGTGAGGAAAAATTACCTGTTTTACGAAAGGTGATGCAAGAAAGTAGTGATGTTAGGAATGACAGTGAGAAATGTTATGTCTGGAACGATGAAGGAAAGTATGTTTTCACAGAGAGAGAGAGAGAGAGAGAGAGAGAGAGAGAGAGAGAGAGAGAGAGAGAGAGAGAGAGAGAGAGAGAGAGAGAGAGATGCATCCTCTTTACTCTCTGCTCTGTCTCTCCATTTCCTGTCCCTCTTTCCAACTGGGAATATACCAACTGAGAATACACAGCTTAGAGAGACTTCCCTGTACACACACACACACACACACACACACACACACACACACACACACACACACACACACACACACACACACACACACACACACACACACACACCCATGCACACACCACACACACACACACACACATGCACACACCGATTTCCTAATGCCGTGTACCGCCGATCCAGTTTTAGGCCTTTAGTTTTCTCGTCTTTTTTTTCCCTTCTAGTCGAAGCAACATAAACGACACGAAATCCTGTCCCGGCTCGTGTAAGTGGGCGGACTGTCAGCTCGTCCTTGTCAGTCTCGTTTGGCTGTATTTGGTAAGCGCTGCCGTCTGTCTGTCTGTCTGTCGGTCGGTCTGTCTGTCTGTCTTTTTCTGTCTGTGTCTCTTGAATTTCCTCGTCATGGTTTGCTTTCGTATTTCCTCTTAATTTCCTACCCTTCGTTGTTGTTAATTTCTCACTGGTAATTGTTTCACCTTTCTCATTTCCTTTTTTTTTTTTTTTCCCTCGTGGTGACGCGACGCGGTGTTCCGTGCTCTTGTTCACTCGTTGCTGCAATATTTACGATTTTTTTTTTTTTTTTTACTTCATAGTCAAGGAGAAAAAAAATAGTGGTCTCCTGTGAGTGAAGATGAGTTATACGAATCGTAAAGAGGCGATTCTGTAGGGAGTTAGTCTTGTAAGTCGTTTATTTATATCTATTTACACGGTATCCTTATATTTATTTATTACTAACTTTGTACGTGATCTAATATTTAATACGACAGTAAAGAAATAAATTCCACCTTTCATATACCTATTGCTTTTATTCTCACTGAAGTCGCGGTACGAGGAACCACCCTCCCCCCTTTTTTTCCAATATTTTTTTTTTTTGTATTGTTTTCATTTTTGAGAATAACATTCAAATTGGAATCAACAGGGATAGAATGGCTGGTAAAAAAAAAGAATATATATCTGACTATCGTTTTGCCCAAAAGAACACGAGACTGTCCGGTGTTTTGTGACGCTTCGTTTTTTCGTTGGTTCGTTGTTTCGAGCGGTGTGACTGTTCACTCTTATTTTTTTATCCTTTTTTGGGGGGAAGGGTGGGAGGGAGGCAAAGAATAGAGTCGTGATCAAGAATTTTTATTTCCTTTCTTTGATTTAGGGTGATACTTTATGAGAAGAAAGGTGAGTGATTGAGGTTAAGGCAGGTGTGTTGAGTGTGCAGGTGTGGGGAGGTTGTGGAGGGAAGGTACTTGGAAGAGTGTGAAGGTAGGTGTGGTGGGTATGCAGGTGTGTAGAGAGGCAGATGTGGTAGGTATACAGGTGTGCAGAGAGGTATAGAGGCAAGTGAGTGCGCGGACAAACAGGTGTGGTGGGTGGGCGTGTCCAGAGGAGGGAAGGTATAAGGAAAGGAAAGAAAATGAAGTTGCATTCTTTAGTTTGTCCTTTGCTGGAATTTTTTTCTTTCGGCCAATTTTTTTTATTTTTTTTATTAAGATATAAATAACAAGGAACGAGTCAAATAATAGAGGGAACTTTAGAAAATCTCATGGCAAGTTTCTTTTTTTGCCTTTTTCTTTTCTTGTTTCCTTTCCTTTCTAGAAACAACAACCATGGATATCAGAAGAAAGGTCTCTCTCTCTCTCTCTCTCTCTCTCTCTCTCTCTCTCTCTCTCTCTCTCTCTCTCTCTCTCTCTCTCTCTCTCTCTCTCTCTCTCTCTCTCTCTTGCTCACTTTTACTCTAGAGAAATACGTTGTTTCATATTTCAGATTGTTGTTTTACAAAAGTTGCAGCCCTCGTGTTCCTGTCGCCCTCAGTGTTACCATCATTCCTTCCTCCTCAGTGCTCGCCGCCCCTACATGGAAACCAGCGCCACCTCCTCCCACACACGTAGTGGTGATCGTACAGTTTTTGTATTCTGAGCCAAATCATGATAAAGACACGACACTTAATGGGTACAAGGGAAACAAGAAAAAGGAACGATCCAACATTGCCTTCACCCTTACAAATAGTTGGTGGCCATGAACCTTTTGTACTCTGAGCTAAATCATGATGAAGACACGACCCTTAAACAGATACAGGGGAAGAGAAAAAAGAAAAGATAGGAAATTTATATCTTAAGAATTTTTTTTTTCCCTGAAGGAACGTATAAAGTGGTTGACGGTCATACATTTGTTTTATATGTTATACAAGTCACTGTGAAGACAGTGTAGTTTTGTAAACAGGAAAAAAGGTGGAAAAAAGTCATGTTCTCCCCAGCTAATTTCCTCTGAAGAGTCTGGCAATTAAATAAACATGAGGCCGAAAAAAAAAAATCATAATTTCTTCCTGAGTGTAATATTCATACAGGTTTTTGTACATTAACTAAATTAGAATTAAGATATTACTCTTAAACAGATACCATTGAAAAATTAAAAAAAATAAAACGAAAAAAGAATCTTACTAAACTTACCAGAAAGAATATATATAATCCATCTCCACAATCATTTTCGTGACATGCACATTAACTAAAGATAAAGACGCTATACAGTAAACACTCGAACAAAAAGTTAACATGAAAAAATTGAGAAATCATCATTACCTAATTAATTAACTTCCATGAACTCTAATTCGTATTTACAGTAATTCTTTTTATTTACATATTAACTAAATCAGGAGAAAAACGCATCACACGAACAAAAAGACACAACGAAAGAAAAAAAAAAAACACCATATCTTAGGCAGCTTATTCCCCAGAAGAATGAAATCCGCCAGTACAGTAATTTTTTTGTCATACACATTACGTAAATCAGGATAAGGACGCGACACAAGAACAAAAAAAAGAAAAAAAAAGAACGAAAGAAAAAAACCGTCATATCTTGGGCAGCTTGTTCCCCGGAAGAGTGTAATCCGCCTTATATTGCCGGCGTTGTGCGTGGAAAAGGCTGGCGGCTAAAGGCGGGGCGGTGAAGAGACCAAATTACACATCCTAACAAAGCAGCTTCACTCGCGCTACTGGCAATAACGCCGCTCTCGCCACTATATTGCTGGTGTTCCTCAGGCTCGTTTTCTGTCACTGTATGCGTCACTCGTTTATTAACATTTTTTTGCTGAGCGTGTGGACAGATTGCGAGGTTGCGATGGAAGTGTATAGATGAGACCTTTGTTATCAATTGAGATGTAAAAAAGAAAAGGAAAATAGAAAAGGAGTGGTTAAGGGATATTTGTATACCTATTGCATTGTATTTTTCACTAAAGTTTTGTTTCATTTTATTATTGTTCGTCTCGTTTAATTTGCATTACATTTTTTTTTTTTTATCACTGGATAATTCATTGATCTTCCTTCCCTGTTTATTCTGGATTTAGTTCCTTTATTTTATTTGCTTCCTAGCTTATTTTATTGTGGAATTTATTGAATTTTATTAACTTTTATTTTAGGTTCACTTCCTCTGTTCTGCGTGTTCAACGATTTATTTCTATCCTGTTTTCGTCTTTTTTTCTCCTTTGTGTGTGTGTGTGTGTGTGTGTGTGTGTGTGTGTGTGTGTGTGTGTGTGTGTGTGTGTGTGTGTGTGTGCTTCGTAACGATGTGTTTTCTCCATTTTCATCTATTTTTTTCATTCCTCTGTAAAATGTTTTGAACTTTATTGCCTCTCGAATATATATTTTTTTTCCCCACGACACAAGGACGCAACTCTATTTGAAAACTGGCTATTTGTTCATCATGTTAGGTTAGCATGATTAGGTCAGATTAAATTTAGCTAGAATAGAATAGACTAGAATAAAATATGTTAGGATGCACTTGGAAAGGTTAGGTTATGTTAGACTGTTGTTTGTCTTGCTCCGTGACTGTGTATGTTGTTTATTTACCTCTCTCTCTCTCTCTCTCTCTCTCTCTCTCTCTCTCTCTCTCTCTCTCTCTCTCTCTCTCTCTCTCTCTCTCTCTCGTCCATTATTTATCATTTACCTCCACTTTGCCTCGTATTTCCCTCAAGAACCATAACTGTAAAAGAGAGAGAAAGAGAGGGAGAGAAAGAGAGCCTCAGCTGCGTCAGACGTGCACACACCGACATTCTCTGGCCGTAGATGCCTTCCAATAATCGCGTTCTGCCGATAATGAAGGCGGCCGTGGCAGCCAGACCAGTTTTGGGACCAATAAACGCTAGAATAATAAACGCGTTGCGGTCGCCGGCGGAATTTCTACAGCCTTTTGATGCCAAGTTTGATGGAAAAGGTTTGTAGCGGACGCGGCTTTTTTGGAGTGACTTGTTTGGTTTAGCCGGCGTGATGCTGAGCCATGGTTTGTGCGTGTGTGTGTGTGTGTGTGTGTGTGTGTGTGTGTGTGTGTGTGTGTGTGTGTGTGTGTGTGTGTGTATGTGTGTGTCTTACATTTTAATTCTATTTTATTTTTCGGCCAGAATTCACGGAAGATTCAAGTCTTTTTTTTTATTTCCGTTGGTAAATACGAAGGAAGAATTTTTTATTGGTTCTCTCTCTCTCTCTCTCTCTCTCTCTCTCTCTCTCTCTCTCTCTCTCTCTCTCTCTCTCTCTCTCTCTCTCTCTCTCTCTCTCTCTCTCTCTCTCTCTCTCTCTCTCTCTCTCTCTCTCTCTCTCTCTCTCTCTCTCTCTGAAAGAGAACACACGCACGTACAACTAAATCAACAATAATGAAAGAAAAAACCCACACATACAGACAGTCCTGCCTTGAACCGCGAAAAAACTACATCGTCTTAATAAAAACACATAAAATTCCAATATTTCCGTTGATTTCCCCTTCCCCTTCAACACTCATCGCGGCAAGAGACTAAGAGGGGGACAAGAGAGAGAGACAAAAGAGGGACAATCTTTCCTCCGCGTTGCCAATATCGCTCTCTTCCTGCCGGGTATTCGTGATCAGCCCCGCAGCGTCACGTAGATGGAAACTGCACCCGCGTGAATGAAGGCCCTCGCTGCTTCGTGAGTCCCTCCTGACGACGCCTGCAGGAGGAGATCCAAACGCCGCCTCACTCTGCTGGCGGGATCCATAACAAGTGGTCCTCTTAGGGATTAATTTCAGGGCGTGCAGTGGTCGTCTTCCTGACTTATTGCGCTAATTACACGGCCCACAATGGCTCGAAAGAAGGAAATGTTTCGTAGTAGTAGAGAGAGAGAGAGAGAGAGAGAGAGAGAGAGAGAGAGAGAGAGAGAGAGAGAGAGAGAGAGAGAGAGAGAGAGAGAGAGAGAGCATCCGCAGCCTCCATTTTTCGCTACTTCATTTTCTCCTTTCATTCATCTCTCCCACTTTTCTTCCTTATTTATCTCCTCTCAACCTCCTTCTCTCCTTACCTTCATCTGTCCCTTCCTCCCTCTCCTCCAGGATCTATCTCTCACTCCTTCCCTCTCTCCTTCCTGTTCGACTCTTGACCAGCAGGGGCACAGGAAACGCAGGTAACAGTGCAGGTGTTTATTCACAGAAGGTGTGAACAGAAGGCTGGAGGTAGGTGATCTCTCGGCGCCAGGCCGCGCACTTCCACTTAACACTTATGACTGAAGCCTAGCTCGTTCACTCATACACGTATTCATGCCTCACACAAGTCTCGCTCATTCACTCGTTCACACAACTAGCTAACAACCACACACCTCCCCCGAGACATAAGGAAGATTCCTTATCTTTGTTATGGCTACCGTAACACATGAAACAAAGTTACAATGATTGAAGTACAGAAAACACGGTACATATACACAAAACAAACACAGCGTACAATGAACACGTACGACTAATCGTAGGTGCTACGGTGCCACCGCACCTGCAGTCGTCTCGGCTCCCTACGCTGTCGGCTGCTTCGACGCTCTGGTTGCTCTCGGCCACGGTGTACCCCGTTACCCTGATGCTCCGGGCTGCCGGGATGGTGGTGTTCCTCGTGACCCTGATGCTGAAGCGCTGCACCGCCATGAGCGGTGTGCTGCTCGACAGGAAGGGGAGCAAGAGGTCTGTGTGGGCGTAGGTGTCTTCTATTACGCCACATCACGCATGACCGCTGCCCATCTTGATGAGGTAGTCTCTCCTTCGCCCAACAGCCACGATGACACCCAGGCGATCCCAGAGGCCTGTCGTGTGATCTTGAACGTCGACGTGGCCACCGAGGTGCAGGAGAGGAAGAGTACGGGCGGACGCGTCGTGGCGAAGTTTCGCTTTCTTCCTCAGTCGCTCTGCCTTGGCGTCGCACTCATCAGCAGCGCGCTGCCACTGCTGAGCGTATGAGCGATGATGAGCCGGGACACAGGACCTCATAGGATGACCGAAGAGGACTTGTGCTGGTGATCGCCCTTCCGCCCTCGGAGTGTTGCGCAGTTCCAGCAACCCGCGAGCGAACGCATCCTCGTCCAGGTGTCCCTGCTGTGTGGTCGTGAGGATCAGCTTCTTCACGGACTTGACCGCTGCCTCGGCGTGACCATTGGAGCGTGGATAATGAGGTGAAGATACACGATGCTCCACCCCCATCGAGCCAGGAAGCGCCGTACCGATGAAGAAGTGAACTGCGGTCCACCGTCAGTCCTCAGGAGAACAGGCACGCCCGTGTCGGCGAACACACCCCGAAGGACACGAACGAGCTGATCAGCCGATGCTGG
Organism: Scylla paramamosain; assembly: GCF_035594125.1. Taxonomy (NCBI): domain Eukaryota; kingdom Metazoa; phylum Arthropoda; class Malacostraca; order Decapoda; family Portunidae; genus Scylla; species Scylla paramamosain. Next base: position 3,371,865 of record NC_087178.1, read on the forward strand.
ACGTGAGCATGCAGACACGTGAGGCCACCCAGACAAGCGATCTACATACACGAGGTATGTACGGCCTGCTGCGTGGAAGTAGTCTGCAGAAACTGACTCAAACACCCTGCTGGGTGTGTCCGTGTCCTGCCAGAGAGGTTCGTTGGCTTGGCTTGGTAGGAGTGGACGGCATAGTGAGCATCCAGAAACGACGTTCTCAACGTCTCTGTCCATACCAGGCCAGTACACCGTTTGTCGGGCCCGTCGCTTGGTGCGCTCCATCCCCTGATGACTGTCATGGAGTCGCTCTAGTGTTTCTCGGCGGAGGCTGTGAGGAATAAGAAGCCTCGGCCCGTAAACCACCAGGTCGTCGTCTACGGCCAGCAGACTGCGCACCGGCCAGTACGTACGCAAGCGGTGATCGAGGTCGTGGCAATGATCAGGGAAGCCCTCGATGATGACGTTCTTGAGCAAGCAGTACTCCCCGTCTCTTGCTGCTGCGGCACGTACCATTTCCACAGTCTGATCCTGGAGTGGTGCTAAGCGGACGCCGTCCTCATTGGTGGCAGATAACGCTGAGATGACCGCTGAGTGGAGAGGGTCGAGGTCACCAGAAGTAGCAGCATCCTCTTCCTCCACTGGGTCCTGTACTGGAGCACGTGAGAGGGCGTCGGGCACACAGTGTGTCGATCCCTTTTGCCAGCTTGCTGTGAAAGAATACTGAGCAAGCTTCTCCCTCATGCGCTGCAGCCGCAGGTTCTCTATTTCTCCCAACAACTTGCTATTGAGGAGAGGTATCAGCGGGCGGTGGTCGAGCACTAGATCGAAGTGAGGGAGTCCTTTCAGGTAGGTGCCACATTTCCTGACTGCCCAGACGATTGCAGCCATTTCCAACTCTATTACTGCATAGCGGCTCTCTGTGTCTGTAACAAATCTTGACCCGCATTGCACCATCTTCCACTGGTCACTGTGCTTCTGCAGGAGAACGAATCCAAATCCGTGCATCCTTGAGGCGTCAGTCTGTAGCATCGTTGGTAATGATGGGTCGAAGTATGCCAAGACAGGTGGGCTGACGAGACACTGTTTCACCTTCTCAAACGCCTCTTCATGGTTAGGAGACCAGCACCAACTGTTCTTCGGGCGTAAGAGATCTCTGAGGGGTTGTGCAGCTGCAGCCACAGCAGGAGAAAAGCTTCCAAGCTGGTTTGTAAGACCCATGAATGATCGTAAGTCGGTGATGTGCTGTGGTCGTGGGAAGTCAGAGATTGCCTTAACTTTCTTTGAGTCTGTCGTGTAGCCTTGTCCAGAAACAGAGTAACCACAGTAATCTACCACTCTTTCCGCGAATGTAAACTTCTGTGGGTTGAGAGTGATGCCGTGCTGGTCACACCGCCGCACAATCTGAATGACATGGGCTAAGTGCGCACTGTAGGTGGAGTCATAGGCCAGGATGTCGTCCACGATCTTGATGGTGTTAGGTATGTCGCCGAGAGCTTGGTCTCCTCGACGGTTATACTCGTCTCCAGACGAGACGAGACCCATAACCGCTCGCCGAAACTTGTACCGACCCCAAGGTGTTATGAAGCAGGTTAAATCCTGGTCTTCTTCTCTAATGGGGACTTGAAAATACCCCATCTTGGCATCAAGAGTGGTGAACCAAACTGCTCCGGTCCCGATCGAGGCGATGGCGTCATGAGGTGAGCGCACTGGATACACGGGCCTCTTCACGTAACGGTTGAGTCGTGTCAGGTCAACACACAGCCTTACACCAGATGTCTTTTTGGGACAGGCACGATGGGGTGGCACCATGTCGTAGGGTAGTCCACACTCTCGATGATTCCCTTGTTAAGCAGCTCTTCCAACTGGCTCTTAATTTCTTCACGCCAATTGTAAGGGATTGTACGAGATGCTGTTACGGCGAAGGGTCGAGCGTCGTCTGTCAACTCGATGGCCATGGATCCACCAGCCATTGCACGTAAACCTTCCTTTGCTTCGAAGACGCTGGGAAAGGCCTTGATCACAGCAGCAGCGTGCCCCGCACGCTGCTGTGGCGTTGGGTCGTAGGAATGAGGCCAGCTGATCACTTCTGTGGGCGTAGATAGAGGTGGCTGCGAGGCGGTCGGGTACTTGATGGAGCTGTTGCCGGTGTGCTGTTCTTCCCTGCGTAGCGGTCGGATTTGAGCCGGAAAATCTTCGGGGAGGATTCCGAGAGCGATGGAATCGTACCAGCTAAGCAGCGCCCCTTCACCTCCTTCACCACGCTCACAACAGTCTCAGCTTCCCTGTCGCCCAGTTGCAAGTGCGACGAGAAAGTTCCTACACAGGTGAGGGGGTGATTACCGGCAGCATAAAGTCCATCACCATCAGCGGGCGCCAAGCTGGAGGGCGGGATTCCAAGGAGTGTTGCCGTGTCGAGGCCAATAACGGTCGTTTCGGCCCCAGAGTCAGGAGTCCACGTAATCTTGTCTCTTCCAGCGGGATGTGTGGCGGTAATGAGCACCTGGGGCGCAGGTCGTGCCGTCACCGTCTTTGTGTATACGCCTGATAAGAGCTGGTATACACTGGCACTGGCTCCCCGCCTCGGGCCTGCACCGCGATGAGGATAGACAGTTGAGGAACTCCTCGAAGCTCCTCGTCGTTTCCTCACTGTCTGCTGACATACACTCGCAAAATGCCCTCTTTTCCCGCAGTTACGACACACTTTATCTATTGCCTGGCATCCCCTTTTGTCACTGCGACAATTTTTGCCACAACGATAACAGCCCGTGGGGCTTGAGCCCCCGAAACTGCCCTTCCTGTAGTTCGAGACAGCGTTCACACCATGGCTCGAAGAGTGAGAGCCGCCCCTTAGTACTGCACTACACTGGTTAGCGCTCTCTGATGCTCTGCAAATATCTATGGCGTTTTCAAGGGTGAGTTTCTTGTTTTCCAGCATGCGTTTCAGAGCCACTTCGTCTCGTGTCCCAACGACAATTCTGTCACGCAGCTGATGGTTTATGCACTGGTCGCAAAAGTCACAGAAATTGGCGATTTCCTTTACAGCACATAAAAAGTCGTCAAAACCTTCTTGCGTTTCTTGCACGCGGGAGTAGAAGTCTCTTCTATCCATGATGATGTTGCGCTGGCTTCGCAGGTACTCACACATTGCATCGAGGATGGTTCTTAACTCCGCGTCTCTCGGTAAGCTTATCCCGTAGCGAAGTGTACGGGTCCACTCGTCGTCTAGGACAGCAGCGAGTGCCGCCCTCTGCTCAGCCAGGGAGAGACAGTCTATCCTGGCGAGGGTTACGTATCCTTCAAACTTATGGCGCCACGTGTCGAACTCACGTAAAGATGCTGACGCCGTTAAGTGAGGAATGATGGTGGCGGACGTCGGGAACCTCGCGCCCTGGGTAGACGTGCTGCGGGCTGTGGTTTCGCCTTCATTGCTCGCCGTGGTGCGACTGGGAGCTTGTGTCCCCACTCTCTCCAGCAGCTGGGTTAAACGCTCCTCGCGAGGCCTGACTCTGCTCCGACTGTCGCGCTAGCAGGGCCTGACTCTGCTCCGACTGTCGCGCTAGCAGGGCAGCCAGCGCCTCCAACTGCTTCTCCATTCTGCGCCGTACCCACTGCAGCCTTGTCCTGATCCTACTCACTGCGCCATGTTCGACTCTTGACCAGCAGGGGCACAGGAAACGCAGGTAACAGTGCAGGTGTTTATTCACAGAAGGTGTGAACAGAAGGCTGGAGGTAGGTGATCTCTCGGCGCCAGGCCGCGCACTTCCACTTAACACTTATGACTGAAGCCTAGCTCGTTCACTCATACACGTATTCATGCCTCACACAAGTCTCGCTCATTCACTCGTTCACACAACTAGCTAACAACCACACACTTCCCTCTCTCCTTCCCTCCTTACTTTCCTACGCCTCTGCAATAGAATCTTTCCTTTCCTCCATCCTTTCCTTCCTCCCTCTGTACGAAGATCTCTACGTATCTCCCTTTTTTGTTTTCCTCCTCGTCCTTCTTTCCTTCCTTCCCACCTCTCTCTCTCTCTCTCTCTCTCTCTCTCTCTCTCTCTCTCTCTCTCTCTCTCTCTCTCTCTCTCTCTCTCTCTCTCTCTCTCTCTCTGCTTCCTTTCTATTCTCCCTCCCTCCGCCCATTCTGCACCTCCTTCCCTCCCTCCCTCCGTCCTGCATTACGCATTCTCTCTCCCTCCCTCCCTCCCTCCGTCCTGCATCTCCCATTCCTCCTTTCCTCCCTCCCTCCTTCCCTCCCTCCCTTATTCCCTGTAGCATAATTAGATATAAACTTGTCCAGGAGGTGCATTTTTAGACCGGAATGAGTCTTTTTCTTGTTTTTGTAGTTAATGAACAGGAAAACGCGGAATAATACTGAACACACCTGAAATATTTCGTTCCCTTAAAAAAAAAGAAAATTAAATAAAAAAAAAATCGTCTCTTCGGGCTGGATATTTTTTTCAATGTTGTTTTCTGTTTTTTTTTTTTATGTTAGTTGTAAGTTGTGCTCGTTTGTTTGTGTGTGTGTGTGTGTGTGTGTGTGTGTGTGTGTGTGTGTGTGTGTGTGTGTGTGTGTGTGTGTGTGTGTGTGTGTGTGTGTGTGTGTGTGAAGGTGACACGGAGTGAAAAAAAGAAAGAAAAGAAAAAAAGGTAAGGGAACTCAGTATCCAACCAACCGCCTGAATAAATGAATGAATGAATGAATAAACGAGAGAGTGAGTGAATACATGAATAGATAAATAAATACAAATATACAAATAGATTCAAGCCATATTTTTTCTTTTCTTTTTTTTCTGTTGTTATTCTCTACTCCATTGTGCATGCTGGAAAATATTTCTTTCCTGCAGAGGAGATGCAAGCGAGAGTAAATAAATAAATAAATAAAATAAATAAAATAATCATATCTGTCTGTGCAAGTGTATTAGAACAACGAGCAAACTTTCCAAAATATTTTAATAGTAAATCTCTCGTGGAAGAGGAAGACGAATATTGCAAAAAATAAAATAAATAAATAAATAAATAAATAAAAAATAAAAAACTTAATACGAGAAAACTAAATAAAAACAAAACAGAAGAAATCATAAATAAAACACGGAGAACAGGAGGAATCTTAACTGAAACACAAAAAGACATGCATTCCACACACCCAGTCCGCATGCAGGAGGTGGAAATGAATCAAGTCAGTTTCTTTTTTCTTTTTCTTTTTTTCTTTCTTTTTTTATTGACGAGGAAGGGAGAAGGAGAAACGGTTTTGAAACTTTGTGCCCCAAATTGTTTCTTTCTAAATGTTTGTGAGTTGCCTGCTTTTCTTGAGGTCACGGAAAGATTAATGGTGAGCGTGGTGGAGTCGAGTGTGGAGGATCAAGAGGAGGAGGAGGAGGAGGAGGAGGAGGAGAAGGAAGAGGACTAAGCAGAAGAGGCACCGGGGAGGAGAGTCATGTTAAGAGTGAGACAGAAGGAGGAGGAGGAGGAGGAGAAGGAAGACGAAGAAGAGGAGGAAGAGGAAGAAGAGGAGAGAGGCGGAGGAGGAAGACATGGCGGTGTGGCTGCGGAAGGAGATGCTCGTAAAAGGAAACGCTTCTCGAGTCGTGCTGTGTGAGGCGAGTCCAGGAAAGAGAGGAGTCGTCAAGAGAGAGAGAGAGAGAGAGAGAGAGAGAGAGAGAGAGAGAGAGAGAGAGAGAGAGAGAGATAAACAAGTGGATAAATTGACCATCAGACACCTTGTGCATCTTATTTTAAAGGGAAATTGCTGCTCTTTCTTCTCGCGCGCCGTAAGTTTCACAACAGCACGACACGGGATGCTTGGCAAAATGCGTGAGTCATTAGGTAACTTTCCTCATATTTCTCACACAACCCGACTCGCGCTCCAGGTCTTGACTTTATTCACTCTGCTCCGCTGCTGTGACACTTCCCCCTGTCTCTCCCTTTCTCTCTCCCTGTCTCCCTTTTTACTGGAGGTGCATTATTATTTTTCTGTAGCTCTTGTTGTTTTTCTTTCTGGTTTTCATATTTTTTTCTTTCTTCATTTTTTTTTTTGTATCGTTTTCATAATGTTTTTTTTTTTACCTTTTTTGTGTTTTTTTTGTACCTAGTTTTCATACTTTAACCACGTAGTTTTTTCACTGTAGCTATCCCTTCACAATTTACTTACATAGCACTTCACTATACCTACTAATTTTTCAAAGTGTACCTATTAAACTATGGATAGTATTTTTCTCTCTCTCTCTCTCTCTCTCTCTCTCTCTCTCTCTCTCTCTCTCTCTCTCTCTCTCTCTCTCTCTCTCTCTCTCTCTCTCTCTCTCACCATTAAATACTATTGGCAGTGTAGAGTGGTGTAATTAGACCAGATATCCTTATTAGAACATAAAGGTCAGTTGCTGTTTTAATATCCGCTTCTATCCGCTATTATCTGCTCCTGTTCATTTCCGTCCTATTAATTCGATCATTAATGCTTAGGATTTAAATAAGTTTTCCAGACGTTTTTAAAGAATTTTTTTTTTCAGGGATTTCATAGACGTCTTATTCTCTCTCTCTCTCTCTCTCTCTCTCTCTCTCTCTCTCTCTCTCTCTCTCTCTCTCTCTCTCTCTCTCTCTCTCTCGCTCTCGCTCTCTCGCTCGCTCGCTCGCTATTAGATTCAAAAGTTATTGGAGGAGGATGAAAGGATTCGGGTCAGATTTGTGTAATATTCACATCCCTTTGTCAACTTGCTCTATCTTTCTCTAAGTTCAGCACTCCATACCATCTTCATCTTTCCTTTCCTCTCTTACTTGCTTCCTTACAATCCCCCTTTGACCTTCTTTCCTTCCTCCATTTTTTTTTCTTTTCCTTCCTTCTCTCCTTATTTTCTAGATTTCTTGTTTCCTTTCTTTCTCATTCTTTTTTTCCTATTCAGATTTCATTTTTCTTTTTTTTACTAGTTTTCCTTCCTTTTATTTTTTTTTTCTTTCTCTCTTTCTTCCTATGTTTCTTTCCATTCTTTCTGCCCTTCCTTTCAGCCATCACATTCTTTTTCCTCCTGGTTATTCTTCCTTCCTTTTCTCTTCCTTTCAATGCTATCATCTATTCCATCAACCACGATTGGTATCTGTGAACATCTTCCTTGCTCTTCCTTCCTTCCTTCCTTCCTTTCCTCCAGCCAACCATTCACGTCAAGGAAAAAAAGTAACAAAAATAATAATAGTAGTCATAAATATTTCTCAATACTCCCCCAACGATGCGCCTTCCTCCCTTTTTTTTTTTTTATCTCGACATCCCTCCTCCTATCCATGCCTCTTCCTCCTTTCGTCTTTCTCTTCCTCTCTCCTCCCATCTCTCACCTCCTCTCCCTCTGCCTCCTCTCCCTTGTTTTTACCTCCCAACGTAAGTAATATCGTGTATTTTGTTTCAAGGAGGGCAAAGAATGGCGCTACTTTCTCCTACATTAACGAAACTTTGGAAGTCTCCAGATGACCTTCTCTTACTTAAAGCTGTTCCTTAGTACTGGTGGTAGTTGTAGTAGTAGTAGTAGTAGTAGTAGAAGTAGTAGTAGTAGTAGTAGTAGTAGACGCTAAACAAATTAATCTGTCTTTCTCTTTTTCTTGTTTTTTTTGTAGTAGTAGTAGTAGTAATAATAGTAGTAGTAGTAGTACTAGAAGACAGCAGACAAGAATTAACGTATCTTTTCACTCTCCTTTTGTGTCCTTGTTTTTGTTCTTGTTCCACTCATTTTTAATATTCTTGTTTCTGTTCTTCTTGTTCCTCTCCGACTTTTCTTCTTCTTCTTCTTCTTCTTCTTCTTCTTCTTCTTCGTCTTTGTCTTTGTCTTTGTCTTTGTCTTTGTCTTTGTCTTTGTCTTTGTCTTTGTCTTTGTCTTTGTCTTTGTCTTTGTCTTTGTCTTTGTCTTTGTCTTCGTCTTCGTCTTCGTCTTCGTCTTCGTCTTCGTCTTCGTCTTCGTCTTCGTCTTCGTCTTCGTCTTCGTCTTCGTCTTCGTCTTCTTCTTCACTTCTTCATTACGATTCAAAATACTTTTCTCTACTTATAATCACCAAAACATTAATTCTTTTACTTACCAGCTCAAAGAGAGAGAGAGAGAGAGAGAGAGAGAGAGAGAGAGAGAGAGAGAGAGAGAGAGACGTATCGTAGGTATGTAATGAAGTGTCACTGAAGATCCGGGAAACTTCTGACAACATTCGCCCCGATGTTCCCCTCACCATCCTTCTATTGGTTTAGTTCTGGAAATATGTTACCTTTGTTACCTGACGGGAGGCGAGGAGGCGCTGCAGGTGTAGTGAGGTGTAGTGGCTTAATAGCTTAGTTACCTGGGTGTAGGTGTGCCACAGGTAAAAAATCTCCCTCCACCTCTGTCTCTCATCACTATTATTTTTTTTTATTTAAACTTTTATTATTACGGTTTTTAAAGATGTACGTTGAATAAGAACACAAGAAAATCAGGGTAACTGCAAGAAAACATCAGGCCTACACGTGGCGGTCACTGTAAGAAACAACCTTACCTATTCCCAACTATCATCCAAATCCGTATATTTCAAAACTGCTTCAAGGTCATTACAGTAATTGCACCTAATGAAAAAATAAATAAAATGCACTACACATGTAAGATGCTTGGAAAAAAAGGCGGGTTAACGTAAATATACAAAACATACACAGGTGATTGTAGTATAATTGTCTGAGTGGATGTGTTGAGAACGAGCAACCTCTCTCTCTCTCTCTCTCTCTCTCTCTCTCTCTCTCTCTCTCTCTCTCTCTCTCTCTCTCTCTCTCTCTCTCTCTCGTTCCTTCAATCTGTGCATCTCATAAAATCATTCCCTTCATCTTATAATGAACTTTTATTATTATTATTATTATTATTATTATTATTATTATTATTATTATTATTATTATTATTATTATTATTTGTTTATTTATATTTTTTTTTGTGATCTGCAATACGCTTGTTTTATGTGCTCGTGTGAATGCTCTCTCTCTCTCTCTCTCTCTCTCTCTCTCTCTCTCTCTCTCTCTCTCTCTCTCTCTCTCTCTCTCTCTCTCTAGTATAAAGACTGGTATATTTTTCTTCTTTTTCTCTTCTCTTCGTCTTGTTACTCTCATCTCGCCCAAGTTGTACGCGTAAGAAAAGCGATTGAGAAGTTAGTTTTTGCCTTTATCCTTCTCCTCCTCTTCCTTCTTCTCTTCATTCCTCTCCTACTCATCCTCCTCCTGTCATTTATCTTCAGACTCATCAGGTTCTCCTCCTCCTCCTCCTCCTCCTCTTCCTCCTCCTCATATTCATGTCATTCCTTACAATTCTTGTCATTAATGTCTTCAATCTCTCTCTCTCTCTCTCTCTCTCTCTCTCTCTCTCTCTCTCTCTCTCTCTCTCTCTCTCTCTCTCTCTCTCTCTCTCTCTCTCTCTCTTCTTTATCCTTCATGTTTATTTATTTATTTTTTCTTAATTTGATACTTTATTTTTCGCTCCCTTAATTATTCGTATTTGTATTTGCTCTCCTCTTCATTGACGTCATTTTCGTATTTCCCTCTTCATTCTTTTCCACCTTTTCTCTTTGTTCCTCTTACGCTTTCTTTGTCAATCTACTTTTGTTTTTTCTCCTTCCTACTTTATTTTATTTTTATTCTCTCCATCTGTCTTCTCCCTTCTCTCCCATCCCTAATTATCAATCTCTTTGTTTCCCTCCTCTTGTTACCCTTCCTTTTCCTTTTTCTCTTGTTCCCTTTTTTCTTCGCTCTTTCCTCCTTGTATGTCTCGTCTTTCATCATGGTCCTCCCTTTTCTTTTTCTTTCCTTCTTTCATTCTCTCTCTTTTCTCTTTTCTCCTTTTTGCACTCTCCTTTTTACATTCTCCTTTTCCTTGATGTGGATCATTTCTTGCATTCTGCTGCTCCTATTTTTTTTTTTTCTTTTCTCCTCTCTACCTTTCCTCTGCTCTCTCCTTTCACTTTTCTCCTTGTCCTCTTTTATTCTTTGTTGATCACTTGTTTTATCTTGATTTTCCTTTTCTTTCAGTTTCTCTCTCTCTCTCTCTCTCTCTCTCTCTCTCTCTCTCTCTCTCTCTCTCTCTCTCTCTCTCTCTCTCTCTCTCTCTCTTCCTCCTCCTTTCACTTTTTTCCTCCTCCTCCTCCTCCTCCTCCTCCTCCTCCTCCTCCTCCTCCTCCTCCTCCTCCTCTTCCTTATGCTTTATGATCACACTTTTCCTTTTCTTCCCTCCTCTCAGCATCTCTTTATCCGTCTTTCTCTCCTCCAGTTCTCTAGTTTTGGTTTTCCTTTTTCCTTCCTGTCATCCTCTCGTATTCCTTCCTTCCCTCCTCTCAAATTCTCCTATTATTTCTTTCCCTCCTGTCAATCTCTTATTTTCCTTCCTTCCCTCCATTCAACCTCTAGCTTTCTTTCCTTCCCTCCTCTCAAACTCTCCTTTCCTTTCCTCCCTCCTTACAATCTAACCTTTCCTTTCCTCATTGTCCTCCTTGTCTTTCCTGGCGTCTGCGGGTCACTTCTAACAGTCACAGAGGCTCATGCGGGGCTGCTCCTCTTCTCCCTCCTCCTCCTCCTCCTCGTCCTCCGCTCTGGATACTTCGGGCCTAAAATACAGCACTGTCCCGAGTCGCAGATTGTCTTATTCCTGCTGCGATTGCTTTGTCGTTCCTGCCGCCGCTTTTGCAACACTACGAATGCAAGTTTTCCTGGCGTTGTATATCCTTGTGGAATAACAAAGGCCCATCCGTGCCTGGTAAACGCGAGACAGAATATTCCTCTAGCGACAAGAAGGACGAGGTGAGGGGCTTGGGGGAGAGAGAGAGAAAGAGAGAATGATCTAGACATAAACACACACACACACACACACACACACACACACACACACACACACACACACACAGGGGATGAGAATTCCTATGTGTTATCTTTTCCTAACTCATTCCAAGAAGCAAGGGTCCTAATTCTTATTCCCATTCCTAGTGTGAAATAATGCACTGTATCGTTTTTCACTTTTTTTTCTTTAATGAATAATAATGAATAGTATCAGTCTCTCTCTCTCTCTCTCTCTCTCTCTCTCTCTCTCTCTCTCTCTCTCTCTCTCTCTCTCTCTGTCGTCTGTGCCGCCCGAGGTCTTCCATTTCTTTTTATTTTCGTTATTTTTGCCAATTTTTTCCTCGCATTTTTCTCTTTTTAATTCTCTCTCTCTCTCTCTCTCTCTCTCTCTCTCTCTCTCTCTCTCTCTCTCTCTCTCTCTCTCTCTCTCTCTCTCTCTCTCTCTCTCTCTCTCTCTCTCTCTCTCTCTGTTTTTTTATATTTTTATTCTTCTTTTGTTTTTGTTCTTGTTCTTGTTCTTGTTTATCTTCTTTCCCTTCCTCCACATCCACTTTGTCTTCGTTTTTCTTTTCTCTCCCCTCTTTATCTCCATTTCTTTTTTTCCCACCCTCCTTTTATATTATTTTCCTACACAGTTCCTTTCTTCCGAAGTTATCTTGTCCATTTTTCTTTCCCGCTCTTCTTTTCACCATTTACTTGTTCTTGTTATTTTCCATCTATGTTTACCTTTGCCTTACCTTTCCTGCATGGCCTTGAACACCTGTCCTCACCTCACCTGTATGTACCCTTGATTATCTGTGCTGTTTTTTTTTTCTTCACCTCTCATAACATCTTTCCATGAGCTTGTTTTTATTTACCTGTTTCTCACCTGTAGCCTTCATTATCTGAGTTTATTTATTTCCTCACCTCCCACAACACCTTTCAGTGAACACCTGTGCTTACTTATCCCTCATCCGTCACAACACGCGGCCGTTAACACCTGGCTTTGTATTCCCCAGCACGCTGTATATCCTTTCAGTCACCTGCAGGAACCTAACCTAACCCAACCTAACCTACCCTAACCTAATCCAACTCCTAACCCTTTATTCTTACCTGCATGGACTCACAACAACACCTACCCTTAGTAATTCCCGATAAATGAACGCCACTGTGATACCTGTTGACTCTGAGGTAAGAGTGTTGTGTTTGGGTGCAGGTGAGAAAGCTACGTGTTGAGACAAAAGCACAAGAATTCAGTGTTGTGAGTTGAAACAGGTGCTCTTGAATGCGACCCCAGGTATCTTGTATCTATAGCAGGAGAGATTTTCCAGGTAAGATTGGGAGTGTTTCAAGGGAGAGAGAGAGAAAGAGAGAGAGAGAGAGAGAGAGAGAGAGAGAGAGAGAGAGAGAGAGAGAGAGAGAGAGAGAGAGAGAGAGAGCAGAGAATTGTTGCTGGTTTAATTCTCTCTCTCTCTCTCTCTCTCTCTCTCTCTCTCTCTCTCTCTCTCTCTCTCTCTCTCTCTCTCTCACCTTGACCTAAGCTAGCGACACCTTCATTCTCGCATAACGTAGTAGTAATTTGCTCTTTGTTTTTTTGTTTCGCTGCATCAGACGCTCACAACGACCCTTTAAATCAGCTGTTATGGCCTTTAGATTTGACGCCAGCCAGTTTTCCATTATCGGGGCTTTAATCGTTACTGCTTTTCCTTTTTTTCTTATTTCCTAAGTATTCTTATCATTTACAGCCTCCTTCCCTCCCTCTCTCTTCCTCGTTTTTTTTTTTTCGTATTTTTTCGTATATAATCGCCTTCGTGTAATCATATTGTTTAGTGTTACGTTACGTTAGGTTTGCTTAGTTTTCTTTTTTCATATATCATCGTCTGTTTTACGTGTTGCTGCTTCGTTAAATGTTGCTCTGTGTCTGAATCTCCGTTTTCTGTTCTGTTTTCTCTAGTTTTCTTTCATTCTTTTTCCCACACTTTTTTTTTCTTCTTCTCCCACGTTGCTGTTGCGTCATGATTCCCTTTCAGTGTTGCGTGCGTTTTTATTTGTCTTGCTTTTTTTTTCCTTGTGTGATACGCGGTTGTTGTTGTTGTTGTTTTAATCTTTTTATTTATTTCTTTCTACCGTGTGATATGATAGCGAAGTAGGCGGTTGTGAAAAACGAGATGAGGGAAAATTTTTCAAGAGGAGAAAAAGGAGGAAGAGGAGGAGGAGGATGAAGTTGTAGTGGTAGTGGTGAAGGAAGAGGAATAGGAGGAAGAGAAGGAGGAGGAGAAGTGATCATGCTGGTGTTGGTTTTGAAGGTATAGGAGTAAGAGGAGGAGGAAGAGGAGTGGGAGGAGGAGGAATGGAATAGAAATCATACACAACGAAGAAAGAGGAGGAAAAGGAGGAGTGGAGGAAAGGGGAATAAAAATCACCGCCCGTGGAGTATCCGGACTGGTATTGGTGTCCGAATCCGGAGATATGTGGATGCGGATACAGATATCTCACTCCCACACGTGGATAAGAATGTGGGTACTGATGCGGATACTGTTCTCATGTTACGTCTCTTTGTGTGGATGTTCTCGTCTCGGATAAAAGAAAGAGCAACAGGTGTGAGTGTTTTTGTGGCTGCGGAGTGCGGATGTGGATCTCTGTGTGGATAGCTGTTTGGATACGCGTGTTGTTTAGTGATGAATGTCTGATTGGTAGTGGTATACGAAACACTATTAATGTTTTCAAGAGTGTGTGTGTGTGTGTGTGTGTGTGTGTGTGTGTGTGTGTGTGTGTGTGTGTGTGTGTTTGTAAGTAGCTTGAACTCTCTTCCTGCTTCTCAATACCCCTAATGAGAAAGAAAAAAAAACACATCCTATTTCCCTTGAGTCCGCTTCGGCAAAATTCTATAAAAGAAAATAAAAAAAATCCCATCAAGCTTTTCTCCTTCATGGTCTGGATGTTTTCTCAGCAAACACGCACGGTAAAAGATTCCCTCCTTTTCTAATGCTATGACCACGAACGTCCCCAACCCCACCACCCCCCCCCACCACCTGACCCAGAACCTCACAAACGCCCAGGAAATTGGTGGGATATAGCGGAAACTTAAGGGGAGGTGTTGTCGCACTCCTACCCAGTGATAATTCATTAGACAAGTTAACGGTAAGATGATTTCATTATGGTAAGTGGATCTTCCAGTTCTGGGTGATCCTTTTTTACTTTTCTTTAGGGACTGGCACCTCAGTGGGCCTTTTTCTTTTTCTTTTTTTTTTTTCTTGTTAATCTAGGTCAGTGCTCCTCTTAAATAAGAAAAAAATGTGTGTGGATAAGTGGATAAGGTGATTATGTGGAGGTGTGATAAGGGGAGGTGACTGAGATGCCTGTGTGTTGTTTGAAGTGTGTGAAAAATTGTGTGTGTGTGTGTGTGTGTGTGTGTGTGTGTGTGTGTGTGTGTCTGCTTCTCAGAGGTGATTTGTGACGGCGTGGATGGCGTGGTAAGGCGGCGGTGCGGAGCATCAAAGGGATAACACACTGCAGTACCCAGATGTGTGTCATGTGTTTTTATATCCACATCACGCGTTCCCGAATGGGTTAGTACCGCCCACGTCCCATCCATCAGTCAAGACTCTCGTTATGCTTGTTAGGAGAAAACGAGAACCACACACACACACACACACACACACACACACACACACACACACACACACACACACACACACACACACACACACACCTTCAGTACCACAACATTGATCTCGTTATATGCTAGATGTCACTAGAGAGTTTTATGAAGCTGAGGATGATAATTTTTGTTATCAAACGCTTATAAATCATCCAGTTACTCATCCAACTATATATATATATATATATATATATATATATATATATATATATATATATATATATATATATATATATATATATATATATATATATATATATATATATATATATATATATATATATATATATATATATATATATATCTTATTTATTCCAAAATGACTGGCACACTGAGTTCCTTACGTGCAATGCAACATCAAGTAATACCCAATGAACATAATGAGACCTGTGATAGAAATTTTGAAAAAAAAAAATTGATTTAATGAATTTTCACAACAATTGTGATATGTTCTTTACTTAAAAAGACCCATTATACATATGCAGAATAGTCTTTAGAGTTCTTTTGAGTACAGTACACATAAAAAAAAATTTTTCTCGTCTTACAGAAATTAAGACAGGTATTAAACACACTTTTTAGATTGATATATAGGTTTTACATGAATATTCTTCTTCTGTATTTCATAATTTAATCATTTGTAACCTTAGATGAAAAATTGTTATCGGAATTTTTTTTTTTTTTTTTTTTTTTTTTTTTTTTTTACAGAACAAAACAAAGCATGACTCTCTCTACTTCCCTCTGGGCGGGGAGTGGAGATCTTCCAACAATAACATAGGCAGACGTAGTTATTGACAAGACAAGACACTACCAGCACGACCTCCATGACCTCTTTTGCTGCGCGGAATGGAGGTCTTCTAACAATAATATTTACTTCCATCCCCGCACCCCACTTTCGTCCCCATGAGGCAGAGGTGCGCGCCCCCTCACTCCCTTCCCCCCACACGCCATATCTGGGACCCGAGGCGGCACATTATTGCACAGAGCTATTGAGGGGAACAGTTCCACATCCCGAAGTTTGCCGAATTACGCGTCGCTGTGCTGAGGTTAAAGATGAATGACGTAAGGAAGAGGGACATAAGAGGTGAGTTATGTGCCATTTTTCTTGCTTGCTCGTGTGCTGCACTTCGCTGGTTGGTGGGGCGCTCCGTGACGTGTGTAATGATGAAGTACGACCTCTGATGCTATCGTTCCTCTTCCTCTTCCTTCTAATCCTCTTCTTTTTCTTCTTTTTCCTCCTCCTTCTCCTCCCCCTCCACCATACTCACCATTCTTTTTTTTTTTTGTTCTTCCTCTTCTTCCTCCTCCTCCTCCTCTCCTACCAGTACCACCAACTCTCTTTGCAATTATCAACTTCTCCTCCTCCTCTCTCTTCCTCCTCCTCCACTTCCCGCTCAGAAGCATCATTATCTCTTCTTCTTCTTCCTCACCTTCCTCCTCCTCCTTCTCCTCCTCCTCCTCCTTTGTAAACAAAGAGGTTAGAGACTCCCCTCACAGGCTTTTTTTGGGGGGGCGGGTGAGGGACAGGGAACCCTCAATATTATTTCAAGAGGAGAAAAGTCACCGTGCACAGACCAAACATTTGAGTTCCCCACAAAAATCAAAGACCTCTTTTCTCTCTCTCTCTCTCTCTCTCTCTCTCTCTCTCTCTCTCTCTCTCTCTCTCTCTCTCTCTCTCTCTCTCTCTCTCTCTCTCTCCGCTGCATTGAATCTCGACAAAAAATCTCCGCCAGGTGCTCAAATAAAAGGAATTAGTGAAGAGAAGACGGCGGAGGAGGTGAGAGGAGGGAGAGAAGAGTGAGGACAGTTGAGTAATGACACACGGAAGCAAGGGATGACTGTTGTTATGGCAACGATGAGGCAACGATAAAGAGACAAAACCGTAGCTTGAGTAATAAAAAGGGAGGGAAAGAAAGAACCGGAGAAAAAAGAATACGTGATTATACATGGTGTGATGTATATTTTAATTAACCTGGCTTCTCATACCATAACTTTTTGGTGGAGAGAGAGAGAGAGAGAGAGAGAGAGAGAGAGAGAGAGAGAGAGAGAGAGAGACAGAGAAAGGAAGCGCTAAAGGAGTCCAGTCCGGTAGTTGATCCGATAGCATCCGGGTCAATGGTGTGATGACGTATGGCCACACAGAAACAATTATCTCATGACGGATGGCAGGAAGGGGGAGCAGGCAGACCAGAGGAAACACTGCGAGACAAGGGGAAACACTGGGAGACAAGAGGAGCAACGCATGGAGACAGATTTCCAGGCAACGGGAAACTATTACGCCTTTGTATCGCCAAGTTGTCCCGCGTCTGGTTATCTTCAAAGGACAAGGGGATGATTAGTCGAGTTCCCGTGGATGTTTATTCTATTGAGCATACGGATATTATTATTTGAACCATATACTTAACATATACTCATGAAAACTCCTTTAACTTGCACTGTAGTCTAAGTAGATACAAGTCGGAGAAACGTTGGGAGTCTGAACGTTAAGGCTAGTACTCGACTACATATGTACTTGGCATGCATCCCTGAAAACTCCAATAACTTGTGCTTGAGTTTATTAAAAGTAGAAATAAGGTGAGGAAACGTTTGGAAATCTGAACATCAACACTCATCGTTTCCTCTCTTCTGTTGAACTCTGCGATGCGCGAGTCCTTGCTTGTTGAATTTATTATGTTAGAACTTCCAGTATTATCTTCGGGTGCAGAACACAGACTGGTAACTATGAGGTATGGGCGTGATAGATGGAAATAGGTAGGTACATTTTATACAGGGACTGCCACATAGAGGTCTAATGGCTACTTGCAACTTCCTCTACTCTTATTTTTTTTTAATCTTAGTTTCTCAAATGGGGTTTAGTGAACATGTAGGGGTTAGATAGAGAAGCGATTGGTGAATGGGACGAGGAACATAACTAATTGCCCATTACAACTCACATCCTGATGACCGAGCTTTCCTGGATCGAGACATTTCTCAAAAACGTCTCTCCTTCCATCGGAGCGGAGACCATTACAGTCCTGAGGAACGAGGGAAGGATTCAGTGTTGTGGCTTCCTGATAACGCTATGGAGAGAGACTGCCTTGCGTCGCTGTCTCATGGGATGGTTTATCGTGTCATTGGGATGGTTCATACTGTTTCATCTGGATGGTTCACGCTGTTTTATTTGGATGGCTCACTGTTTCTTTTGGATGATTAATTTGTCTCATCGCGATAGTTTACACTCATTTGGACTTTTTTCTTTTTTCTTGACTAAGGGAATGGTTCATAATTCTTCATCTGGATGGTGCAGTGTCTCGTAGGAATGCTTTACTGTTACATTGGGATGGTTCACTCTCTCATCTGGATTCGTTCTCCGTCTCTCCCGAGTCCCTCGCTGCCTCACTGCTGGATGATTCGTTTTCTTTAGTTCGGACCAATGAACGTGATAATGACTTCTGGGACTGTTATAATTTTACATAGAAAAGAAATAATTAACTTTAACGACGATTAAGAAGAAGAATTCCGAACTTCAACTAATATTTTTCGTTCTCCTCAGTAAATGTAATCAATTCCGGGTCTGTTGTACATACGTATTTGAATATGAAAAAGACAAAGTAAAAGATGACTAGAGGCAACGAGTGCACGCTAAAACTATTAATGAAATCTGAGGATATTAATGACACACGCATCACGAAAATTTGATCACGTCCTCGTCCCATAAAATCTCACTTTTCTATGGTTAACTCATAAATGGGGAAAAAAAGTGCAGCTCAGATGTCGAAGATCGGGAAGTCTTACGAGTTGAAGAAAACGGAGGTAAAATATCGCGACAATCAGAGGAAATGGGAGCAAAAGAACAAAGGTACAATTACATTATTCCGCGTCTTGAAAAGTGGAAATGAAACGAATCATTGTTCATTTGTCTCGATGAAAAGGAAAAAGTTTGGAGCGAACGTGTTCCAGGTGGAGTGGGGAAGGCGAGGAAGAGAGAGAGAGAGAGAGAGAGAGAGAGAGAGAGAGAGAGAGAGAGAGAGACCTATTTACACACGCACAAAAAACAAACGTATTGCAGATCACAAAAAAAAAAAAATAGAATAGCAAAAAAAATCCATTATAAGCGAATGATTTTATGAGACGCACAGATTGAAGTAATAAGTTGGAATTACGAGAGAGAGAGAGAGAGAGAGAGAGAGAGAGAGAGAGAGAGAGAGAGAGAGAGAGAGAGAGATAGGACGAGTTTGATAATTCAGAAACGATGGAGATATTACTGAGGAAGTGGAAAGAGGAGTGAAAATATGAACTATTCCATTTATTAGAGAAAATACTTAATTCTAAAGGACAGTGATGAAGGTGGTGTCGTAAGTGATGGTGACGGTGGTGTCAGTTGTGGTGTATTGACGGTGATGATTGTAATAGTGGTAAGAATAGCAATAGTAGTCTTGATAGTGTTTATGTCTTCAATCTCTCTCTCTCTCTCTCTCTCTCTCTCTCTCTCTCTCTCTCTCTCTCTCTCTCTCTCTCTCTCTCTCTCTCTCTCTCCCAGAAGCCGTAACACGCCTATTATAACGAGCTTACTACAGCATAATTAGTGAAATGGTAGTTGTTCAGTTGACTAGTTTGTTGCCAGTAAGTTGACATTAGTGGGGAGGGAAAGTGGGGAAGCTAGGATTCATATTATTTTATATTTATACTTTTATCATTATCATTCATTTTACGATATATGTACAGGAGAAGTACCTGTCTATGTAGTAGTATTAATATTACTGTAATTGTAAACTTTCTTTTAATTAAAATAACTAACTTAATATTTGATAATGTGTCAACTGTTGCCACACTGGTCGAGGCCGGTAGTGACGCCAGTCCCTATAGGTTGGCGACGGCAGGTGGTGACCAGGCTAAGAGCAAGTGGTGGTCAGGACTGCAGCGCCGCACCTCCACAACTTTCAAAAGCCTCTTGTTGAATTGACACGGGTTTTTAAGAGTGTTTTTACAGTTCTAGTGACAGATTAGCAAGACTTCTGCATTGTGAAAAGGAGAAAAGTCTTGAGAACCCAGTTAATTGTGTCTGTGGCCTTGGAAAATAGTCACGGTGAGAGAGCAAAGCATTTTTGAACACGGCCATATGAGCACTGCTGTTTCCACATCTTAGCAACGTCTTACTGGAATGAACACCACTAAACAAACCACAGAGGCACAACTATTTAATCAAGGTGAATACAGTGGTGACACCCTTGCCTGAGTCAACTTTACCAACTATTTACCTTCTGGACGGGCTGTAGCGTCTTTCAGTTGTTTATTTAAGCTTTATTATTCTTTATTTAAATATTTTTAAGGTTATTCATTTACCTTTAGCTTTTTTTCAAATCTGATCCCTGGAAACATCCGGAAATTTAGCCAGATATTGATACAAAACGGATTGGCTGAGGTGGCGGCAGGTCTTCCCTATTTATCAGCCATTATCTGCTTCATCTCTCAGTATTATGAGCTAATGAAGCCAATCCTGTTACAAAATGGAGCCAGGTAATTAAGCTTTCATGTCCACTGTTCAGATACATCCACCATTGCCTTTTTAAAGTTCGATGAAAGTTTAAGTCAGGCAAAATGACTGTCATCCTCTCCACTGACATATGGATATGTCTGTGTGTGTGTGTGTGTGTGTGTGTGTGTGTGTGTGTGTTCTGTTTTTCATTGTACAGGGCTGTGGGAAGGCGCATAACCGAAAGTTGTTCGTTGTTTTAGTTGATCGCCTTTCTATAAGTCAACCGCCGCCCTTCATATGGAAGCTTTTACATGCCAATTAGTTAATCTACCAAGGATCACAAGAGGTGGAAGGCTGAGTGGGGAAAAAGGTACGCATTGACTGTCACTTTGTGGCTCGAGTCTATACTGGCTGGCCTGTATTCTGAAACGCTTCTGCGCCGCACCTTTACTACTTTCCAAAGTAAATTCTAATTGAATTTACACTGGATTTTAAGGGTTTTTTTACTGTTCTAGTAAACAAATTTACAAAATTTCTACAGGCTCTAGTTGAAGTTACACACAAGTTTTTAAGGGTGTTTTTACGATTCTAGTGACACATTAAAAAAATTTCTACATCCAAAAGGCTTTAGTTGAAGTGACACGGGTTTTTAAGGGTACTTGTACGTTTTTATTGATAGATTAACAAGATTTCTGCATTCAAAAGGCTCTGCCTGAAGTGACAAGGGTTTTTAAGGGTGTTGTTACGGTTCTTGTGACAGATTAACAAGATTTCTACACTGAAAAGCCTCTCACCCAAGGAAGATATATATGTAGAATCCTTCCTTTCACTTCTATCCTTCTTTCAGCATCTTTCTTCCCCTATTCGTCTTCCCTCGAGCCTTCTTTATTATTATTGTTAGGAACGCGTATATGTAGCAGCCCTGTAGGTGAGCACATAAGCATGCTGTGTGTATGTGGTAGCCTCATATGTGTACACATACGTGTGCATACTGTGTGAGTGAGGTAGCTTGCGGCGTTGTGTTGCTCGTTGTTGACAGAGCCTGGCGCCGTTACATATAGCGCTAATGGAAGGAGAGCTAACATAAGCCTATCAGGTGACCTCTGAGGCCCTGGGGTCATGAGTGTGTGTGTGTGTGTGTGTGTGTGTGTGTGTGTGTGTGTGTGTGTGTTCATTTAATTAACTTTTTGGTAAACATAGGTAAGCCTTATTATCTTTCCACTAGGTACAAGTAAGCTGAGGTCGGTGTCACACTGTGAGACAAAACCACGCGACGCGACCGTGTAATGGGGCAGCGCGGCGGCGGCGCCTTAACAGTACCATGCCACACAGCTCGGCACGGGCATAAGATTGAGTACCGCCCAGCGAGATCGCCCAATGTGACCATATGCATAGAACTGTGTGTGCTGTGTCCTCACTGGCGGCAAGAAGCGGCCGCGTGGCAGGGGGATCCTGCCACAGCATTATGCTGTGTTGGGCGGCACTGCGGGCAGCTAGTGTGACACCTCTCATTTGTTTGCGTGTGTTACCGCAATCGCGGCGAAGCCGACCGGCGCGCCAGCGGGGTTTCGCCGCCTAGTGTGACACCGGCCTTAATGACATAACCTGACTTAACCTTACCTAACCTAAGCCAATACATTAGAGGTGCGCGTTCTGCCACAAACGGTTCAGCTACGCGCACCACCTCCACTGCTACGAACGTTCCATACAAGCAAATAAGCAAGTAAGTAATGATATATTGCGAGTACAGCAACTGATACATCTAAATTATAAACACATTGCACAATGGCACAGTCTGTCAAACCACACCTACCTGACAGACACGGTGTGGCATTACTCACAGGCAAAGGTTGATGGTGTGGAGAGTGAATTGCCAACACATTTACAGATGAATCAGATGAAGAGTAACCACAATACATATAAATACAATTATTAGAATACTCAAGGTGTCTCTGTGATTGCAGGGCTACTTAAACAAGGCTTCTGCATCACCAATGGGAAACACACACGGGGATCTAATTAATGTTCTCTATACCCTTTGAAAATAATCCAAGGGAGTCCAAAGCCTTTCAGGACACAGGCCTACAACTGGTTGGATTCACTGTGGTGGTGACGATGGTGGTGGTGGTGGTTGGTGGTGGTGGTGGTGGTGATTATTGTCAACCTAAGAGGCTTTTCGCTGAAATTCTTACACACAACTGCAAGCTCCAGGATGGTGTGCGCTCGCCGCCTCGCTTCGGGCTACACTGCATCCAACAATACTCCTCTCTCTCTCTCTCTCTCTCTCTCTCTCTCTCTCTCTCTCTCTCTCTCTCTCTCTCTCTCTCTCTCTCTCTCTCTCTCTCTCTCTCTCTCTCTCTCTCTGTCCGAGTGTGGAAGAATAGACTGCATCATCCTGATCCCCTCGGCGCTTCCCTTCGTTGTAGCCAGGAAGTGTGTCTCGCTTTTATATAATAACATTTTAATTTCCATTTTTAAGTTTCATCCAGTAGTGAGAAATGTTTTACTCTCTCTCTCTCTCTCTCTCTCTCTCTCTCTCTCTCTCTCTCTCTCTCTCTCTCTCTCTCTCTCTCTCTCTCTCTCTCTCTCTCTCTCTCTCTCTCTCTCTCTCTCTCTCTCTCTCTCTCCAAGGGATCGAGTGAGTTCCGGTAAGAAAGATTAATGGTAACGCAAAGAAGGTCGAATTCTGGGGAAAAGTTTGAGTAGAGAACGGACGCTTCCTTCAAGATGAGGGGGAAGGAGAGGCTGGGATGTGTAATCTCCATGCATGAAAGATTGCAGGTAATGTAAAGTAAGGTGAATTCCTGGAAAAAAAAAAAAGTTATGTTAAAGGGAAGTAGTGGACGTGAGTGGTTGCTCCTACAGAAAAGAAAATGTAGAATTCTATCAATTTATTTTTCTGTGTCTTATAAAATGTGCTAGTTTTTCGTGTTTCCTCCTCCAAGAAATGCTGGCTTTTTCCGCCCTCTGAAAAATGTGCTAGTTTTTCATAGTTTTCATTTTTTTTTTTTTTTTTCGTGTCTTTTAGAAACGTTTTAGGCTTCACGTTTTTTTCCCTTAAGGAACATATATTTTTTTTTTTTGTCCATTTTTCGTTTGTTCCTCTGAAAACGTTTTAGTTTTTCGTGTCAGCTCGTGAAAATGTATTTGTTTTTTCCGTGTCTTCTTCCTCTGGTTCCAGGAAGTTCCGTTAAAGATTAGCTTAAGGTATATTAAATTCTGCTTAAGTCAGATTAACGCTAACACTGGCAGCGAGTTTTTTTTTCTTTCTGTAAATGAAGACAATCAACTTTACAGCATTTCCAGGACTACTTTTTCTTACTGATTTTTTGCAATTCTTCGGGAGAGATTTTAAGAGGTGAGTGTTCTCTGAACGTAAAGACAATGTTGGTAGCCATTTTGAACAAACCACGCCGCGTTTTTTTTTTTTTTTTTTTTTCATTACCAAATAAAAATCTTGATATTTTCTTTTTTCCTTACAAAAACTGTCAGAATTTAACTTTAGAATCCATTTCCCTAATTTTCTTGATAAACCTTGGTGCAGTTTTTCTTATCAGTTTTTACGAATTGCGTGGAAGACTTTCCAGTTAAGCGTCTTTTTAACTTTCATATAACTTTCCTACATAAGCATTAAAGAAGATACGAAGTTCAGTGACATTACGTGAGGTCAACGCAGGTCATTGATCGCGCTCGTCTCCTTCCAGATAACGTTAAGGAGAGACTGCCTTGCTTCACAGTCTCATTGTAGGATTCATTGTTTCATCGGGATGGTTTACTGTTTCATTGGAACAGTTCATATTGTTTTTATCTGGATGGTTCACGCTGTTTCATTTAGATGGTTCAGTGTGTCAATGGGGATGGTTTTTCTCATTCCCTGTAACATGAGCCCACTTCACGAAAAAGCAAGAAGGAAGCCGAAAGAAGCCAGTAGGCCTACACGTGGCAGCTTCCGCATAAAACAAACAGACCTATGCCCATTTATCATTTCTGCCCATAAATATGTCTCATCTTTACACTCAGCACGATTAGTGACTCCAATTTGCCTCTACGGAATGTGGAGACAAGGACGAAAGGAGAAATTATCTGAAGGGCTTGACACGAAAACCTGAAAAGTGTGTGTGTAGTAATGAAGGCGACATGAGCGAGGCGAAAATCCTTCCTCGTAATTCCCTTTGTTTATCGCTCTACCATTCACCACCACCACCACCACCACCACCACTATTGCCGCCAGTAACCCCGATGACGTCACAATCCCCCCGCCTCCCCTCCCGCTGTTTTGTCCCTTCAGAGGTTACAGAAGGTCATGTCACGAGAAAAAGGAATTGTGGACGGTATTAGAGACATAAATCGATATCTTGTGTCTTGCCCAGCACGCCGTTTTTGTTCTTTAATGTTTTGTCTTTAATGTTTTCTCCGTAAATAGAAATATTGCGCCATTGAATTGATTTTTTTTTCTTATTGTATTAACTTCTACTCTATTTTTAGATTTTTACGTTAATTTATGTGGCTTTTCTTTTAGTCATCTTTAAAATTAATTAACTGGTGTGTGTGTGTGTGTGTGTGTGTGTGTGTGTGTGTGTGTGTGTGTGTGTGTGTCTGTGTGTGTGTGTGTGTGTGTGTGTGTGTGTGTGTGTGTGTGTGTGTGTGTGTGTGTGTACATTTTACAGGACTCATCCGTGCATCTTTCATCGACAGTTAATTCCACAGTGAAAGCACTTTAGCATTTCCCTCGACTGGCCACCCTCACGTGCGTACCGCGGGTCACGCATCAAGCTGTCACGCGCCCTTGCTACTGCGTCACCTGTCCGTCTCCGAAACAGGGAAGGTAAATATAGTGACCAGGTACACCGGAGTCCCTTGCCTGATCAGAAAATTAGTAAAGCCGTAAAGTGAGATACGAGGCTGTAAACCCACCCTGAGCGCCTCCCCAAGCTGCCATTAAACACTCCAGAGGACATAACTCTGTGGGCCAAGGTGGTGTCCTGGAACACGGCCCGCGGAGACACCACCCGGAGAGCTGCTGCAACGGATGGCGGCAATGCAGCTCCCCCATGCCGCCCCTGCCAGCCCTTGCCCCCGCTGCCCATCCTGTTACCCACGAACCCAAGACACCAGCACGATACAAATAAGTTCCAAGATCCGTGGTGTCCTCGGACTCGCTTACAATCTAACAACGCAACCGGTCCTGTGTCTTAATCTTCTCATCATCTATATGCATTCTATTTATTTGTTTGACGTTTTCTCTCTCCCGTTTTCTTCCTTCCTTTCCTTCCCCATTAGTTTATCCATGTTTCTCTCTACATTTTTTCCATTCCTTCTCTTCTTATCTCACTCTCTACGTCCTCCTCCCATTCCCTTCAGTTCACCTTTGTTCCTCTTTCCCTCTTCCCATTAATCCATCCTTCCCTTTTCCCTGCCTAAGGATTCGAACCCACACATCCATCACCACCAGACTAGGAACACTCACTCGGCCAAGACTCACGAGCAACCTCATATAGAATACCGTGAGACTGTCCGCTTTAAGAACTGTTTTTTGCTCTCTTTTTGTCCTCAGTTCCCCGCGTGTGAAGCTGAGGGACGCTGCTGCTCCTCCTCATGCTGCTCGGGACACGTGAAGCAGGAGGAGGTAAGAAAAATAACCAAGTACCACCACAGAAACCACTTTTTTTTCCCCTAGGATTTTTCTGCAGGAAAACAGAATCTTGAAACTCCAAGGTGATAGACTGCTGCCTGATATCGCGGGTATTGACGGTGTGACTTTTTTTTATTTATTATAATTATTTACTATTATTATTATTTATTATTTTTTTATTTATTTTATTTATTTATATATTTATTTATTTTATTGTATTTTATTTTATTTTATACTCGTGTCCAGTTACCTTGCCAACGTCTTCCGTGCCCTCGTTCTTGAGTTTTGTGTCACGCTTCCGTCTTCCCAGAAAAGTGAAGTTCAGCTATAAGTCCTGTCGAGGTGCTCATGTTATTACTATTATTATTTTTTTTTTTTCAGGGGTAAGAAACTGAATACCCCCGCCATTCTTTATCCCAGGTGAGTGTTGCTGAAAGTATATGAAATATTAACCTGTAGGGTTCAGCCTGGGATCATTTTTGTAGGCCTAATGGTCCATAACTCCTGTAAATTATCATCCGGCTCCCGGTTCGACATGGCGTGCCTGTTCCCCAATAAAGTACTATCGCTACTTCCTGATAAATTGCAGGGGAAGGAAAAATAAGTCGGGAAACGTATCGATTTTATCCCCTAGTGGACGCCGCGTCTCTTAACTCAACATTCACGTCCTCATACATTTAGTTTTAACGCACGCTTCCACTAATGCTGAATGATCCCTGAAGCAAAATGAAAAGAACCTGCAGGATGAAATTAACTGACACCATATGACAAACCCGTTTTCTGTTCCAAATCAACGGTAACTGAGGTAAACACAGGGTGAACGGTAGGGTAAGGAAAGGAGGCAGGCAGGCAGGCAGGCGTTCTGCTCGACACACAAGCTAGGAAGGGTGAGGCAGGATGGCGGAGGAAAGGAGAGGAAGGCAGGGTGATACTGGTGTGTGTAGCGAAGGGGAAAATATATATAAATTGGCTGAGGACGGAGAAGTGACAGGGAAAGGACTAGATAGAAGTAAATAAGCGACTGAGGCGCATACAGGAAACTAAGGAGAGGAGATAGTTAAAGGAAGGGAAGCTTGAAATAAAAAAATAAACGCCAAAGAGAGAGAGAGAGAGAGAGAGAGAGAGAGAGAGAGAGAGAGAGAGAGAGAGAGAGAGAGAGAGAGAGAGAGAGAGAGAGAGAGATTAGGAAAAAGTCGAATATTCATACAAATACACGAAGGAAAAGTGAAGCAAGGGGATAACGGAGCGTGGAAGCAACGAGGGAGGAGGAAATAAAGCAAAAGCCCCTGTGAAGTCAAATTGGAATACGACAAATACGTGAGGAAAAGGGGGAAGGAAGAATAAAAAAGTGGAAGGAAATCGAAAAGCGAATGGAAAACAGTTAAAGGATTCTGGCAGTAGGGAAGAAACGTGGAATGAGGCAGAGTTTGTGGAAAGTTATAAGCACGGCAGGATATCAAGTGGTTCGTCCTTCCATCATTCAATTAAAGAGGAGAGCTTCGAAACGTGATGATTTGATAAAACGTAACCGAGGACAGATGAAAAAGCAAGTTATTTATATTTGACATTTCTGTAAATATATAACGCATGGACTTTTTTTTTCCAGCATAAGTGACATGATAAATTGTGAGTGTTTTTCTTGCACGATGGAGATAAATTATACGGAAAAAATATAGAAAAAAAAAAAAAAGACATGAAGACTTAGGAAGAAAATTTAACAGCGAATGGCTTTGTTTATTAGAAGGAAAAATTTCAGTTTAAATGACAATAAAAAGCGTAAGTATTTTCCCCAATGTAAAGTGAAACTGTAAAATGGAACGGATAAAAAAATACGCCCGGAAATGAGAGAGAAAGAATTTTTCAAATGAAGACTGTTCTTTTTGGAAGATTTTGATTTAGATTGGCATGCTGCAACGTGAAGGTTTTGTTTGGCTTTATAAAGAGTACACACACACACACACACACACACACACACACACACACACACACACACACACACACACACACACACACACACACACACACACACACACACACACACACACACACACACACAGAGAGAGAGAGAGAGAGAGAAAAAAAAAGGCAAACACATCAGGAAATAAGAGAAGATTTACCATCGACGACTTTGTTCTTTCAACAGGGGACCTTCAGCTGATGTGACACAATTAAGCTTGAGTAAAACACAGAAAAGAAATATGAAATAAAGACACCAGGATAGAAGATAAAGAATGAAGAGGCAAGACTTTCTCTTTTAGAAGGGAAAAAAATCAGCTATAACAAAACGTGAGTGTGTTACTGTAAATTAGAATAAGAAAAAAATTAAGAAAACTTTTGAAATGGGACCAAGAAATAAACATAGAGACTTTATTCTTTCGACAGAGGAATTCAAGATAGATTGACCTAATTAAACAAGGGCGTGGTGCTTTAAACTGAAATAAAACACAAAAGTGAGAAGATAAAACACGGAAACAAGGAGAGAGAATCAACGACAAAGACTTTATCATTTTCAGGGAAGAATTTCACCCAGAATGACGTAATAAAACGTGAGAGTATTGCTGTCAGGTGAAGTAAAACAAAAAAAAAAGGAAAAAAGACTGCAGGAAACAGGGAAAAGAACTAAAAAACGGAGACTTTTTTCTTCGCGAGGTTTGCATGACTACACTATCTCATACACCCTCCTCGGTATCACAACACAAAAAGCAATGTTGTGTATCCTCCCTGCCAACAAATAATAAATCGATATACAGGTAGGGAGGGACGGAAGGCTCGGGACAAATGTGCAGGGAGAGGGAAGGAGAGGAAGAGGAGGAGAAGGGACCTGTAGTACATGATATTGTTTTTCTTAATAGCAACACATTTCATAAACGCGGTGATGCAAGGATCTTTGGTTCATACCTTTAGCATTTAAATTTATGGTGACGCTGTTTTGAGTAACCGAAGCAGTTATATTAGGGAAAAACTGAATTACACTGTTTTGCTCTGTTATCTTTCAGAATTACAATCAGAAAGTACAGGACAACTTTTTTAACGAGAGGAAGCCACAACGGTTAAAGAATTAATACAACTCAAGAAGTGTCAATATAAAGAGCGTTTCAGTCAGGGATTCAGTTAGTCTTCTTGCAGATCCTGTGAACCGTTGCGGATGAAGTGAACTAAACATGAAGCCAAAACAAGTACATTTTTCTTTGCCAACCTTCACATAAACACTCAAAAGCTGAAGGCGATCCGGTGATATTCTGTGTATACTGAATGCAGTCCTCAGCCAGCAGCAGCGGAAAGGCTTTGGCGGGATTGGCAGTCATGAAGAGGATTCATAATGCTCGTGCCGCTGGTGAGGGAATCGCAGACTGGAAATACATATGTTGTCATGAGTGAAAGACAAGTCATTGTTGTGCCAAGTTTAGCCTGAAAATATTAAAAAACTGCACCTTGACTTTCTAAAACAACGTAAAAGTGAGGTGGAAAAATCTGAAAAGTCGTGAATTCGACATAAAAAGTTGGGCATTGATTATTTTTTTTTTTTTAATAACTACACCTCGGCTCAAAAAAAAAGATAAGAAAACCGCAAGATGTCAAGAATGTAAATTGAACATAATCGTAGCGAACCCCAGACAGATAATACTTGTAGTGTAGAGTTTAGCTTGGAAAATCTTCAATACATGTACGTCGCTTCAAAAAATACGAGTAAAAGGGAAATAACAGAGGAATAAAGAATTCGCACTGTATGTACATCTAGACAACTCCAAATAGACATTGATACAAAGGCTGACTTGGAAAACTATAAATAAAAGTACCATGGCTCAGAAAGTAAAGGAAAAGAAAAAACACTAATTTTAATCTAAAACTCAAAAATCTTAGATAGATATACTGATGAAAAATAAAAGAAATGAAGAAGTAGTAATAATAATCAAAGAAAATATTTAGTAACTTCACCTTATTACCTCCCCCGAAAAATAACAGAAAAAGAGGAGAAAATCGAAAATTGTATGAATCGTAAACTCAACTAAATCTAGATGACTAAAAAAAAAAAAAAATCAGGAAAGTAATGCGAGTCGTGCAATGCCTGGCCTGGAAAACATTCAGTAACAGCTCTGCGGCTCAAAAAGGTAAAACGGAAAAGGAAAAACTGAAAATCCGCAATACGAGGAACATCCCTCGGTTCCCTCACTAGTCACTTTTTTCCATGATGTATCGGTCACCGGAAATCAACCCCCCTCCTGACCTTCAACTGTCCCCTCCCCTTTCCCAGCACCCTTTCCCCTTCACCCACAGCCTCCCCCGTGACCCGCTGCGGCGTAAATTCAGCATGGACACAGATCACTCTGCCAGACGCGCCACCACCTCAATATTCCAAAGCCTTCCCCTTCTAAACACAAAGCTGGCGAGATGCAGCCGCCAACTTCCCACCCTCGTCCGCCACACACACAAGGCGCTCAGGGGGAACAAATTAATATTGAAATGATGTGCTGTTCCAGAATAATTTGCGTGGGGACAAGTTACCGGTATGACATTCCCTTTGTGAAAACTCCAAACACAACTGGTTTTATTTATTTATTTATTTTATTTATTTATTTTTTGTGTGTGTGTGTTCAACTCTCTCTCTCTCTCTCTCTCTCTCTCTCTCTCTCTCTCTCTCTCTCTCTCTCTCTCTCTCTCTCTCTCTCTCTCTCTCTCTCTCTCTCTCTCTCTCTCTCCTCTCCTCTCCTCTCCTCTCCTCTCCTCTCTCTCTCTCTCTCTCTCTCTCTCTCTCTCTCTCTCTCTCTCTGCAGTCAGCGGTGATTTAAAGGTAGGGTCCCCACCGTGGTACTGGTGTTATCATTTATACTCTCCTGGAAATATTCTGTAAATCATTCGTGTTTCGTTGTTGTGATGTTGCGTGTTCCATCTTTCTCTCGTAACTCCCGCATCGTTTCCTTGCACGCGTTTAGTCTTTCGTCGTATTATTGCATTCATGTTGTCTGTATTGGCTTGCTTAGCGACTGACAACAATATCTAGGAATGCATGAGTCCTTCTTCGTATCTCATTCATATAGACTACAATGCTGTCAGTTCCTGGGACGTGGCTTTGAGGGAGAATAGAAAGAACTTGGGCTGAGATTATGTCAAGGTTTATGTTTGTTTGTTTGTTTGTTTTTATGGAAATTTGAGTTGCCGGAAAGGGATATTGTCGCTATATTGTACTGATACATCAAGCTGTCTCCTTCACCTCCATCGTTGTAAGAATAGATGACGTAAGGGATTGATTGATATTTGATTTTTTTTCTCTCTCTACTTGAACCAAAACTGTTAAGCATAAAAAGGGAAGAAGAAAATTGTTACTATTTTGTCGCCGCCGATAAAAAAAAAAAAAAAAAAAAAGTTTACTGGTGAAATAAATGCAAAATAGAAACCAACTTAGTGTTGTAAACTTATAAGTAGTTAATAACTTAATAGGTAATAACTTAGTAGGTAATAACATAAGAAAATAAGGGAAACTGCAAGAAGCCTGTTTCCACCCATCTCTCCAATCCATAAATTTGCCTAATCTTTTAAAGCTCCGTAATGACTCATCACTAACAACCTGATCACTGAGTCCATTCCATTCATCTACCACTCTATTTGACAACCAGTTCCTTCCTATCTCTTTCCTAAACCTAATTTTTTTTTCAATCTTTAACCCATTACTCCTTCCTCTATCCTAATTACTGATCCTGAGAATTTTGCTTACGTCACCCTTGTTATATTTTCTTTACCGCTCAGACACCTCTAGCAGTTCCCCTCTTAACCTATATCTCTCCAAGGAATATAAATTTAAAAGCTTCAGTGTCCTTTTTGTGAGATACATCCCTCATCCCCTGTGTCCTTTTTTGTCTTATTCCTTTGTACTGATTTTAATAGGCCTATGTTCTTCCTCCATATCATAACCTATAAGAGATCCAGCGCCAAATATAATTTCAATATTACTTCGGGGCTTCTATCCTTCATACTTCTAAAAATTAACATTAATACCCGATTTGCCTTATTTCTGGCCTCTGTACATTGTTTTCCTAGACGGAGATCAGAGCTAACTATAACTCCTAAATCTTTTCACTGAACTTGCCAGTGCTTCGTTCTTTATTGTGTACCTACTGTGTGGGTTTCTTCTACCTACGCTGAATACTTTGCATTTGTTAATATTAAACTGCGTTTGCCCATTCATTCATCCTATCCAAGTCTGTCTACAAGTTGATGGCATCCGAATCTGTCCTAATTAACCCATCTTAGTGTCATCTGTAAATTTACTAACATCGCTATTGGTCCCACTGTCTAGGTCAGTAATATGTATTAAAGATGATAATGGCCCTAAAACTGATCCCTGTGGCGCCTCACTAATTACTGGACCCTACTCGGATTTAGAGCCATTTATTACAGCTCTGTCGCCTGTCGCCTAACCAGGACCATATTCAGCCTAACACCTTTCCATCCATCCAATGTGCCCTAACCTTTCCTGAGAGCCTTTGACGAGGTGCCTTATCGAACACCTTATTAAAGTCCCGTTATAGGATGTCATAGCAATCCCCATTATCTGTCGCCTCGTAAACTTTACTATAAAAACTCAACAAGTTTGTAAGGCAAGACTTTTCCTTCGTTTAAATGATCGCTATTGTTCCTCGCGATACTGACTCCATTATTTTACTTACAATTGAAGTTAAGTTGACAGGTCTATAATTGGACGTTAACGTTTTATCTCCTTTCTTAAAGATGGGTACTACATTCGCCTGCCTCCACATCACCGGTACCTCTCCTGTCTAAACACAGTAACTAGCGGTTCACTTATAACTTCTTTGCATTCCTTAAGTACTCTGGGATATATCTGGTTTGGTCCTGGTGACTTAATTGTTTTCAGCTTATTTATCTGTTGTTCCACTCTCTCCTTAATTTTGGAAATATCTATCAGCTTCTCATTCTCCTCTGCTCTAAAAATCTGTTCACTAACCGGCATTTCCAGCATGTTTTCCTGGGTGAAAACTTTTTAAAAATACTCGTTCAGATTTTTACCATCTCCTCTGCTAACTCACTCTCCATCAGCTGCCTTTAATGGACCTATTATTTCTGTTCTTCGTCCTATATACCTGACAGAATCTCTTGAGGTCAGTCTTCTCCTGGCTAGCTACCTTTAATTCGTAATTGTTTTTAGCTTTTTTCGTTAACTTCCTGACTGCTCTAACCAGTTCATTATATTGAGGCTTTTAATCCTCTTCCTGTGCCATTAATATTCTATGTATACTTCTTGTCAGTCCTGTGTAGTGTTTTAACCCACCAGTCATCCATTCTTTTGTGATCTTATTGTTTTATAAGGAATATTTACCATCTGGCCTGTATGTAATCTATCAACGAAATATTTATAGAACTCATCAGAATTAACTTCCCCTGATCTCCCTATCTCGTCCCCCCTCCATAATCCCCACCCCATCCCCCTATCAGCCTCGACCCCACCTCACCCATCTTATCATGACCTGTCCCATTAACTTATCATGACCTGTCCCCTTAACCCCTTTCTCGCACCTCAATCCAGCTTCCTCTCTCTCACCCACCCCGCCCCCCGACTCACACGGTCATTCTTCACCTTAGTGCTTCAAACTTATAAGTAGATAATAGTTTACTTGTTGCAGATGGTGGATGAATTTCTTTTATTTTATTTTCTCTCTCCTTCTTTCCTGCGTCTCTTGAAGCTTTCATCCCTGTCAGCTGTGTGTGGCTTGTAATTCAGCACTGTTTCAGCGATTCAGTCATCCGTCACACATGCAAACCAGTGCCCCATGCATAGTACGAGTGTATAAGGTGCTCCATATTTTTGTTTGTAGTATTTTTTTTGTTTGGGTTACAGCTTTATATAGAGCTTTTAGTTTTTACTTTCAGGTGTTCAAGTCTTGTCATTTTCTTATTTTACTTTTTTTTATTTATTTACGTGTTCATTTGTCGAGTTATCCAGTAATGTTAATGTTGTTCTATTGTTCTTTATGTGGACCAATACAGTTATTGCGCCGCGTTCAAATCCAGAAGGAGAAAGAAAGAAAGAAAGAAAGAAAGAAGTCCAGTTTTCTTCAATCCTTTCTCCCACCTTTTCATTTTGCAATCGCTTCCCTATTTTCTTTTTTTCTCTTTCTCTTTTATTTTTGGAGCGGCAAATCTGCGCTTTTTCCCCTCTGTTTCGCTTTTTCATACCCTTGGCTGGCCTCCTTCACACGCAAGAAAAGAAAAGAAAAAGAATAAAAGAAAAAAAATACCAAACTTTTTCCTCCTTACAAGTCACTCTCCACCTCATAAGCCTCCCGCCCTTCCATCTCTACTCCAACCCTTCTATCTTCTACCCCCACCCTTCCATCTCCACCCTCGTCCTTCCATCTCCACCCCTGCCCTTCTTCCGCACCCCCGCCCTTCCATCCCCACGTATTTTCTCCTCATATTTTTGTTACAGTTCTGCAGAGATTACAATTAGTTTCTGAAAGGCAGGATGGCCCGTTGCCGCCAAGCCAACCCGTTATACCCCAGGCTCAGGGGGTATTAAGGTAATTATCTGGGAACCTCAACCCCCCCCCCCCGTCATGTGTTCCACCGCTCCCTCCCCCACAAAAAAAATGTCCATGATTAGGGAGGAAAAAACATTCTCTCTCTCTCTCTCTCTCTCTCTCTCTCTCTCTGGCATTGTCTTTTTGTTACAGTGATTACGAGAGAGAGAGAGAGAGAGAGAGAGAGAGAGAGAGAGAGAGAGAGAGAGACTAAGGAAAAGAAAAAGAAAAAGAGACGAATGGAAGATTAGATTATCCACATCGAATTGAGAACCATCTGGGTGTGCGGCAGGGACCCTAACATAGTTTCTGCTCCACGACCAATCAGGGCGAAGCGTTGTTCTGGCCAATCAGCGAGCCCCTTGCAGGGTGACGCCATCATACGTCGAGTGAGTGTCTTTTGCTATTTTTCGAAGCTCCGAGTCGCGTATTGATTGATGTTTCGCTCGTGTCTTTTGTACCTGCCTTCTGTCTGTCCCTGTGTTGTTGTCTTTTCTCTCTCTCTCTCTCTCTCTCTCTCTCTTCATCACGAAGCCCTTTGTGAGAGTGAAAGATAGGAAGTAATTAAGTAGTAGGTACTCGTTTTGTATCAGTTTGCTCTCTCTCTCTCTCTCTCTCTCTCTCTCTCTCTCTCTCTCTCTCTCTCTCTCTCTCTGGTATTTTATAAAGTATCTAATAATGAGATCCTCTAACATTCAGGTTGATTCGTACTCGTCTCGCCTCGCCTCGCCTCGCCTCGTCTTCAGTTCCGTGCAATATTACGTAGATCCTCCTGAGCCACCTGCTTTACACGGACAGCCTATTAGTTAACTAGAAACACACACACACACACATACACACACGGTTAATTGGCCACCGTCGGTCAGTCTTCTTCCATGTCCGCCTCGGCTACATACACTCGCAGCGTCCCGTCAGGTCACCAACGCTCCCTACCTCGTCTCTCAGGTGTGTATGATAATTAGCCTTCATCTCCCACAGCCAGCCAGGTACTCACAGTCTCACATCCGGACAGGTAGTGTGTCATGATTTACTCGCTGCACATAAAGTAATTGGCAAAATGTGTCTATTGTGTGTTTTAGTATCATTGGAGCCTTTTGCGTGTATCGTGTCCTTGTTGTATGTTCAGGTTGTTACTGTCTCTTAGAATGTGCGGAAAAGATTCGACAGATGCTGCGTGAGCCGGGTCGAGGTGGTGTGTTAAGCTGTTGAAGTGTTTTAGTTGCATGTTTATTGCGTGTGAACTTGGCTTATCATTATTCGTGGTAAAAGAGAGGACAGCTGTTACGTGCCCCAACATGCGTGTCGAGATGATGTCTTTGTGGAAACATTCTTTACATATGAACTTGTGGTATCACGAGGAAAACTATGACAGTTGTTACATGCACGAGTAAGGATCACGTTCCGAAACACTTCTGCGCCACATCTCCACTACATTGAGTCTGGTTGAAATTACACAGTTTTAGAGATGTTTTTTTTGTAGTTATAGTGACAGATTAACGAGATTTCTAGATAACTAACAGGAGAAACACTCTTGAGAACCTGGCTAATCATCTGTGGCTTTGGAAGAGTCATGGTGAGAGCAAAGCCTTTCTGAATACAGGCCTAACACGCAGGTTGGGGTGTAGAGAGGCACTCCACCACAATAAACTGCGTCACTCCTGCGGGTTAAGTTACTTTTTTGCCGGCTGTTCACCTGCCCCTTAATTTCACCTGTCCTAACTTTTCCTGTGGGTACGCGCGTGGTGTCCGTCAGGGCGGGGAAGCACGAGCGCCTTTCTGTGGCAGGTGGCGGCAGAATCTGTTAATTTGTTATTCACAGCCACGCAGTTCTGTCATTTTGCTATCAATCATTAAATGGTCGTTGGCGGGGAGGAGGGGAGGAGGGGAAGGGTGGTATTACCTTTCTATATTAACCTCAAATGGTTGTGATGGATGATTAATTGTAGGGTAGAGTTTGTGTTTTAAAAGTCCTGACAATGCTACAATTTTTTTTTTTTAGGTGAATTGCAGGAAACTATACAGATGAAAATGGTAAAAAGGAATGCCCTCTTAAGTTTCCTTTAGTGATAACGATGAGAGTGATGGCAGAATTTTCTTATTTAAAATGCTTGAAAATGCGACCGTTTTTTTTCTATATTGAAACGTAAATACGAGAAAACATACTCTTGAAAAATAAAAACGTATTCTTGCGTTATTCATCAGTGCCAATAACGATAATAAGAACAGTAACAGAGTATTGTATTAGAAACCCTTGAAAATGCTACAATTCTTGCCCAGCGTAGTCAAAAAGCTTCCTATATGGGAAAAAAAAAGTTACCTTCACTGTAAATTTTCCTCCATATGTTCCTTTCTGCAGCGCCACTCATAACTGCGTCCCTTGAGCTTTACCTGCCTCACCTATGGAGGATACCTGAGTAATTAACATTCCCAACATGCCATAAGGGACCATTTTCCTCTCTTTCATTCATCCGGCACATATTTCATCGTCCACAGAGAATTAATGGCACGAGGAGAAAAGAAGTTTCTGAGGACAAGCCCAAGTTATCTCATTAAAATTATGGCCCCGTTGGCTTCTGGTCAATTTCAGATTAATCAGCACCAAAAAGCAATTAGTCCAAGTTGGTTACGTGCTGAGTAATTGTCCCAAGTTTGCCCCGTGGATTCTTTCTGTCGTGTTTGATTTAGCTATCGAGAAAACTGAGGCACCCACACTCACGGACACACACACTCAAACACCAGGACACACACGCTCACACATGCACCCGCTCTCACATGCCTGCTCTCTCACTCACGCACACACACACACACACACACACACGTGCTCGCATTCACACATGCACGCACGCACGCACTCACACCGAAACTGACACACACACACACACACACACACATTCACGGTAATATGTAAGAGCAGTTTTGCTTTTGAAAGTATTTCCGAAGTAAAAACAAATTAATAAAAAAAAGAAAGGAAAGAAAGCAATCGTCGATCTGCTAGACAAGATTTATTTTAGGAAACAAGCTGTTACTATTTTAACCACCATCAGCCCCAATACCAGAACTAACAACAACAAAAACAACAACAACAACAATAACAACAACAACAACAACAACAACAAACTTTGCCGCCTCCCACCACGAAAACAAAAAACAGAAACAACAATTTACTTTCGCCGCACAAAGTCTTAAGTTCTTTTGGTGCACAGGAGCGGCGCGTGAGCGGCATAACTTTAACAGGATCTCTTTGCATTACGTTGTGTCTGTGTATAAGAATGACTGTTAACAGTAATAATAATAATATAATAATAATAATAATAATAATAATAATAATAATAATAATAATCTCAATCATTTCAGCACGATATGAAACAATTAACAGCACCAAGGGTAATGTATGAAATTTTTATAAGCGTCTATAAGAAAGAAGGGGTTTAAAAAGAATAAATTTTGCAATTTCTAGCCAGTTTAATGATTGGAAGTGGTTGCGGAACAAGTAAAGATATCTCGGTGATTAGTAATTAAGGAGAGATGTACCAAATAGCTGTGAAAGCATTAAGTAACCAATATACCTGGCAAAAATAATTAAGACTATTAATGTGATTAAAAAAAATACCTAAAAGACGCAAAAGGACAATACAATAACCTATATACAAGGACAAAAAAAAAAAAAAAATGAAAATATTACCTTTAATAAACTACACACACGAAGTAAATAACCTAGAAGAGTACTAATCAAAATCCAGCCCAAGGAAGCAGTTTACCTGAAGATTAATTAAGAGCAACAGGTGATTAGGCGCCGAACGATCTCCTTTCAATTTCACCTTCGAGATTAACCAGGCACACGAGAGGGCACCAACAGGACGCGAGGGGAAGGTGTGAGAGGCAGGTACAGGAAGCTCTTCTGACTCTGAGGTGAGCGGCGGGTGCTAGGAGAGGCTGGAAAAGGGAGGAGGGAGATGGAGAGTCAGGAATTGGGACGTGCGGGGAGTGATGTAAGAGGTGAATGGAGGGAAAGGGAAGATTTGGGAGTGGGTGGGACGAAAAGAGTGAGAATTCATGCATAGAAAGAGAGAGAGAGAGAGAGAGAGAATTTCAATTTTAAAGAGGAATTTTAAGCGGTAAAGGGTGAAGGATAAAGAAATGGTTACAAGGAAGAAGAAGAAGAAAAGAGATTTGAAACGCAGGGAGGAAGGGAACAGGTAGAATGACATTTCTGAGACACCGAGAAGGGAGAGAAGCATTCCAGGTATCCCTGGTAATTTGTGGATGAGGTGGACGCAGGTGTAGCCAGAGGAGGAGGAGCAGCAGGAGAAGCAGCAGCAGCAGGAGGAGGAGGAGGAGGAGGAGGAGGAGTATGAAGGATACTGTCACGCCTTTAATCATCCAGGAAAGTTACATGTCCTTCAGCAATTAGTGGACAGTATCTGGGCTGAGAGGAAAAGTGATAGGATATATTGGGTGAGAGAAGGCAAGGAGTGATTGGACATGTGAAGGGAAAACCAATCAGATGTGTGTGTGTGTGTGTGTGTGTGTGTGTGTGTGAGCTTGTTATTACACCTGGCTGATTTACTCGCGTGTTCCTTTGAAGTTTTTATTAGTGTTTTTATTAGTAATTATGTTTTTTTGTTGAGAGATTATCACATTGTTCTTTTTTTTTATTTCCTGTTATTTAGATGGATGATTTTTTGTTCTCGTTCCCACCAGCAATATAGCCAGGAATATAACACTTATCGTTTTTAAAACAAACCAGTCTCCAAACCTTCCAACATTATTATTACATTCCTGTAAATGTAAGACTTCCTTTATCATGTTAAGTAAACGCCGGATCTGGTACTTTTTGCCTGAATCCATAGCTTTGAATTAATCCCATTAAAGGATATAATGTGAAAATTATATACACGGCAAATTACCTTTATTCTGTTTTGTTATTTTGCATGGTGTATTTTCTCTTCTTTACGTGTCACAGTGCTTGCTTGCTATTTATTCATTTTCATTTATTTATGTATTTATTTATTATCTTACCGGCTGGCGCCTCGCATCTCACCTTCCTTCCCTTCCGTGTTGCATATTTTTCCATATCATGCTGTTCACAACTTCCATTAATTACATTTCACATTCCCTTTCTTTTAGCATACTTCACTCTCGAATTTTCTTCCGCCTTTCATCCCCTGCTCTGGAGAATACATGATTTACTTGCCCTTTTGATTCAGCCTTTCAAGTTTACTGTTTTATTACAATGGGTTTCCATCCTCCCCTCGCTCTAGTTTACATGAATTCCTTAGTTTCCTTCTCAAGTCTGCACGCCCTTCTGGCTCCCCTTGTGTCTGATTCCTCCGTCTGGAAGGACACGGGACCTCGAGGCGCAGAACACTGAGGAACTGAGGGAGACGGAACTGAGGGGCAGACAGGTAGACAGCGGACGGGCAGGCAGACACACAGACAGACAGACATACAGACAGACAGACAGCGGAGGAGACAAAGAAAGAGACAGGCAGCGGACGGACGAAGGATCAGAGGTTAAGAAGCAAGGACAGGTAGACGCACAGAAAGGCAAAGAACGATAAACAGCTAGAAAGTTACAGTAGAGGAATGGACGGACGGACGGAGGCAAAGAAACGAACAGACAGCATACAGAGACAGGGGTGCTTATACAGCGACAAACAGATGCATACCAAGGAGTCTTCTCTCGAAGGAACGATGGAACTTTTAGAAGAGACCAATATACGTACTGCCTCGTATTTACAAGCTTTTGAAGCCCACCCACCGTACACTTTCCTTGTCTCGCTCCCCCCACTTGGCGCGCGGCAGCCGGAGGCAAGGCCGCGTGCTCATCAATATGCAGAAGGGAAAGCCGCGGAAGGCAGGGTTGTCTGTGGAAATTGTGTTTCGAACGGCGCCGGGAAAGTTAGAAAACAATGGAGAAGGATGGAGGGACGATGAGATAAATTCATGTCATTTACCTGATGAAAAAGGAGATTTGCAGCCATTATCGGCAACACGATGGATGTGCATTTGATAATAGGGTGTTTTTTTTTACTGAGATAATGGTAAGAAAAATTTGCTTGAGGAAAAGATGACAGGTAATCTGAGCAAACCACCTACACGCGCATCGGGAAGCGTGTGGCGACGGTGCACCAACAGACAAGAAGCGCTGCGTTTATTACACATTGATCATGTCTTATTGCGAGAGACGATACGCTTCAAGAAACACATTGAGATGAGGGTCGTCTTACTTACCTGGTAATTGACATATGTATATGAGCACTTTAAGAGCCAGGTGGTAGAGTGTCGCCGGCGATAAGGAACCGAAGAACATAACGGATCGGTTTTAATCCTCCAGAACAGGACCACGTGACAATAACACCTCGCGCACAGAGGCTTCCACGCTCGCCCTGCTCCATGGAACGCCATTATTGGACGTGATTGGCTCTCTTGTGTCGCTGGTGATGCACCCCAGGCAAAATGGGTTTCGATCACATGGAATATATACTAGTCATATACTGGTCATTACTGCGTCTGAGAATGAGGAGCGTGGCTTGGGCAGCTGGTTAATGGATGTTGTGATGTTCCTCAGCCAAGGCGTTGGGCGTGACGTTCGTAGCACGCCACGATGTGAGGATCATGCGCATTGGTGCTTCTTAGAACCTCCTCCCAGATTGTGCTCCCGTATGTCTTCGCCGTACTCCAGGTCAAGGCAAGGAGCAGAGAACACTAACGAATACTTCTCCTCGTCTACTTCAGTGAAGCAACTTCATAACTACAAAGGAGTCTTCTTCTTTTACTCTTTCTTTACTCATTGCAACATCAGCAAG
Organism: Scylla paramamosain; assembly: GCF_035594125.1. Classification (NCBI taxonomy): domain Eukaryota; kingdom Metazoa; phylum Arthropoda; class Malacostraca; order Decapoda; family Portunidae; genus Scylla; species Scylla paramamosain. The sequence goes on from NC_087178.1 coordinate 3,412,703, forward strand.
TCTGGAGAGGCAGAGCTGTCCTGAACATCTCCCTCAGGCATCACAGTCCTCCTTGAAGCTCTCAGCCTCTCAGCAAGAACTCTGCAGCTCTCCGTCATGACGCGTGTCTCGCTCCGCGGAGCGGTGTGTGTCTTGGCCTCGCTGCTGCTTCCTCTGCTGCTCCTACAAACACCTGCAAGCGACGCGACTATCATGTATATGTTTCACAAGGTGTTTGTGTCGCCAACAATGATAAACTCCTCAGACAGTGAAAGCCTCAGTCACGGCGAGGAGACCCGCCACGTTGGACGCTGTTCCGGCGCCTGCACCCTGCACGAGTGGTGTCAGCTGTGGTGCCGCACCTCGCCCTCCATCTGTACCCTCTATAACGCCTTGGTCATGCCAACCTACCGCGACGCCTCCCCGGATGATGCCCTCGTCTGCTACACTCGTCGGCCGATGGACCTCGCCACTGGAGCCAACCCTTTCATGGGCGACATGCATCAAGACTCAAACGTGACAACCCTCGTGGACGGAATATACGACATGCAGCAAGAAAGTTGCTTCAAGACAAAGAAGGCTGAGGGACATCGGTGGTTCGTCCTCGACCTGGGAGACAAACGCAACTTTTCCCACGTTCGCCTCCGGGCACAGAATAATCGTATTGCCGAGAAAATGTTCTCTGAGGTTGAGGTTCGTATCGGGGACGAGCGCGTGAAGTTTCCTGACGAGTTCGCTTCTTATGCTCTCTTTGGAAAATTTATCGGGCCGGCGCATTCCAATCAAGAGGTCGATCTGACTGCCTCCCCTGCCGTCCAGGCGAGGTTCATTTCCGTCCAGAGGTTCGTCAGCCGTCAGCACTTCCAGGTGTGTCATGTTGAAGTGTTCTGAGGCTTGCAGGTGTGTAGGCGTCGTCATCGTGCGTGCAGTGCGTTACTTGCGTGCATTGTTTCGTGGAGGTTTGGAGGGACGCGTCGAGCTGTTGTAACTCTTTCATGGGAAGCATTCGTGTTCTTGTCTGTTTAGCGAGGTGGCTAAGAAAATTGCTTATATGTTTCTCACGCTTTTATTTGTTTTCCTTTCAAGATTTAATGAGAATACTTGTTCATTTATCACTGGAAAAAAAAAAAAAAGACAAGTTGTACTATATTATTTGTTACCTTTGTGTGGGGGCGGGGAAGGAAGCGTGTTGGTAATCAGTGAACTGTTAAGGAGCATCAAAAGAACTGACATCTTTCCTTCGCCCTTTCTATTCCGTAAGCAGCATCTTCACCTTATGAATTACTGTTGTGTTGCATCACCGGCGAATAATCAGCATTTCAATCATCCCTACCTTTATATATTCACTACAGTATATTGAAGATCAAATACCAGTTTTGCTCATTTCCCTTTAATATTTTGCATGTACCTAACACACACACACACACACACACACACACACACACACACACACACACACACACACACACACACACACGATCGAGGATTCGGGTCAATTTAATCTTGGAGTATTCACCGCATCAGCTGGTATTGACTGCATCAGCTGACGGCAAGGCGATGTGATGATGTGCAAAACCTTACCATAAACAAATAATACGCCAGCCACCTAAATATGCAGCAGTTACCCCCCCACACCCCCACACCTCCACACCTCCACAGCCGCTGCCGGGATCACAAAGCCATCGTGAGGGGCAGAGTTAATCACGAGTTCTGGGTTGATTTCTGGGCCAATGGACGCTCGTTACTCACATACACGGGTCGCTTTGGACTCCCATGATACAGTATCGCTCGCTACTCGTTGTCATCTGGTGTATGTGTGCTATCAGTGTGGTAGTCACAGTTGATGTCTCCAGTGTAAAATAGAAGGTAAATAAGTAAATACGCGAATAGATGGATGAAACAAGGGATGAAACAAGAGGTAGTTAGCTAAAAGAGAAAGAGGGTGCAAAGAGGTGTGAAAGGAACTGGGAGAAAACATGAAGATCGCCATTCCAGTTATTTTAGGGATGGATAGCGTTAAGTTAGGTTAGGTTAAGCTATTTCTTTATTTATGCATGTATGCTTCAAGGAGGAAAACCAAGGGCACGAAAAAAAAGAAAAAAAACTTTGGGTCGCTCCGAAGAAAGTAAATTAAGAAAGCAGAGAATTCTTAAGTGGGGGCCAGCAGTTTGCCTTAGGAAAATGAATAAATAGACAGAGTTCCACAGTTCATAATAGGTTTGATGAGACGAGCTGACCTTAACTAAATATCGTAGGATGACTGATTTTGTGATAAGGTGTTCTGTGACATGATTATAATCCACGTGAGAGTTGGGAGGTCAGAACACAGAGTAGGATCAGCATGGACACGCCCATTCAGTGTTCAAACTCCCCAGATGTGAATCGAGCCTCTCACTTCACACTCATACCATGCACTGGCACGTCTGGTCATCAATCATTCCACTGCCATCCTTCATTCATCCACAGCACGCCCGCGGCCCGACCTGCTGTCTGTTACTCCCAATCCGTCTGTCTCTCGCCTAATTCTGGTTTGGTTTCATTGAGTTTACCCATCTTCCTTTATCTTCACCTCATCACCACATCATTGAAATTCCACCTTTTCATAGACGATCTTCCATTCCTTGTTTAATAGAAAATTCAGTCACCTAATGTTCCGTAATAATTATTGTGCTTCCCTTTGTAATTAATTATTGTGCTCCCCTTTGTAATTAGTAATAATCACAAATGGATTTTTGAGGATTTGTTAAATAAACTTCCAATTCTGTGTAATAAATGTATCTGGGGGGGGGGACGATTTTTCACAGTAACATAAAATAGCGCAGTGCAGGATAAAATAATGAAAGAAAACGAAAAGAAAAACGTGATGGCTGATCCTCGAGTATTATGTTAGGCATCTTAGCGCTCCCCACTTCCTTGTGCTCCTCAGCTACGCATCACTGAGGTCTTAGTCTTCGTGATACCTTCAGACGCCCGGATAAACAGTCTTTACTACCATCAAAGGAAAGAAGGCTTATAGATCCCGAGTCACTACGGCCTGGCGGAGTGAGGCGAGTGGTGTTATGGGCCACAGTCCTTTGCAACACTCACTAGAAGGAAACTAAAAGGAAACAATGTGCTGTGACGCCCTCTACATACTTCACCCAAGAAAAAAAAACTTATTTATCTCCTACGGCTTGCTGGAGTGAGGCGGGTGGTGCTCCAGGCCACATTCCCTCACCATAAACACGTTCAAGAGAAAGTCTGTGGTGACAAACCCTGCATGCTGATACTTGCTTCTCAGGAAAGGTTTGGATTGCATTTTTAAACATTTCGTCGGCTTAACTCGACAAGTTGCAACAATCTCTGCTGGTGGTTACGAGAGTTTTCATGGGTGTTTTCAATATTCTTGTGATAGTTTGATGAAGAATTCGGCAATATCAGTAGGAAATACAATATACACTCCTGATACCCCGTGGAATCTTGTTAGCAACTTTTGAAAATAGCTTTTACGGCAGTCCAACCCAAAGCGCTTCAAAATATGTTAGATTCTTATTTGTCTCTGCATTCTGCTGGCGTGGGTCGAGCAGTGTTGCGGCCATGTCCAGATTCTCTTAGAAAATAATGCCACAGCAAACTAAATTTCCAAAGATGTTCAACTTTAAATATTGATGCCGAAAGCTTTTACGAATTCTGAGACCGCATTCTCTTCGTTTCAGCAGCTTACTAACCTATTTATATATAACAGACTGTAGTGGAAATTATTGGCAGTTTTTAAGCATATTTTTGGAACTGAGATTCTGTGTCAATAATAAGTAAAAATATCCATGAGAACCCAACTAATTACCTCCAGTGCAGTTAGGAGAACCCAAACCGTTTCAGAACACGGCCCTGGGTCACTTGGGTCATGTCTGCTTGGTTGTCTTCAGAGGGAGGAAGAGAACAGGATATCTAGACTCAATTTCTCTCTCTTCGTACACAAACCTTGTAAAGTAAGTACAGTAAGCCATCAAATAAGATTCGTCCATCGTCCAAATTTAAAGAAGACGTATCCCTCCCGCTGGACGTGCTCTCGGGAAATAACATTACTTGTATGGTGGCCTTTACATTTCCTTTCCTCCCTCCAGTCCAGGGTCGAGTCTGCTGAGGTCAATATCCAGTCCTTGAAAAAAGAATGAAGTACGATGGCGATACCTACGATGTGGATACCAGCCTGACTTGCGTGACTTGTTGATGGTTGGTTTTCATTTTGAGTTTCACTGTATAATAAAGTGAAGTAGTAAAAATGGCGTATCTTATGTATTGCTCAGGTACGTACATAATTTCCGATATTGGATGACGTTAAATTATCACGTCGTCTCCACGCTGGATGTGACGCAGTAGAAGGCTTATTTGACGCTTCGCTCATTTGGTCATGTTTGATTCATTTGATTGATGGAACATTCGATCCTTGCCCCATTCAGTCCTTCGTTCGAATAATTCGTCCTCTGTTGACATTGACAGATTCTAAATTATTTCATGCTAAGCTATTATGTTCTGCTCATATATGCTGCATTAATTCCATTCGATGGGCTTATCAACCAAGACAAGGGATTTGAATGAATCATGATGTGATTCGAATGAATCGGGTTCGAAGTTTAAAGTGAACATGCCGTCCTGTTCTCCATTTGGTGAGAAACGAGGAAGAGCAGATCGACGGAACATCGGCAGCAGTTTTTGAGGTTTGTAAAGGCGATGTATTGGGTGCCAGATAATAATACGTGCCATGGAAGATGGAATTATATGTAGATAAGATGTTGTATGTTGTTACATCTCACGTGTGTTTGGTGTTGTTTTTATCTTGTGGTAAACAGTGAAGCAAGAGTTTGCCAGGTAATGTTTGTGGGCTTACTGAGTGTTGAAATTCTAAGGCCAGTGTTCTTTTTTTTCTTTTTTCATTGATTTTCTTATAGCGATCATGACGGTTAGTGTTGCACGCGTATCACAATTTTGCCTCCAAAGTCTTCCTTGCAGGGATTACAGCGAATTTTTTTGTTAGCGGTCACTTTTCCCCTTGTCTACTCGTTCAACACTGTCGCCCACCAAACAGAAATCCACTGCTTAGACACGTTTCCTGCTTTTGGTACATTCGACCCTCCTGACATCATTTTCACTGCAACATTGTGCGGCTTCTTTGTTCCTCTCAATGAATTCCAGCGTTTTCACAATGAGTACCACACATCCATCTTGTCATGCTTTTTTTTTTCATTACTATTTCCTTCATTGATATCTTAAAGGAAACAGATCTTCTAATACCATAATGAACTAAGGGTTAGGTTTTAAGATAGGGAGCACTCATCATACTCCCTTTAACATGTAAAAGGCTCCCTGTATTTGTAAAGACTTTTATCAATTTGTTTTGCTTTAGCTCGTTATGCCAGTTTCAGGAATGGACAAACAAGTTCTGCTGCCACTGCCAAGGCTGTGGAGACTGCTGAACTGCTGACCTTCGTGCGGTGCAAGCAATGGGGAACCCGTCTCCCACCTACAAACCGGAGGAGGAAAGTGTTTTTTTTTTTTTTTTTTGGAAGGATACTGGCCAAGGGCAACAAAAATCAAAAAAAAAAAAAAAAAGCCCACTGAAATGCCAGTCCCATAAAAGGGTCAAAGCAGTGGTCAAAAATTGGTGGATAAGTGTCTTGAAACCTCCCTCTTGAAGGAATTCAAGTCATAGGAAGGTGGAAATACAGAAGGCAGGGAGTGTGTGTGGTGGGTGTTTGCCTTGTCTTGACAATTGCCTTTCATGATGAATGTCAACCTGGTATAATGGATAGGAGAGGTATTGCTTGCAGTTCATGTAGCATTAAATACATGGCTTTCATTTGATGCAGTTTTGTTGTTCTATTGTGTGGCATTAATAATTTCTGGCATCTATTTACCCCAAACACATGCCGACAGGTCAGAATAGGATTGTTAGCCTTCCTCTCCTGCCAGATTCCAGTTATAACACTTTTTCTTTCTTCACCAGGTGAGCTACAGTGCATGGCTGACCGGTCCAGTGTGTTTGCCTAGAAGAGAACTCAACCTGCACCTCCCCAGTGTGAGTGTAGTGTCTTGACAATGCACCATCATGCACTTTTGAGTGATAACATGCGGGGCTCCCAGTTATAATATGCTAAGTAATGACCATCAACTTTTATTTGACACTTCACCATTACTTTTCTGCAATACAAGTGAACTTGCAATGCCCCTGCACAAATGGGTCTACTTATATTAATTATTTAATGGTTAGTGACTGACAAAGTCAAAGAAAATGCTCAGGATAGTTTTTCCCATATTACACTGGGGCTGCCCTGCACACTTTTCACAATCAAGGGGGCACATGATGGTGCAATGGTTAATTGAGACAGCATACTCACACTCAGGAAATCCAGGCTTAATTTTCTCATCTAGGCCCTGTACCTGTGAACATTGGGAAGTCTGGCAGTCCTGTCCAGTAAGTAGGGAGCTGGGCACCTCCACAGTAGGGAAGAAAATTACAAAATAGAAGAAAATTGTAGTAAACTGCATGCATAAGTGGGTAAAAATTGTTTATTATTATAGTTTATTTTGTTTGGTACACAGAATTAGCATGTAACCAACCACATTAGGGAAACTGTCACTGCTCTCCATGTGTGTTTTTGGTTTAGCTTTCAATACGAGACAGTTTCTCATTGATGCAGTGACACCTATATAAGCCACTCAACCCACAGGGAAGTAAATAAACGGTACTACAACCCAGACTATAAGGAGAGGAGCACTGTTTGAATTCAGTGCCTGTGTTGGTCATGATGAACAGCTGCCACTTGCATATCATCAAATTTGATTAGGCCTGGCATTTGCAAGGATCTATAATCTTTCTAGTGTACTAAGCTTTTTTATCAAATAAGATATTGCAATTGTTAGCAGTAGTAAGTCCATCCCAATAACAGATTCCCATTTCAGACTCATAACATACCACAATGGGGTGGGTAAATAAGGCTTAATCTACTTACTCCCCCATGAGTTGTGGTGGGTTCACATACACCACTACATTAACGAAACCAGCAGACAAAGTAATGCTCAATTAAAACCAAAAATGGACATGGATGGCAATATGTGATGAGATATCCATCCAGTCACTGTGCCAGCTCTGTTTGATAACTCCCACTTCTCAGCTTGTGTACCTGTTCCCCTTCTCTCATTCTCTTGAAATTTTGTTTTGCAACTGTTGATTTCTCATTACTTGTACCTGCAGCAAAATGATATTTTCACTATCAGAATGTCTTTTATGCTGTCCAATAAAAAAAAAAATTATATATATGAATGTTATAAAAAAATGAATATTCAAGCTAAAGGTCAAATGTGCATGAAGTTAATATTTATCAAAAGAAAAAGTGAAAAAACATGCAATTACTTATCACAGGGGGAAAAAAGACTGCTGCCACTATCACCTCCTGCATTTTTGTAAATCCTTGTCATCCATCCTGGCACAGCCTGGGGCATTCTGATAGTCATCCTGGCCAAAGAAGCAAGTGCAGTAATCACTTTTTTCCATCCCACGGATAGCATCTGCAAGCTGTCTGTCCTCGACTCCTGCAAATAGTACAGGTGTTCTATCTATATAGAATGGAAAAAATTATAATACAAAAATGTATTACAATAACGAACTTAAAATTAACAAAAGAATGAAGGAGTCAAACTGAGATGAAGCTATCAAAGATTAAAAATAAATAGTATAAGAAATATTATTAATAATCTTCCTATATATACCAGATTGGTAATCCCAAACAGGATGGCCTAAAGTACCACACACTTATCCCCATCAACCTTGGTGGAAAGGAAAGGGGTTGTGTGGACTACCTTACTATACCAAGGGCTTACACTGGCCATGTTCAATAGGAGCAAGGCCCAACCATACATTATTAGTTTATCCCTACCCTTCCACAATGAGACTGTTCCCTACCCTAAACCTCCTCCAATCCTCACACCACAGCAGATGCAGAGTACTTCCTACGGAATGCCCCACACCTTAACTGGATCCATGTCAATAGGCCCCATCAATTCTCACACCCAACTCCCAGGGGTTGACATGACAGCAGCAGCAGATAAAGGAAATTAAATAATAATAACAGCAACAGCATGCATGCACACACCACCTTTCTTTCTCACCCTTACCCATCACAACTTAAATTCCAAGCACCACAATCATATGAACAAGTCCAACACACATTCATTCTTTTCCTCCCATCCTCTCCTACATACACACTTACACACATGAAGAAATCAAACTATGCTTGAATGCCAAAGACTGTCTCCCCCATCGCCTGTTCCACATCACAAGTGCATTCTCACAACCTCTTCATCTTTATCTGCTCCTCTGAACTTCTACCTGCCCCAGTAATCCTGCTGCTGATCTGCAATACAAAGACGAGTGTCAGAAAGCCTAAACACTGGGATAGACAACACGGGTAGAGATTTGGGGAACAGTATTCTTTCAACAGTAAGGTATAGGACAGATATTGAGATATGGAAATAGAACATGGCACACCAATCAGAAGTCTGCCCATCCTCTCCTATACACACAACTACACACTGAGAAATCAAGCCATCCTCCTTAAATGTTTAAATTAAAGACTATCTTGTGTCCTTTAGAAATATCTTATCTGAGAGGAACAGTGACAAGATGGGAGAAAGCAATGAAAGTGTGTATGTGTAGTGCTGGAGTGGGTGAAAAGAATCGAGACGGTTTGCTCATACTGAGAGGATGAACAGTGAAGTTTGTAAAGAAAGTGCAGGTACGTGAAACTATAGGTGCTGATGGGAGAATGGGCATTTGGTAGATGGAAGGGTAGGATAAAATCATAAATGTGTGAGAAAGGGGGTGATAGAGAAGCACTTGAGCAAACAAGAAGGGAGAGTTTGAACAAGGAGAAACAAGAGGCTGTTCTACTGTGGGTACCCCCTTGGAGGGATGTTCCAGGACAAAATGTGGTGTCGGATGGAATAATAATAGATACAACCATCTCACTTGCTATACAAGGATCCTGGGCAGTCATGGTGACAATGTAGAGCTTCCACATGGTGAGTGTTGCTGCAAACTTTCTTCACTCTCCATCTGAATCTCAAACAAGTCACGATGCCAAGAGGACATGCTGGTCTCCATTCATTATTATTGCCAAGTGGATGGTGCCCTTCTGAACTCCTACACTGCAAGACAAAGGAAGAAATTAAGAATTGCAACAAGGGGAGACACTTAATGGAAACAGAAAAATCAATATCACATCAAAAATAAATAAATGAATGAAATATAATTAAGATAAAATTCAAATAAAATAATCAAAGTAAAACAGTAAAAGGAAATCAAGACGAAAAAGGAAAACTGGGTTACTAAATAGAAGGGAAAACATGAGAAAGATAATAGGAAAGTAAAAGGGGGAGAAAATATTAAAACTACACAAAGATGAAGAGCAAGAGGAAAATAGAGAATGGCCATGCAGTATAAGGAAGAAAAAGTGATAGGAGTGTAAAATCCCTTACTTCCTGAACTTTGAAATAACTGGTAGGTATCTCACTTTTCTAGCATTATCTTGCAATCTTAGTTATCACACTAATTTTTATATCATGGTCTTTAGCCCTTTCACTGTGATATGCAACAATTCACAACACAAAGTGATGAATGGAGTCTAATGCAACAATTCACAACACAAAATGATGGATGGAGTCTTTACTAACATCTATAAGAAAGGAATAAAAAATAATACATTTTGTAATGTCTAGCCAGTACAATCTTTGGAGGTGGCTGTAGAAAAACAAAAGTCTAAGAATGGTTAGAGATTATGGAAAGAAGTGGAAAATATCAATGAAAGGGTTAAAATGAAGTTATATTTTGTCATTAATGTTAAACCCACCAACATCCTTTTCTATCCTTTACCTTCTCTTCAAACTTAATGGAAATGGCATGGTACAATTTTAGAGAATGGTCCTGGAATACTATAGACACCTTGAGAAACCTTGTATTGCTGCTCAGTGAATGGTGTCCACAGTTTTCTTTATGTTGTGTTAGATTATCCAGGGCTGATCATCTACAACAAGTGTCATACTCATTAAGTCAAACTTTCTTACTCTATAAAACACTTACACTGTCTCAATATGTCTTTCCTTGCCATCCATCCTAATTCTTGCCTTCCCAGGGCTTTTCAAGTTGACTGGTTGCTGGGTTTGCTCAAAGAGATGGCTCTCTTCTGGCTGCAGCTTTCTGGTCCTGCATAAAAGAAATTGTTACATATTGTAAAAATTATCACCATTGGTAAACATTATCATATTTACTATTAGGTCAGTAGTAGCATTAGTATTGGTGTAGTAATGGTGCAATGGTAGCTGTGGCATCAGTAGTCAATAGTAATAGGAGCAGGAGTAGTAATTGTTGTTGTTGTAAGGAAGATGGAAAAGAAACCATTTTCCCTGAGGGAAGAGAAGAAAATGGAGGAAAAGTATTTCACCATCCAGGATTTAAAGGTCTTGGTTGTGAAACTTTGAAAAACTAAATACATATGTATTAAATCGATAATTCTGATTTTTTCCCCTTAAAACTTCCAGACACCTTTTCAGCCATCAACCTTCATTACAAATATCACTACAAACACAAAAAGAAAAAACATAAGTAAATATACAAAACAAGCATGTATTATAAATATGTCCCTGAAAGAAGATGTAATCAAAGTAACTGAAATGCAAATAACTTTAAACATCAAACACAATATTAACTGCATATTAATATTTTTCTTGTATAGTTTCTCTTTTCAAGCCATTCTAATGCACAATTACCTTGAGGAAATTTGATATTTAAAATTAAATATATGCCAAATAATAAATACACGAGTAAAACTTATGAAAACAATCCTGAAAACACCAGAAGTGACCATCACCAACACGTTACAACACGACATTTAATCAAAGTTATTGCAAAAAACAAATTGACAAACAAATAAAGTAATAAACAAAATTTATTTCACATGGCAACTTCTAAAAAGCATTTTCTTCTGACTCAAACCCACAATTTTCCTACATTTACCATTATGTTTCCAGTACTTGTTTGGACTTTCTCTTTCCTAACACTGACACATTTCTTTCGTTTATACTGACACAAAGTCTCTCAAACTGCAGAAGTATCGATGACATGTCTACTGCACACCCATCCCCCCAATGCACACTTCAGCAATACACACAGCACAGTGGTTCAGGTTCAATTTGGAAACATCCTTACCTGTTTGCCATTATGAAAATAATAAAAGACAGATGGGAGACTGCATGAGCCGGTTATGAGGCACTGGAGTTGGTGCTTAACATGCATATTTGAGGTGACTGGTGGCAGTGGGAATAGGGAAGCCAGTGTGCAGGGGAGGGAAGTGAGTCAATCTGCGTCGTCTTTGTATTGAGGTGTGAAGAGTGTGTAGTTTGGTGAATAAATTTATTGTGCCACTGTCTAAAGTAAGTGGTGTGTCAATGGTAGGAATGCTTTTATTTGTCAGTATTGGTATGGCATGTTTGGTATGCCTGGTTGTGAGTGTTGCAAGTACAATGATTGATTGTGCTGTGAAACTATTTGTGTGAATCAATGTCTGTGTGAATTTGTACATGACTTTGTACATAAGTGTAAGTCTTTGTGCCTGCCTGCGTATGTGAAGGGGATCCATGTTTATTTGTTGCTTTAAGTGTGCTGTAATGCCAAGTGTTCATGTGTAATTGTTTGTAATGAACCTACTCACCTTGGTGACAAGTTATTCTAAATTATCAATGTTTATGTGTGCAGGGGAGCAACAATCTAGTGTTGGTATGACAAGTGAATTGTGTGGTACATGTTTTGTGTACAGACAGTACATTTGCGTGTCTGAACTAATTTTAGGTGTGTGTGGATGGCTGTGTGACAGTGTGAAGTGTAGCAGTTTGTATTTGTCAGGACAGAAATTATCTGGCAAGTGTGCTCCCCACGGCAGGAGGGTGTCCAGGTTCTACTGAAGAAGTCTACAGTCGTCAATGGCCTTCACTCCTCTAAACACTACATTACCATCTGCAAAATGTCTAGTAAAAAAAATTAGGTGCTGATAGGGGCAGATAATTGATTTCCCCACTAAGAAAAGGAGATCTAGAACAGTGGCTTGAAGGACACTTGAAGAAACAGGAACAGTGTCAGGTGAAGAATGGTAAAGTAGAACCCACGAGTCCTGTCTATCAAAAAAACAGCCATCCAGTGAAGAAGTGGTTCCAAGATAACAAAGTATTTTAATCTACATATCAGTCTATTGTGGGGGGACTGTGAAAGACTTTGGCAGAAGTACAGAAGTGTCTGCCTGCTTAACATCTCATCTGTCAAGTTGTCCTTTAATGTAATGGAGTGTAGCAGCAAGTTGTGATATACATGAATGTCTGGGGCAAAAACTGTGTTATGTGCCAGTAAGGATGTTTGTGTTGATTCACTGTATGTTTGGTCTCATTGCCACTTCAACCAATACACAGTACGTAACCCTAACCTTTCACAGGGTTTATATTTCACTGTCTGGAGCATTTCTAGCTTAGTTTTACCCTATCAGAAATTAGTAAGTTTCCCTTATGGGGGTGCATCCAGCCCACCCTCAGATTATAAAATGTTAGGTTAGGTTAGTTTACCTTATGGAGGGTGCAGGACAGTGAAGGCTGCATAGTTAGATTACAAAATTTTAGTTTACCTTATGGGGGGAAAAGGTTAGGGGGGATTGATGGGGGAGTACTGGATGAAACTGCAAATGTACTGCTTGTTTTGTGTTGAAAATTGTGCATGGAATGTAAATTAAATATCTAATTAGATCTAGTTCTGAAAGCAAAAGTGACTGAGCAGTAGCTAGAACTGAGAGAGAGAGAGAGAGAGAGAGAGAGAGAGAGAGAGAGAGAGAGAGAGAGAGAGAGATGCATGACACTGCAGATTTACCAGACATTAATAATAAAGAGATGCCCTCCTAGTCATTAAGGTTACCCTCACAATCTATCATAACACATACCTCCTAAAATTAAAGGGATAGAGTTTACCGAAAATATACTTAGGGGTTTCTATTCCTCCCCTTGTCAGTGAATTTCAACTCTTACTTATAGCTACTCACCTCTTTTACTCTCACATTCCTACCATTACAACTCACTCGCTCCCTTCCTTAATAACACAAAGCACCAACAAATAACACAAAATTTTGAAACACGCCAATGGCCCACAATATCCACCATATTTTACCTTTTTCTAATGCTTTTCAAGACACTGTAGGATGTCAGCGTGATATCCAAGCCTTCATGATATCCCAGGAAGAAGGGGACAGCAAGCAGTGTCTTCAGAGTGGAAGAAAAACAAAAATTGTGGAGCCGTTGACCAGCCCAGCCGGTTTAAGAAGGCCTGGGTCTCGGTCTGGGTCTCGGTTGCGCATCTCGTGCAGTTGTTGTTTTCGTACTTATTCCATGAGTACCACTTTTCATTATTTAATTTTCCCTTTCAGGTGAAGTTATTATATGATATGTTTTTATATGTGTTTTTTTATGATAATTATATTGTTTTAGTTGTTTATTCCGCGTTTTAATGACATATTCAGGATTGGTTTTTTTTTTCATTATTTGTCATTTAATTGATTATTCATAATGAAGATAAAAGAAATCTATGCAAAACATAATCGCTATATAGATAATTTAGAGAGAGAGAGAGAGAGAGAGAGAGAGAGAGAGAGAGAGAGAGAGAGAGAGAGAGAGAGAGAGACTCGCACATACACTTAACTACTAAAGCCATTACGTGCGTCCCTGAATTCGGTGGTTAAGGAAAAGGAGGGATGCGCAGGAACCCGGCGACCCTTCAAGGCTGTATTTTTTTTCTTTCTCTTCACGGCCTCGCCTCGAACATGTTGCTGAGAAGAGACCCGCGGTGACTAGTACTTCTGATAAAGGAACTGTAATTTTCAAACACTTAAGCCTCCCATAATGGCTATTTTTAAAGGCCATTGAGATGATAAATCGGGTTTTTGCTTTTTTTTTTTTTTTTTTTATGAAGATGCAAAATTATTGTTGAGCTGTCACTAGAATCACGAAAACTTACTTGAAAATCCCAGCAGTTTTTCATTAGACGATGAACTTCTACACCATGAAAATCACTTGAAAATCGCAGTGACTTCCACCTGAATCACGACAACTTGCTAGAATATTTCAATAACTTTACTAGAGTCATGAAAACTCACTCGAGAATCACAATACCTTCTACTACATCATGAAAACCCATGTAAAAATCCCAGCAACTTCCACTAGAGTTCATTAAAGATAGTAAGATAAAAACCTTTTTTTAAGAATACCGTCCAAGGTTAAGACGATGCAAATTAAATGAAAAGACGTGTCGATACTATTTTTTTTTTTTTTTTTGTTCTTATGTATATATTTATTAGTTTTTTTTTTTCATGAAGCAACACAAATACTATACCTAGATTACTACTACTACTACTACTACTACTACTACTACTACTACTAGCGAATGGCTGCGTTATTCTACTTCCATAATCATGAATGCCGTCGGAAACACAATAGAAAAGTGGATGAGGAGGAGGAAGAGGAAGAGGAAGAGGAAGAGGAAGAGGAAGAGGAGGAGGAGGAAGATGAGAAGAGAGAGAGGGAGAGGTAAATTCATAATACACCATATCATAATTACTAATAAAGACTGTTTGGCATGACGAGGCTGTTCACTCAACTCTAAAGCTTGTTCAGTAGTTAACCATTAGAAGTAAATACGCTGTTCTGTAATTACCCGCTTACAATAACTGCTGTTTATTAGTTATCCATTAAAGTTAACTAGGTTGTTCGGTAGTTACTCATTTCAGTTAACGAGGTTGTTCAGTAGTTACCCATTCGAGCTAACGAGATTTCAGTTGTTATCCATCTAAGTTAACAAGATTGTTCGACAGTTGCTCACTAACAATGAGGAAGAACAAGCAATAACTGTTTTCCCTCACAGCTCCTCACTGCCTCTCACTGAATCCTATACCCTCTATTAATTTCCACTTTCACTTTTACTTTCCCTCACTAGTAGTATGAGTTATTATTATCATTATTATTATTATTATTATTATTATTATTATTAGTAGTAGTAGTAGTAGTAGTAGTAGTAGTAGTAGTAGTAGTAGTAGTACATGCTTTTTGTCCAATTAAAAAAAAACACAACAGCATCGTGTAGAGGACTAACTGAACATAAATACTAAATCACACACACAAAAAAAAAAAAAATGACTGAACTACTACATAATTATTACTACCTCTCATTGCCGCTATAACCATCACTTCACTATCCCTAAATCACTGCTCTTCACTATTTGCCCCTGTTCTCCTCCTCATCCTCTTCACTGTCCCTCATAGCCTCACTAGTCCTCATCTAACACCACATCCTCTCACTGCTTTCCCTGACTCTCACTGACTCGCCAGTATTCATAAACCTTTTGCTCTCTCACCCCGACTATTGTCAAAGGCCACAGAGATGATCAGCTGGGTTTTTACGAGTGTTTCTGCTGCTAGTAACGTAGAAATGTTAATCTGTTGCAAAAATCATGGAAAAATCTTTAAAAACCCGTGTGATTTCAACCAGAGCTCTTTGAAAGTAGTGGAGAAGCGCCGCTGAGGTGTTTCGTAATAAAAGTTTGAATTTTCTCTCATTGGCTCACCGTCTCACACAGCTTCTCTCTGCTTTCTCACTGCCCCTCGCTCTCACTCACCACCTCAAACTAACCCTCATAAATTTTCATTCAAACCCCCATATCTCTCACTTTTCTCACTGACTCTAACCCTATCTATCTCCTATTGCCCTTCTCTGCTTCCTCACAGCAACTCCCTGCCAGATAAACGGGACCATCGTATCGGAAAGAGAAAGTATCGTATGTATGTTATCCTGTACAAAAACGAGGGTAGGGAAACACACACACTCTCCACTTTGTAGTACCTAGCGTAAAGAAATAGCCTGAGGAGGAGGAGGAGGAGGAGGAGGAGGAGGAGGAGGAGGAGGCGATGAGTGGAAATCCTTGAGTGGTCAGGGCAATTCTCATATGATTCAAAGTTTATCATCAAGATTCATGACTATAAAGCAATAAAATATATATATATAAAAAAAAAAGGTAGAAAGAGAAAACACGCCAGGAAAATTATGTGTTGTCATTCAGTCACAGGAACAGCACGGAGGATTGAACGGTTTATAGAAGAGAGAGAGAGAGAGAGAGAGAGAGAGAGAGAGAGAGAGAGAGAGAGAGAGAGAGAGAGAGAGAGAGAGAGAGAGAGAGAGAGAGAGAGAGAGAGAGAGAGAGACTAATAGAATGAAGCAGTGCATATAGACTATAGATATTTTACAACAACTGTGTGTACGACTGAATCACTTCAATTTCTTCATGTCATTGTCTTCCAGCTAACTAAATTATGCGTTTCCTACTTTCTCTTTTATTGAATATAATTATTTTTTTCCTTTTCATCCTCCTCTTACTTCTCCTTCACCTCCTTCTTTTAATATTACTATTTAAATTTGCTACTACTATTACTGCTACTACTACTACTACTACTACTACTACTACTACTATTACTACTACTACTACTACTACTACTACTAACAACAACAACAACAACAACAACAACAACAACAACAACAACAACAACGCACAATACAAAATCTAATCACATGTAACGAACCCTAAAGTCACGAGACGGAAGAAACTGAAAGTGAAACAACGAACGAAAAAGAAAACGAGAAAAAAAAAAAAGATGCTATGAACGAAACTTTGTGGCATAGAAAAGAAAAGGGAACCATAACACGATAATTACGAAATGGAACGGAAGAGAACGAACACCACTAGGAAGGAGGGAGCCTCACCTGAGAAAGAGGAGAGTAAATCGTGCTGGTAGTGTCCTTCGGGAGTATGCAGGACCTTCCAGGATGCTAGTAACACACACACACACACACACACACACACACACACACACACACACACACACACACACACACACACACACACAGAGATAGATAGGATACTACTAAGGTGTACGGTCTATATAGACGACGTGATCTGCAAATCTAATTCTACTTTGGTATGTGATCTACATGTTTCATTTACTTATTATGACTCAAATAACACATTCTACATATAGATAATATTTATGTGTAAAAAGAATAACGACCATTTTTATATATACATTTAAGAAAATAACTTATTTTTTTATACACTTATTATTAAAAAATAAAATAAAATGAAGCAAATTTGAAACAAGTTTAGTAATTTTATCGGTGAATCGAACGAACATACACAAGAAAAGCAAGAAATACATAGTCAGAGTTTTTTCTCACCATGCGCCTGATGAAATAATCAGTGCACTATGTAAGCCGAAATAATGATAAGGAATCTGATGTTACGATAAATAAATAAATAAATAAATAAATAAATAACGCGTGACGAAGACAACGATGCGATTCCACGATAACGATGCGATTCCACGATAACGATGCGATTCCACGATAACGATGCGAGTTTCCACGATAACGATACGAGTTTCCACGATAACGATGCGATTCCATGATAACGATACGATTCCACGATAACGATGCGATTCCACGATGCGATTCTACGATAACGATGCGATTCCACGATAACGATACGAGTTTCCACGATAACGATGCGATTCCACGATAACGATGCGAGTTTCCACGATAACGATGCGAGTTTCCACGATAACGATGCGATTCCACGATAACGATGCGATTCCACGATAACGATACGAATTTCCACGATAACGATGCGGGTGCGGCGAAGGCTACAACATTGAAGTTTACCTACCTACATAGGTACCAGGACGAACCTTTCCTCCCCAAGGGTCCATCCCAATCCTATGGGTGTTGAGGGCAGTGACGATGCAACCTTGCAGCGCCTCACACGGGTCGCCATGAGCAATGACCCACCACACACCACTCCCCAACCACCGTCATGAAGTGAGCCCTTTTCTCCCCTAAAGGACCCCTCGTACTGCCAGTGTCTGGTGCATGGTGCACGGCGTGCCCTCGTTCATGGCGAGTTGTTCAGCCCGGCGTCATCATAATCAAAAGACCCGTACACACCCTCCACCAGACTCTATAGAAAGAGCCCTTACTCCCCATAAGGACTCCCTCCTCCGGGCAACATCTGGTGAATGGCAGACATTGATCCCTTGCTTATGGCGACTCCTTGCCTAGTGTGAGGCGCTGCAAGTGGACGACTACTATTGAAGCTTGAGGCCGCAAAGGAAAAAGAAGGACCTGCTGCCAGTTCTCTACCTTGGGCCCCAGGCCGGACCCGACAGCCACCTTCTACCCCCGTGCGGCGCCCAAGGCCATCACGGCCCTCAACGAATTTTGGTCGAAAGATTTCAAACGTCATTTAAATTTTGATCCGAATATAAAATCGTCGATGGTAAATGAAAAATGGCTTTTGTTTGAAAGTGTGCAAGAGTGGGCTGATCAATGAAGTAAGGTGAGGCAGC
The DNA here is from genome assembly GCF_035594125.1 of Scylla paramamosain. Taxonomy (NCBI): domain Eukaryota; kingdom Metazoa; phylum Arthropoda; class Malacostraca; order Decapoda; family Portunidae; genus Scylla; species Scylla paramamosain. Next base: position 3,431,186 of record NC_087178.1, read on the forward strand.
TTTGCTCCTGAGTATTCATAGTGTATCTTGCATGTTTGCTGCCCGTGAATATGCGCATGTTAGTGTGTGACTGGATAGGAGCAAGTAATCCAATAGTAGTGCCTAGTTAGATACATTTCTGGATAGGGAGGAGGAGCAGACATAGGTTTGCATGTCTTATACAAAAACTGCCACCTATAAACTTTTTTTTTTTTTATAGATTTGCTATTTTTTAAAAAGCAAGAAATAGATCATCACAGTTTTTCCTCAGAAAATTATCAGAAATAATGAAGGTGCGATTGGAAGGTTGTTTCTTTTGCTCCTCTCATTTTTTTTTTTTTTTTTTTTTCGAAATGCAAACCTTTGAGTCTAGAAGCCCTCTTTCAGTTGCCTGAGTGTTTGCTGTAGCGTTTGGATGAACATAATGTCGCTGATGGTTGCCAGTTAAATGACGGTAATTTAAACGATTTAAATCAGAATGTGCTGGCCATTCGTCACAATGAATAACCAAAATTTCCGCAACTTCTTTTTGAATTATGGGTTCCAGTCTTTTACGATTTCTTCTTTGTACATAAAAATTGCGTCAATCTCCACCTTTCTTCATTCCCAACACCCAGGGACCATCAATTCGTCTTCCATGGTGTCAGTTGTTCACTTCATGACCTTGCACCACCTCTGCCTCTGTTGTATTTTCGGCGTCCCGTGAACCGCGCTTCGCTAATTTACACTGGCTCTTCTTTAATGCTTGCCATTTTTCCACGATTGTCAACAAAAACAATGTGTGAGCAACCCTCACGACACATATTAATGCCAATCACAGATTGTGTCGGTACCTCTACCTGTCAATTTATGCACCCAATCATATGAGATAGCTTGAATAAAAAAAAATAAATAAATAAATAAATAAATAAAAATAATAGTAATAATAAAATAATAATAATAATAATAATTCTAAAATTTGGCATAGAAAAAGCTTGCAAACTGCTATTAAATGCAACTGCCTTCGTCTCGTCTGTGATCTCGTTGTAAAACTCTTTAGTTAACGTCTGAACGGTTCTTTAGATATTCAGATGTCAATAAGCAGGTAAAATCACGGAAGGGAGAGCAGGTTAGCTATCGAGACTGATGTCTATGTCTATGCCGTTACCACACGTACCTTCCTGAGTCGGGATCGGAGCTCCGACATTCGAGTAGACATTCCACTCATGCTTCAGACTAACCAGACATTCTCTCGAAACCAAGACAAGTGTTTTCCTCGTCTCTTGATAATAAAAGGAAAAATGTATAACCTTTCTTGTTGTAGATCACAATATAAAGTGTAGATCGCATATCAAAGTAGCACCGATAGCTAGATAGTTTTTTGACCACACTATTAAAGCCACGAACAAACTGACTTAAGTGAAATACATATACAAATCACTGGTCCACAACAGACATTAAAACAATGAGACAGCTAATACTACTACTAATACTACTACTACTACTAAAACTACTGCTACTACTACTACTACTACTGCTACTACTACTACCATTACTATACTACTACTACTACTACTACTACTACTACTACTACTACTACTACACACACACACACACACACACACCATTAAGTACTAGGTCAACCATTAACAGGTATGATTCATTAAAAAAAGAAGTAATTGGTACCTTCACATGAGTGTTAATTTGGCACACGCCTTGACCCTACGCCACGTGCACCCCTCACCTGGCCTTCCTACTTGTCTGTACCTCTCCACCACAGCTTACATAATTACCAGGTCACTAAGAAGTAGTTGCAGACAGTTAACAATGATTGTGTTGTTTGTAAGTGCTTCGTTGTAAACATGTGGTGTAGTTGAAGTAATTACACGTAGAAGATGAAGTGCTGCTCTCTATCTCTGCTCGAACTTCAGAGAGTGCAAGACGAAGGGTTAGACGGCAAATTATCCCTTAATCCTTATCCTAACGTCCTACACTTTTAAATCCTAGACGTGGAAGAAACAATTACGATGAAATGTTTAAAAACGCTTGGAAAAAAAAAAATAAATAAAATAAAAATATTCTTGAAAATGCTCTTGAAAACACTCTTTAAGAACATTCTTCAAAACACCCTTAAAAACACTCTTGAAAATACTCTCAAAACACTTTTAGGAACGCTCTTGAAAACTCTCTTGAAAACACTTTTAAGAACATTCTTGAAAACGCTTCTAAAAACACTCTTAGAAGCGCTCTTGAAAACACTCTTGAAAATGCTCTTAAAAACACTCTTAAAACACTTCTGAAAACACTCTTAAAAAAAAAAAAAAACACTTAAAAACAACCTTGAAAACGCATTCGAAAACGTTCTTATAAACACCAAACAACATACGTACACTAGAAGTTATGATAAGTTATATCAGGATAAGTTAGGTTCAGTTCAGTTGGGTTGTTATGATGAGTAGGGAAATAAAACACTTAGCACAGAAAAAATAAAGTAAATGCAGCAGATTACACGACTTCTGATCCTGACTGTACTTGTAAACACGCGTCGGGTCCCTCACGGATACATCTTACCTGCACCTCATCTCATTAATCTCAGGTGCAAGTGGGACGTGATTTATTCCCTAGGTTGGTAAATGGCCAGGAAAGTTTGATTTATTTATATGTCTTTTTCTTTTTCTTTTTCTTTTCCTTTTTTTTTTTTTTTCATGCAGTGGGTGGAGGCTCTCGGCCCTGACCCCACCGCCTCCTCCTGCCCCACTGCCTCATGTATCCCTTCCCTCCCTCCCTTCCTCCCGCTCCAGCCTTCTCTTTCTTTCTTTGTACTTTTTTCCTTCTTTCTTGTCTTTGTTGGTCATCGTATGTGTGTGTGTGTGTGTGTGTGTGTGTGTGTGTGTCTATCATTTTATCACTTCATCAGTTTCGTCCTTGTCAAACAAATGGGCAGAAAAAGCAGTTAGTGGCGAAACAGAATCACAACAAGCGACAAATCTATTAGTCATTAAGAGGCTGTTAGCGGCACGAGGACGAGGAACAACCACAAGAGGAGGAGGAAGAAGACGCAGAGGAGGAGGAGGAGGAAGACAAAGAGGAAGAGATGTACAAGGGAAGAAGGACACACGTACAACACAGGAATTACGAGGTCACTTTCCCTATTCCTCATTACCCATACCTTCCCTTACCTTCTTCCTTACCCCTACATCGTCCCCTCATATCTTCCCCTACCTCCTCCTCCCGCAGTAGACACTTCCTTTTGGGCGCGTCGTGACTAACCTTACCATAGACGGCCTATTTGACACGCTTGACCCTTATTCTACCTCCCCCCCTCCCCCCTACATTCTCCTACCCTCCATGCTCCTTTTTTTTTGCCCCATCCCTTGATTTTTATCTTAATGGAATCTCCTTACTCGTGTTTGAATCTCCCAGCTTCTTATTTCCAGTTTTTCGTCTCTTTATCTGTGTCTCTGTCGCTGTTGTTGTTGCTGTCTGTATGTCTGTGTTAGTCTCTCTCTCTCTCTCTCTCTCTCTCTCTCTCTCTCTCTCTCTCTCTCTCTCTCTCTCTCTCTCTCTCTCTCTCTCATCGCCACCATTGTATTCCATCCATGTATTTAATCCCTCATTCACCTCCCTCTTGTCCTCTCCTCCCCTCAATAAAACGCTACTGTAACCTCTCCGTCCACCCTTAGCTAAGTCCTATAATCCTCTATCCACTGATAATGCCATTGTGATAATGCAAACACTATCCAATCCTTTTCTCTACCTTGACACATCCCATCTTTCACCACTTGATGGCCCTTCCTCCTCCCCACGCCTGGTATTAATCTCTCCTATAGTATCTCTCGTGTTAAGGAAGGAAGTAG
>NC_087178.1:3440000-3447500 GCF_035594125.1 Scylla paramamosain
GAGAGAGAGAGAGAGAGAGAGAGAGCGTGAGGAGAAAGAGACCGGGTGATGAAAAAGGAAATAGGTCTGTAAAGATAGGAAGGGAGACCATAAACAGAGAAAGGAGAGAAAGCAAACACACTAACCAATGTATAGTAAGTGGAGTAAATGACCCTTCCACTTTTGTTCCCTCTAACTCTTTCCACGCCCCACAATATTTACGAGCTTTCATAAATCGAGGAAAGTAAACAGTACGAAAGCAACTCTCTCTCTCTCTCTCTCTCTCTCTCTCTCTCTCTCTCTCTCTCTCTCTCTCTCTCTCTCTCTCTCTCTCTCTGGTAAGTTTTAATAAGTACATAAAAGAAAAGGAAGGGAAAAAAGACAAAGTAATGATTATATTATCTTTTTCGATCCTTTTTTATTCATTTTAACTCTTTATAAATTCTACGTGTAAGAGTTTAAATATTAATAAACTATAATACTTCCTTCTCGCTCCCTTTAACAACCACATCCCTTCCCCTTCCTCTCTGTCTTACTCTCTACCCAGTGTATGAATCTCAATGAGCAGATAAGATGGAAAGGCAATGTACTCGTATAGCCAATGACTTCCTCCTCACCTTGCCTGCCCCCCTGTCCACTCTTCACCCGCAGGACCCAGCAAGGGAACACCCACGCCCTTGAACGCCAGGCCCAGCTCAGGCGGAATAATATAGGAGTGTTCTTTCTAATGGGAAATGTGAATATTATGAAGGTCTCTGGTCTCTGTCTGGTCTCTTCCTCATCCTCCCTCCCTTCCCTTCCCTTCCCTTCACCTTTTTTTTTTTTTTTGGCTGACTTCCTTCATCTTTTTTTTTTTTTTTACCGATGTCTAGCACTTGCATTCTCTCTCTCTCTCTCTCTCTCTCTCTCTCTCTCTCTCTCTCTCTCTCTCTCTCTCTCTCTCTCTCTCCTTACTACTACGGATTCCATTTTCTTCCGTAAATCTTTACAAAATATTCTTCTTCCTGATCAGGTGATATATTTTTAGTTTTCTTATTTATTTACAATGATTTTTTTTTCTTTTTAATTATTTTGTAGATTTATTATAGACTTTTCCACTTAATGTATGTATTTTTTTCCATTCTTCCTCATCTCTTTCATATTTTCTATTGTGTAAAGTTTTCTTCCCTTTTTTACAATTTCTGCGAACTCTTTCCCTTCACTCTAAAACCAATTCTCATGTACAAATCCTTGCCTTACCTGATCTACCCTGTAATTTTCCCTTCATTAATTGTCTTTCATTATCTATTTATTTACTAGTATTTTTTTTAACCAGTATAACCTCCTGTACTACGGTTCCCATTTGCCTTCATATATTCTGCACGTATACTAAGCATTCCTTATTCTTCTATGCATCCCTCCATTGCCAACTATTCTTCCCTATCTGTGTAATACTTGTAGTTTTTGTTCCTGTAATAACTGCAGGATTGAGACGTAGTAAGAGATGGACTCCAGGGGTAACAATGTATTAAGGAGCGGCTACCCGCTTGCCGGCTGGAGCTGAACTGGCTCCATACAGAGAGAAGCTTCCGAAATCAACTAGTATGAACTAATACATAAACCAATACATGAAGCAGTGAATGACAAGTAGTACTTTGGTAGTAACAATTATAACACTCCTCCCTTTTTTTAAAAAAAACTCAGGTTAGAAACCATAAAATCAAGTTTACAACCAAAATGTTAAAAAAGATACAGAAGATACTAAAACTTATCAATTAGAAAGACTAGAAAAAAATATTCGATACAAGTTATAAGAAACGCTAAAACCCGCAAACACGAGACAAAAAACAAAATAAACATAGTAACTAAAACTAGCAAAAGTAATACAAAACTCCAACAATTAAAATAGTTAACACAAGTGAAGCAAGAGACCTAACATTTTATTTCCAAGCTATCTGCAAACGATCTGGCTTCTGGCGCAGTCTCTCAGAACGGCGCAGTGTTTCCAACGGCTGCTGTTGTGGCGGCAATCCAGGTTCGAACTCTTGACTTGAGGTTAACTCTCGTTCTTGAATTTGATCCGGCGCGTTGCTGTTGTGTGCTCCGGACTGCTTCGAAACTCCTGCCTTTAGGGGCGACACGCTGCCTGCCGGTGCCGAACCATGTTTCTGAATTCCTGCTCCATTTGTGAGGTCCATGGGAGGTGGTATGGCATCATCTGCGTTAACCGTCTCGCCCTCTATGCTTACTCTTCTCCTCACATAGTCGAGATGACGTCGTACAGTCCTCCCATCTAGCAACTGCACCTTGAAAGAAACAGGACCGGATTTTTGGACAATTACGCCTGATAGCCATTTTTCCCTGGAGAAAAGTTTACTACATAAACTAATTCTCCCACTTTAAATTCCCTATGCCGCGCTTTCTGATCATGGTAGTACTTTTGCATTTCTTGCTTCTTCATAACTCTATCCTGGACATCTGGATGCAGTAAGTCTAAACAAGTTTTAATTTTCTTCCCACTAAAAGCTCAGCAGGGAAACTCCTGTGGTAGTCTGAGGTGTTACTCGATACCGTAACAGAAACTTGCTAATTCTGGATTCCAATGAGCCTCCTGTTAATCTTTTAAGAGAATTTTTAAAAATTTGAACTGCCTTTTCCGCCAACCCATTGGATGCTGGATGGTAGGGAGATGTCTTTATGTGAATGATACCATTTTGTTTTAAGAAAGCTTCAAACTCTTCGCTACAAAAATTGGTACCATTATCTGTTACCACCGTGTCAGGTAGTCCTTGTGACCCGAATGTAACTTGCAACTTTTCAATAGTTATAGATGAAGTGGCTGACTGTGTAGCGTGAACATCCATCCATTTGGAATGGGCATCTATGATGACGAGGAACATCTTACCCATAAACGGCCCAGCGTAATCCAAATGTAACCTGGACCAGGGTTTTAGTGGCCACTCCCATGGCTGCAAAGGAGCGTCTGGGGGAAGATTTCTCACTTGTTGGCACTGTGAACATAGTTGTACTGTTGACTCAACATCTTTATCTATATTGGGCCACCACACATGACTACGCGCAATACCTTTCATGCGCGAGACTCCTGGATGCGTTGCATGTAGCTCAGCCAACACATTTTTCTAGCTATCTGAGGCACCACCACTCTTGATCCCCACAAAATTATTCCATCTTGGACACTTAATTCGTGCCTCCTTCTAAAAAAAGGCTGAAGTGTTTCCTCTGCTATATGTCCAGGCCAACCGTACAGAATGTGATCTCTTACCTTCGAGAGTGTTGAGTCCTTATCCGTCCATTGCCTTAACTCTCTCGACGTGACGGGTGTCTGGTCTAGTCTCTCCAACACGCATACCACATCACCGGGGACTGGAGTCACCTTGGGGAATTCAGGGAGAGGAAGGCGACTCAACCCATCAGCATGTACTATATTTTCCCTGGTTTGTGGGTGATAGTGTATTCATACGCCGATAGTGTTAGCGCCCAGCGTTGGATACGACTTGATGCCATCACAGGCACTGGGCGAGTTTCATTAAACAGACTTTTAAGTGGCTGATGGTCTGAAATGATCTCAAAATGGCGGCCATACAAGTAATTATGAAATTTCTTAACACCAAATATTATTGCCAAACCTTCTTTCTCTACCTGAGCATACTTGCGTTCAGCTATGCTCAGGGATCGGGATGCGAAAGCAATCGGTTTCTCCTCTCCAGACTCCAAACGGTGTGCAAGGACTGCTCCCAATCCGTATGGTGACGCGTCACAGGTGAGCAGGAGGGGCTTGCTGCTGTCATAATGCACCAACACCTTGGAGCTCGCCAACAGTTGTTTCGATGTGGCAAGGGCACGCTGCTGTTCTGGTCCCCATTGCCATTCCACGTCCCGTTGCAGTAATCTGTACAAGGGAGCAAATACTGTGGAGAGATTAGGAATGTATCTGCCATAATAATTAACCTCCACATTCACTTCCCCCATCACTTTCAATAAGTCTCCACTGTAGGTACGTAACACTACGTCGGAATACTCGAGCACCGGCTTGCACGTATCCTTCCAGCTTTCTTCATACACTTTCTGACTTATAATGGACACCGCAGCACCAGTATCCACTTCCATAGGGAATAGCCACCTTGTTAACTTCTGGGTGAACAATCACAGGTGGTTCACGAGCCCCCGCACTGTATACAAGGTGTATTCTTCCCCAGTTGTCTCACCGTCCTCCTCTTCACCCTCAATCTTGTGCATTTTCCTTTCCATGTCTGCTTTATTTCGACACATCCTTGCCAAGTGTCCCACTTTCTTACATTTAAAACAGGTAGCACGTGCAAAATGACAGCTAGGAGCCACATGCGGACCCCCACACCTGTAGCACTGTGGTCGAGGATTCGTTCGCACCCACGGTGTCTCTTGAATTTTTCTTCCTTCCCGCGCCTCTCCTGAATCTTGTTCACTTGACTGCTGCGGTACTCCCCAGCCTGTTGTAGGTCTTCAGTGTCTTTTGCCGCAGCCTCCATAGCCAGAGCAGTTGCCTCTGCCTTCTTGAAGTCCAAATTCCCATCTGCCAACAACCTTGCTTGTATTTTTCGGTCGTCAATTCCACACACCAGACGATCTCGTAACATGTCAGGTAGTTGGTTTCCGTACGCACAGTGCTCCGCTAATTTCCGAAGGTCAGTAATGTAAGAAGACACAGATTCAGTTGGTTGCTTGAATCGTGAGTTGAATTTGAAGCGCTTCATGATTACTGACGGTTTCGGGCACATGTGATTCTCCAACAGCACTTTGAGGTCACTGTACGACTTGTCGGCTGGCTTCTCTGGTAGGCAGAGTGACCTTATCACTTCGTAGGTTCTTGCTCCACAAACAGCCAATAAAGTAGATTTCTTTTTTTTCTCTTCAATAATGTCGTTGGCTTCAAAAAAATGCTCCAGCCGCTCCACATATTGAGTCCACACCTCGGCATCCTGGTTAAATTCTTCTACTTTGCCAATAAATCCCATCCTCGTCGCCAATGTAATAACTGCAGGATTGAGACGTAGTAAGAGATGGACTCCAGGGGTAACAATGTATTAAGGAGCGGCTACCCGCTTGCCGGCTGGAGCTGAACTGGCTCCATACAGAGAGAAGCTTCCGAAATCAACTAGTATGAACTAATACATAAACCAATACATGAAGCAGTGAATGACAAGTAGTACTTTGGTAGTAACAATTATAACAGTTCCCCTTATTGATTTTTTTTTTCGTGTGTTTATAATTACTACTATCTCCTATCCACAGTTTTATTTTCATTTCACACATTTTTCATTCTCTCCTGCAGATTCCTCCATTACTAATTGTTCTGTTTTTCATCCGCGTATTAGATTTTTCTTTTACTCTTTATTAATTTATGTTCTCGTCTGCTACTATTACCACCTTCTATCTACAGTTCCCCTTTCACTTCACATACTCTCTATTCTCCCACAGATTCCACCATTACTAACCATTTTTCAACTCTTCTTCCACATCTGCGTAATAATTCTTGTTCTCTTTATTTTTTTCCCATTTATAACCATCGCCACCTTTTACCCATAGTTTCCTTTTATTTCAAACACTCCCCATTCTCTCCTTCATCCCCTCCATTACCAACCATTCTCAACAACTCTTCCTCATCTGCGTAATACTTTTCGTCCTCCAGATCGTCTTTTTTTTTCACCACCTCACGACCCTCCTTGCCTTATGTTCCCACCCTTAGCTCCTCCCTCCAGCAGCCCTCTCTCAGCCCCTTCCTTCGAACCTCCCGCCCACCAGAGCTGACCTCAAGGGGGAACGGACCACGGACCTTTCATTGGGCATCGGGACTCTGTGGTGTGTGCGTGTGCGTGTGCGTGTGCGTGGTGTGTCTCTCGGCCTGTTCGTCTGTCTGCCCCTCCCTCCCTGTCTCGAAGATGCGGTCAGTGGCGTATTCCTGCATTCTCGTGAGTATTTTTCGTTATTACTGGGTGTTGGTTAAATGTGTTTGGTGGTGGTGGTGGTGGTGGTGGTGGTGGTTTAGGGACACGGGCGGTGGTCATAAGGGTAGTGGATACGTAGGGGGTGCTGGAAGCTGTATTCATATTAGACAGACAGACAGATAGGCAGACAAAACGATAGGTACACCATAGACAGAGATAAAGGATGGATAACCAGGTAGGCACGTGTGTGGGGAGAGGATAGAAAGATAAAATGCGTTGGGCAGACAGACAGACAGGAAGAAAGGTTGATAGACAGGCATTCAAATACATGTAGACAGGAAAGGATACGGTAGACAAGCTGGGAGAGAGACGGATACTCTGCTAGCTACACACATGCATACAAAAATAGACAGGAGAGAAACAGACAGTCATGGAAAAACAGACACAAATAGATAGACAGACACATGGATGCACAAAGACAGGCTGAGAAAAAACACAAACAAACAGACTAACATTAAACATATGCATTCAACAAAATACAGACAAAGAATAGACAGGATGGGAAGAAAAAGACAGACAAATAACTAGACAAACACATACATACGCAAAAAAAAAAAAACATGATTGAAAGAAATGAGACAGACAAACGATTACACGGCCTGATGAAATAAAATGCATAAATATCCCACACAGTTAGTCACTCTTAGTCACTCCTGCAAGATGACGTGACAAAGAAAACGGGTATTAATCAGACACTCGCCAAGAAAAAAAAAAAGAAAAAAAGAAAACGGGAGACAGGCGGCGACTACAAACACGGGCGGAAATACCTGAGCTTATAGAAAAAAAAAAGAGAACAAAAAAACAGGAAAATTTAAAACGACAGCAGAGAAGAAAGCTTTTGATTTTATCCTCTCTCTCTCTCTCTCTCTCTCTCTCTCTCTCTCTCTCTCTCTCTCTCTCTCTCTCTCTCTCTCTCTCTCTCTCTCTCTCTTATCCTTAGTCAGTAAAGTCAGTCCGGTTATAGATAATTACGGACCATTCCTTTCCTCCTCCTCCTCCTCCTCCTCCTTTCTCCTTTCAAACCTGCGGCAGGGATTCCCGCTCCCTCAGGATATAGTCTGAATCCTTGAGGTTATAATGTAAACGCATGGAGGAGGAGGAGGAGGAGGAGGAGGAGGAGGAGAAAAAGACAGTAGAAAATGCAGGAGACACAAGATAATGATGATAGTAAAGATAGTGATGATGATGAGGAGGAGAAGGAGGAAATAATGGATGGGAGAAGATGGAGGAGGAAGAGGAGGAGGAGGAGGAGGAGGAGGAGGAGGAGGAGGAGGAGGAGGAGGAACACAGAAAAAAACACGCAATTCAACGTTTCTTAGTTTACACGCGGGTTATCTAATTGAGCGAAATACGTCCCTCTGCAGATTCGCGGAACTGGTACGAGATTGAATAATAAAGCGATAAGATTTCTCCCCACCCACCCCGCCCAGTACATTTCTACCTCGAGTAGGTAATAATGAGAGAGAGAGAGAGAGAGAGAGAGAGAGAGAGAGAGAGAGAGAGAGAGAGAGAGAGAGAGAGAGAGAGAGAGAGAGAGAGA
>NC_087178.1:3452500-3480000 GCF_035594125.1 Scylla paramamosain
TGGCTGTATATACGAGTACCTGCAGTTATACGGGAATTTCCTCTCTCTCTCTCTCTCTCTCTCTCTCTCTCTCTCTCTCTCTCTCTCTCTCTCTCTCTCTCTCTCTCTCTCATTGAATAGTATAAATATGTGCTGATAGAAAGATTAATAGAGAGAGAGAGAGAGAGAGAGAGAGAGAGAGAGAGAGAGAGAGAGAGAGAGAGAGAGAGAGAGAGAGAGAGAGAGAGAGAGAGTAAAACGCGCTTTCTCTGCTCTTAACCGCCGTAATCTCCCCTTGAGGCAGGTCAACGTCATACCGAGAGAGAGAGAGAGAGAGAGAGAGAGAGAGAGAGAGAGAGAGAGAGAGAGAGAGAGAGAGGGAGAGTATTGCCTTCCATGAATACACACTTACTCTTCACTGCACGGTATATACAAGCACCCTTCAATACTAAGTTGCTTGTTAGTGCTTGTGGCTCAGCTTAATTATCACTTCATCTTGGGTCTTTACGAGCACATAAGACTGAGCTGCGGTAGGAGAATGAACCACGGCACGAGGCATGAAGTTCCCCCTCCTTTCCTCCTCTCAGATTTACTTTCCCTCCTTTAGTCTTTGATCAATTTTCCTTCTGTTATTTTCTGGGTTATTTCAGCTTTTTTCTGTTTTCCTTCTTCCTTTATTTATTTATTTTTCTATTCAGTCTCCTTCTTTTGTTTATTTACTTCACCTTCTCCTTTTCTTGCTTCTCTTCTTTTCTTCTTTCCAAATTTACTGCCCTCCTTTGGTCTTTTATTCATTCTTCTCTTATTTACTTACTTCTGCTTCCTCTTATTCTCCTTCCTTTTCTCCTTTCAATCTTCTTCCCCTCCTTTCGTCTTTTATTAAATTTTCCTTTACATCCCTTTTATTATCTCTACTCATCTACTTCAGTTTCCACTTTTCTGTTCCCCTTCTTTTCCTCCTGTCACACTTCCTTCCCTCCTCTAGTTCCTATTAATATTTCTTTACAAATTTCTCTTATTCTCTATCCTTATCTATTCCATCTTACTTCCTTCATTTTCCTCTTGCAAATCTCTTATTCTGCTTTCCTTCCCTCTTTCAAAGTTACCTTCTTCTTTCTGTATGTCTTATTCATTCTCTTTTACAACGTCCCTCTTATTTACCTATTCCCACCTATTCTGCCTCAATTCAGCTTTCTCTTGCAAATGTCCTTTTTTTCTGTATCTCTTTCTCTTTTCAAAGTTATTTCATTGGTCAATATTTTCTTTCATTCGTACAGTAAAATAATATAATTTCTATCTTTGCTTGCCTGTTTTGCCTTATTTTGGCTTTATTCCCTGATTTCTATTCATTCTGTATCCCTCTCTCCTTTCAAAATTATCTCCTGAATTTAACATCTATTACTACTTTATAACCGCTATTATTTTTGCTTACCTGCTCCACCCTGATTTGTTTTTCTTCTATAAACATTTACATTCTATTCCTTCCTTTGATTCGGTCTGCATCCTTTAACCTTTATTTCCTTTCTCTAGTGTACATCATCTATTCGTCCTGTATAATTTCTATCATCTTGGTGTTTGGGTTCTTTTGTGAATTCTGAGCTGTTCTGTATTTTTTTTTTTTCTTAATTTGCCTCTCGTCTTCACCTATATCCATTATTTTCTCCACGACCTGCTGTTATTATTTTTCGTTCATCTATTTTGCTTTTTAGTTTTCTCTTACAAGTATATCTCATTTTTACACTGAATTTCTCTTTCATTTACTTTCCTTCTGCATCTATTTTTATTTCATTCTCTTCTACCTTACTTTACCTTTCTCTCTCAAACGTCTATCTTCCGTACACCGTCTACCCCTCGATTTACCTTCCTTCCTCACCTTTCCCCATTCTCTTTGCACCTTACATACCTCCGCCGGCATTTCTCTCCCCCCACTCACATACCTTTCCAACTGTAACTTACTCCTACCCTCCCGACCGCCGCCCGAAGCAGTAACTTTCTTGCCCGCGTGGTATATTGCCCCTGGTCACTGCACTTGCTTTCCCAAAGGTGACTCTTCTCCAGACTAACTCCTTATGCTCTTTTTTTTTTTTTTTCTTATTCTTACTCCTCAACTTTTTACTATGTGGTTTCAAGCGTTCATTTTCCTTTTTCCTTTTAGCTCTTTTCTCCTGCAGTTTTTCTCTTCTCGCCTTTACACACTGTACTTCCTTACCCGAGCATCTCTCTTAATCATTTCCCGAGCAGGTAAATTGCAGCCTGCGCATTTTCATCCCCTTACGTCTCCTTCTCACTCTCTCCATCCACTCTTCACTTACTTCCCTGTCTACTCTCCCTCCGCTCCCTGTAATTCCTCCCCACTGCACCTGTCTCCCCCGTCTCACCTGTCTGGCCTCCTCCTTCCCCTTAACCTCTGCCTCCTCGAGTAATGAGGGACGGTAAGGGACGGGATGTCGTGGCAGGTGCGCGCGGTTCCTTGCTAGACTAGCCACGGGGTCTGAGGGCCTCCTGTTACCGAGTTCCAAGGACGCCTCCACCTGCACCGTCTGTATGTATGTCTGTCTGTTAGCTTGATTATACATTTCGGCTCGATTTGGCATGATCACTCGACGGTAATGTGCTGTCCGCCTTCTGTTTATTGTTTGTGTGTTTGTGTCGCTTATCATATTAGTCGTGTATGAGTCACTGCTTACGTTACGAACAAATATATCTATATATACCTGCCTGCCTACACACACCCACGCATGCAAGCACCACCATAACTTTTCAGATAGACAGATTTCCTTAAGAATCATTGTACACACTACGTACAAACACACCTACCTATACCTACCCATCTACACACACACACACACACACACACACACACACACACACACACACACACGTACACACTAGCATAACATTAAACAGTAGTCGCTTGTAATTCATTGTATATCTACCTATCTACTTACAGTTACACACACGCACGCACGCACACACTAGCGTAACTTTTTTTTCCGATTGAGACGTGTACACATCAGAACACGACACGATGCATCCTTCCAGGCCCTCGGTGCTTCAATCACTCCTAATCTCAGCCTCGCATAAGCTCCAGTCGGCAATAAACAACCACAGCGATGCCATCTCGTCCCCGCCACGCCCCGCTCATCCAAGCAGCGCAGTGACGAGTTATGGAAGCAGCGGCACGATAAGAAAAAGGTTATGAGGCAGTGAGGATGTGACGGTATGGTGGAGGGAGGGAGATAAGAGGGTTGGAAAGATGAGGTAACGAGGAAGCTGTAAGGAGATGAGCGGGGAAGTGGAATGCCGGGCTTGGTACACAGAGAGCAGAGGTGAAGCGGAGGAACTTTATGGAATGTAAAGTGTGGCAAGAGATACACTTTACATACTTGTTTACATTACACACATGAAGAGCAGTCAAGGGTACAAAAGTAGAGGAAAGGCCAGGTAAGACTGTCGCCTCTATAAAAACATCACAATACAAATCCTTTCCAATTCGAAGAACAGTCTAATTACGGGAATGTCAAGATAATCCTCTCCTGACACAGCTCAAGTCGCAGGAAGGAGGTACACTGACGCAGGCAGAGCTCCAGAATTTACCAGTGAAAGGAATGAAGGAGTATGGGAAGAAATACACTGAATACTTTCATGTAATCCTCTGCCCGCTATGCAGAAACGCTTTGTTCTCCCACCACTGCTATTCTTAAAGGCCACAGAGATAATTAGCAGGATTCTCAAGAGTGTTTCTGCCGCTGGTAATGCATAAATGCTGTTGATCTGTCAATAGAACCATAAAAACACCCTTAAAAACCCGTGACACTTGAACTAGAACCTATTGAAAGAAGTCGAGGTGCGAGCAGAAGTGTTTCAGAATATGGTCCAAGATAGGAGCACAGTTTTGCAAGACACCAGTGACAACAGAAGGAGAGGCACCGTAATATAAACCGATTAGTCCTTGAAGTTTCATTTATCCTCAGTAAAATCACGAAGGGGTTACCAAAATTATATAACGAGTGTCATACTGTCGTTAAAACTGAAAGGACAAAAGACGCAATGACAGGGGAAGATCAGCGAAGGTCAAGGAGTGGAGAGAGAGAGAGAGAGAGAAAAAAAAAAAAAGAAAGACTATGTGGAGAGAGGATGTAAGAGTGAAAATTGAGTGGTTGACTGAAGGTACAGGTCGGATAATGTATCTTGTCTCCTTGTATGTAATCTGTGAAGTGCATTACAAAACAGACGAATATATAAACACGTAAAAACAGACTCTCTCTCTCTCTCTCTCTCTCTCTCTCTCTCTCTCTCTCTCTCTCTCTCTCTCTCTCTCTCTCTCTCTCTCTCTCTCTCTCACAACACACCCTCATAAGAACATAAGGGAAGCTGCAGGGAACAGTATGGCCTACACGTGGCAGTCCCTCTACTCAACACACCTGCCTATCTCCACCTCTCATCATCATCCACGCCTCTGTCTCACCCCTCCGGCAGGTGCTGGTGGAGGTGGTTGCAGCGTTCAGCCAGGCAGTCAGTGGCGGCCCTGACCTGGGATTCCACGCCGGCTCGCACTTCCGCCAAGAAATTAAAGGTACATATGTGTGTGTGTGGTGAGAACGAGAGAGAGAGAGAGAGAGAGAGAGAGAGAGAGAGAGAGAGAGAGAGAGAGAGAGAGAGAGAGAGAGAGAGAGAGAGAGAGAGAGAGAGAGAGAGAGAGAGTATTCATTATGCTTATGAAAAAAAAAAAAACAAATATACAAAAATACCAATTCATTAATTAACTAAATGTACAGTAAAACCATTCCTTTCTTCCATAAAATTATTCATTGTATCTTTCACCATCCCTCACCCTAATACATACTTTACAAACCTACCTATACTCCTTTGTACACACTCCCTGACACACCATTCCACCTAACTTGGCAGAAAATGATGGCCTGACGCGAGGAGAGTATGGCTTTAGGACGCCCGATGGTTGCCTGCATGTGGTATCCTACGAGGCGCATCCTGTGAGAGGCTACAGAGTCCTGGGCAGCAATAAAAGGGACTGCAGTTACGTCAGTGAGTCCTAAACCCTTTGTGCGAGGTCTTGAGGTGCTTTTGTGTTACTGGAGGGGACGTTAAGCACATGGATATGGGTGACCTGTGCTGGAAAATAAACACAAGGGGAAACACGTACATAAGCTATTCCTGCTTCAGAATTTTCCTGGCCGTTATTCCATTCGCGTGTCTCGTTTCTTTTTGTTTCGTTCAAGATTTTGCCGTTTCGTTTCCGTGACGTTGAATTGTAACTTAAGTCTGGCGGGGTGAAAACTTCTGACGTGTTAGTAATTTTCTTGAAGGGAAATTTTACTTTTACTTTTCCTAAACCAGTTACCACAAGACCACCACCAACCACGAGACGACCACCAACCACGAGACCAACCACCACTGGAAGGACGACCACCACCACCACCACCACCACCACCACTACCACGACCCCTCGTCCCCTCATCACCACCACCTCCACCACCTCGTTGCCCAAGCTGCAGCCTATCGTGGACAATTCCATCACAACAGGTAGGAACAGGAGACAGGTAACGCTGTACAATACAACACCAATTATATAAACGGCCAGTTAATGAATCTACCAATCAACAGAGGCGCCTCAAGCCAAGCAGCTGCAGCCCGGCCCAACATTTATAGAGGTGGAGGAGAAGGACACCAAGCCCAAGCCCCTGTACACCTTCGGCTACACCACGTCCACGCACGGCCACACGGAGTCCGGCCTCCCTGACGGCTCCAAGAAGGGCGAGTACTACTGGGATGGACCTGACGGCTACAGGCGCATCGTTACCTATGAGTGAGTAGGAGTGAGGAGTGAGGCGAGTCATGTGGTTGAGCATTACACAGCACAAGCACATGCATGAGGCCTTGGTGCAGCGTCCACTGTTTAGGCTAAGCAGGCTCATCCTTTCACTTCACCTCCCCTGAAGCTAATGTTGTTTTTCTTCCTGATTGTAATTATCTGCTACTACAAGGTTAATGTTTTTTGGTTTAGTATGTATATTAGTGTGTAAATTTGTTTCTTTCTTTTTATTATAATTGACTCCCATCTTATACAAGGTTATTTTTATTCGTTGGTCAGTGTATAATTGTTTTCTCCTGAGTATAATGACTTATAATTAACGTCAAAGTTAATAATCTGTTGGGAAGTTTTCTACGGTAAATGGTAAAAAATTTTTGTGTGTGATGACAGTTTACAGTTACGCGCTTACTAGTGTGTGGATTAATTTTGTATGGTAAGTGGCAACATTCTGACATTCTTAATGCAAGTGTTAGTAATTTGGACATTCTAAATAAGCGCTGACGTTACATGTAAGTACAAACAGAATTTCAAATGCACTTTCACAAGACCACGCATTCATTTCCTATGTCAACTGGTAATATTCTGACATTGTAAAGTGTTAGTAATCTGGGCAGTCCACATAGAAGTGTAAGCAATGGATATACAAAAAAAGAATCTCAAATGTTCTTTTATAAGATCATGTAACTACAACATTTTCAAGGCACAGTCTCACTCGATATTATCTTATTTTGATTCTTTATCGCACACAAATATTTCACTTCACACAGGGCCAATGAAAACGGATTCTTCCCCAAGTTACGAACAGTTAGGATCCCTACCACCACAACTACTACCACTACCACCACCACCACCACCCCGCCACCAGCTCCCGGGCCAGTGGTGAGCAAGGACCTGTTGGGGGAGCTGCCGCCGCCAGCAGGAGGATGCCCTTACTTCTTCTACTACAACACCAGGTGAGATAAGGACGGATTAGACTGGCAACCCAACTGTCATTAAGAACACGAACTTATCTTTCAACAGGCACCAGTTAAGTTACCTGGGGGGTTTGGAAGGTGTTTTCATGATTCTGGTGATAGTTCAATTAATATTCCGCATCGCCAATAAGGAAAACAGTCTTAAGGACACGACTAATCTCCCCCGTGGCCTTCTAAAAGAGTCCCGGTAAGAGATTGAAGCGTTTAAAGAACACGAAAACACAAACCACAAGTCCTCTCTTGACACACGTGCTAAGAAAAGTCATCAGCTGTACATACATAGATGACGCAATCTATAAAATGTCAATCTTTCCATATTCTTTTCTGGTTTGAGTTTATTTGCGGACTTATCTATACACTAATAAAACATGTAACTTTTAAGCAATGTTACTTCCGGTGCAATAAGTCACCATGAGCGTTTTCATTTCAGATTTACGCGTTAAAAATACAGACATTCAGAAATATTAAAAGCCCCCCCCCAAAAAAAAAATAATAATAAATAAAAATAAATATATAAATAAATAAATAAATAAATAAATAAATAAAAAAAAAAAAACAGCTCATGACTCTATATTGGAGATTACCTGGGTATACATAAACACTTACACATTGTCAGCAAGGTTCAGACGAAAAGAAAATAAGATTCTCAACTCGAAGAAAACGATGACACGACGAGTTGAACGCACGGAGCTTCAACTAATCCTAATCCAAACATTTCTTCTTGCTTCTCTGCTTTTCTCGTCTCTCCACCGCCATGACTCAACACAACCACTCTCTTGCCCCGCCAGAATGAACTACCACTGGGAGCGCTGCCTGGAGAACCACACCAAGGTCGGGGGAGTACGGCCACCTGGGCTCTGACGGCTACGTGCACAAGACAGAGTACCGGGCTGACATCACGGGCTTCCACCCCCGCCTCACCAAGACGCCGCTCACTCCCCAGCAGGAGAACGTGGTGGCGCAGTACAGGGAAGGGGCGTTCATCATCCCCAAGGTCAGGGTGACAGTTGATATCACTTTTATAATATATCACCTAATTACGTTTTTTTTTTTTTTTTCTTTCATCAGATTACATTACATTTGGGACTGTAACGTGTAGGTCTACTGGCTGCTTGTGGCTTTCCTTATGTTGCTTTGTTGAAAATGAGAATTACTGTTTCATTAGGAACTGGCACATTATTTCTAGTTTTGTTGCCTTTGACCACAGTCCCTCCCACATCAAAAAAAAAAAAAAAATGTATAGGGACATAAGAACATAAGAAAATAAGGGAAGCTGCAAGAAGCCATCAGGCCTACACATGGCAGTACCAGTATGAAGCATACCTACCTATTTTCACCTATCATATCCTCATAAATCGGTCTAATTTTCTTTTAAAGTTCCCTAATGACTCAGCACTAACAACCTGATTACTGGGTCCATTCCATTCATCTACCACTGCGTTTAAGGGACCAATTCCTTCGCATCTCTTTCTTGAACATAATTTTTTCAAGCTGGAACCCATTACATATTCCTTGTTCTACATTACACTTCCGATATCAATACTGTCATCATTCTTAACATATCATGCTCTTCAAAGCTTAAAATAACTACTGATATCATCATTGCTATATAGTACAATACTTCGCCACGTGTTAAATGTTTTGTCTTCTTTTCATTTCATGTGAGGACGCTAAACTTGACTGGCTTCACTCCTCCACTCATTTCCCCTCAAAATCTCCCCTTCCGAGATGTTATCCCTCGCGTCCTTCTCCTTTCCTCATCAGTGTAGCTCACTTTCAATACCAGGACAGATATTCTGGTAACTGGACCGCCTCGCATCTAACACAGCAAATAATTGAGATAAAGAAATAACTTAACCTAAATACTAGTAGTTTACATAGATGTGCAGTACGTTATCAAGGAGAGCAACTAAATATTCTCTCACACAACTGAATCAGGAGAGACGAAACACGGATCTTGAAACGAACACAGTAAATAATGAAGAGGAAGAGAAATACCTTAACTTAAATACCACTTCATTCTCTCCCACACAGCCGGATGAAGAGCGACGAGACACGGAGAAGCGGATCCTGGCCTGGCTGGACGAGAACCGAGAATTAATAGAACAACCGCTGAGGTGAGCCGGACCCGGATTCGAAGCCCCCTCATGCATCTCTCGTCCCATGCAATTCCCCTCCCCCCCTCCCCGCCATTACGCGCCTAATCATACCGCACATCCTCCCCCTTTATACTTAGCCTTTGTTATAATATATCTAGTGTTTTTATAGAGGAGTTTGTGTTTGTGCAACGTCGTGTAGGCCGGTGTGTTGTTGAATGCTTCAGTCTGAGGTTCATTCTTGAGTCTCGGAGCATCGTGAAGTGTTTTGTATCTTAGTCATTTTGGTTAGTGACTAATTGTGTGTTCCTTGCTTTAATTGTTGTACTGTGCTGGATATTATGAGGGATTATAGTCATTCTCTCTCTCTCTCTCTCTCTCTCTCTCTCTCTCTCTCTCTCTCTCTCTCTCTCTCTCTCTCTCTCTCTCTCTCTCTGTATATGTGTATTCTATAAATAAAGGGTGTGAAAAATGACAAATTTATTTCGATTATGCTTCCTTAATATATTCAAATCTTCTCAAACAATGTCTATACTATGTCCATGAGACAAAGGATACTGAGTCGCCAATATTTGCTGATCTCCCGAAATTTATATGCATGTTAACTTTAAGTAGTGATGCGCAATGAGGTTTGAGAAAATGTACTCCAATTGCTCTAGTTTCAGAGTATAAAAATTGCTATAGTCACCCTTTAATGCACACACTTCAAATTCACGCTAACAAAGAAAACGTCAATCAATCCTATTTTTAACCTATACTGACCTAAAACTTAAAGGTAGATAATGACTAAGGATAAAAGGGATGAAATAAGAGTATACCTGGTTTTATCTGACGGAACCCAGTGAAGGTTGCAAGGGTCAAGAGGGACTGAATAACTGCATGAATATAACGTTGACCTAGCCAGGCGAAATAAAGCTCTGAGTCATACTGATAATGCTGAGATACCTTGTCACTAGGAAAATTCTCAGTGACGCACCCTTCAGATGGCGTGACTAAGGGAGAGTCGCTGTGACGGCCACCTGCTGCCTCCCTACCACTGTCCTGAGTTTGATGCTACTTGAATTGTTCTTATTTATTTAACTACCTACAACTTTTCAGACGCTTATTTTACTGTTGCAGTCTGTTAACCTCTATTTGCTACGTCACAATCACAATCCACTTACAGATTTTCTTTTTATTTCTACAGCCACTTCCGAACATTTTTTGCTGATTATAAGTTGGAGAATCAATGCATTTCTTTATTTATTTATTTTTCTTTCTGGGAGATGTTTCATGGTTAAGATTTTGCGTAATGTTACAGTGTTAGTTGGTGCACATCCCAGTGAAAGTATTGATTAAATAGTTAAGTAGACTAGGAGAGACAAAATAAACCTTGCATTACCTCATTGTGTAATCCATGCAAGTAAATTCTAAGTGTTCTGGATGTCAACAACGACAGTGAAAGGCTTAATTTGCCAAAAGAGCACAGCAGGCACTCATTCCTACTATGCCCTGTTAAAGAATGATTTAGCCTTGAGCCATTATCTTATCCTTGGTTATCTTAATTCAAACATACACTACAGCTGTTACTGATTTAGGCCTACATGATATTAGATAACTTATGGAATGGGGAACGTACTACATATACGCAAACAGTGAACAGAACATGTAAATAGTAAATATATGCAAACAATGGAATAAAGCAAGTATAGATATGCAAACAAGAAAAGAACACGTAAAGAGATGCAAACAGTGGAACAGAACATGTATTATTGACAAAAAACTCTAACGTTGTATAAATTTGAGCGATAAAAATGCAAAACTGAGTGTGTATCAGTTTTTTTCTTACTTTGGGGATTAATGCTTTTTTAGGATGTCAAAATAGTTCACCCATTTTTTTTTTTTTTTTCATGCATTTCTTATATACCAGGTTAGAATTTTCCTAGTAGTAAGAAAACAGAGAAATTGAACAAGTACATACAAGAAAACTGCCCCTCGAGTTTCTGTACTTCGGAAACCCTCAATACTGTTTCGGTTCGAGCGGGTATTTGGATCAGGGAACACTTGTTTGTAAGCCAGGATCGATGATGATGATGATAATAACAATAACAATAACAACAACAACAACAACAACAACAAAACAAGAAAACAAAAGAAAAAAAAAATAATGATGATGATGATGGTGGTGATGATGATGATGCGCACGTCACACCACACTTAAGGCTTATCAGTGGGCGTCACACTTATCAACTTAGATATTGACACGAGATAAGACAGACCCAATACTATCCACATCTTTCAGGGCAAGGCGCTCATCCAATCCCTCCAACACCATACACAAACACACCCTCCCACCACCACCACCACCACCACCACCACTAGAAATCACCACACTCACCACTTCACCACCAGCTGTTCCTGCTCACCACTATCTTCTCCCCACCGACTTTCAGCAGAACCTCGACTTCTTCATCAGTGTTTTTCTCAGTGCCAGTAACAAAGGAGGACTGTTACCTCAGCACCGGCCACGTAATCCAGCACATCTGTGAATTAAAGGTATGAGTAAGCCACACTAAGAGAGAGAGAGAGAGAGAGAGTGTGTGTGTACGAACAGAAACATATGTGAGAAAAAAAAAAGTCATATGAGATTTTTGCATATACAAATGTAAATAAAAAGTGTTCGTATCTATAACACTAAATTTACATAAAAAAATCTATAGGAAGATAAATAGAACGAATAGAAAACTTAATGGCGATCGAAAGAAAGAAAATAATGAATCGTGTGTGTGTGTGTGTGTGTGTGTGTGTGTGTGTGTGTGTGTGTGTGTGTGTGTGTGTGTGTGTGTGTGTGTGTGTGTGTGTGTGTGTGTGTGTTAGTTAGGCTTGCATGTGCTAGTTTTTTAGATTTAAGATGACAGATGGTTCAACTTCAAAAGAACAGATGATTTAGTTTCTAGAAAAGATAATACAGTTTAATTTCAAGAGGACGATGAGTGAAGATAACCAACAACTCTTCCACCGAGGTTAAAGGTTGAGTGTTCCAGCATTATCAGTAGTAATGGTGGTGGTGGTAGTAGTAGAAGTAGTAGTAGTAGTAGTAGTAGTAGTAGTAGTAGAATGACCAGCAGTAACTAATCAGAGAGAGAGAGAGAGAGAGAGAGAGAATGGTAGTATTCATTATGACAGAAAACGGAGGCTAAGGGTGAATTTAGGGTTAACTACCTCAATTTGAGATTGTCCACATTTCGCTGCACACCGCCACATACTTATACAATATACTTAAAATAGCAAAAAATATGAATAAATAAATAAATAAATAATAATAATAATAATAATAATAATAATAATAATAATAATAATAATAATAATAATAATAATAATAATAATAATAAATAATAATAATAAACATGTATTGAAGCACTAACAAATCTCACCCTTAACAACACAACTCCAGCAAAACAACTAATGCATTTCATCACAAACAGTAATTTCGTAAACCAACTGAAACACAACATAATGAATCTTTTCACTGGTATAGTTACACTTTGTTGAAAATAAAAGCACTTGAAAAAAATATTTGCATGGCCACTTAGAAGAGAAAAGAGAACTGAAGGTTATTTATTGTCTTTATCTCTTTACTTGTTTGTTTCTTTTCTTTTATAAGGTATATTTAGAGTTTTAAGAGACTTTAGTATAAAATAAGTGTCTAAAAAGTGATACAGAAACATAAGAACATAGAGAATAAGGATTGGTGCAAGAAACCGTTAAGCTTACACGTGGCAGTCTCTAATGAAATAGTTTTACCTGTTTTCACCTATCAACATCCACAAATTTGTCTAATCTTTTAAAGCTCCTAATGACTTAGCAATAACAACCTACTAAGTCAATTCCATTCATCTACCACTCTACTTGAGAACCGATCCCTTTTTAAAGGTTTCTACAATCTAACTTTAACATTCTTGAACCATTATTTATTGTTCTATCTTGACCACTAACCTTGCAAATGTTGCTTATTCCACCCTTGTCATATACCCTACACCACCTATACCACTATGTAATTATGAAAAAAAAAAAAGTTGTCTAATGAAAGGGTTAGTGAAAGGGTTAACACCACTGAATAAACATCAGCAACTAAACAAACGCAACCAGAGTCATTTCCTATTTCACTCCCATCACCTCAACTCTCACCCCCACCATCCTCACCCTGACGATCCAAACAACTTCACTTAAACACCTAACCATTAAAAACTCCAAAATAATAATATCAATCACTCGTCACTTATCACAAGACATAAGATTTGATAACTAATATCATTTTATCTCACCATTTTCCTTTCAGTATTTCTCTCTACTCTCCACGACTCTTGTTACCCTTGCACCAGTTCCCCCTTACGCCTGTCGGAATGCCCAGCACGGAGGAAAGCTGCCGGAGTGCGGAGATGGACAGGTTAGCGAGGGAGGAGCTGGGAGAGGAGCCAGCGCAGAGGGAGAGGGATATTGAGGCAGTGAGGCAGTGGCTACTCAAACAGCACGGACTTAACGCCAGGACAGGTGAGTGTGCTGATTGGACGTGTTGCTTTACAGGGAGGGAGGGAGGGAGGGAGGGAGGGAGGGAGGGAGGGAGAGAGAGAGAGGTAGATGGATGGATGGATGGATGGATGAATGGATAAAGAGATAGATGGATAGGCACACATAAATACAGATGCAAATATAAAAATACTGATAGATAGGAAGATATATGGATAGATAGATAGACAGACAGACAGACAGACACAGACAGACAGACAGACAGATAGGTAGGTATGTAGATAGATAATTAGGTAGGTAAACAGATAGACAAATAAACAAACATAAAAACATTACTTAACACATATTCATAGCTTATACCTTAAAAAAAAAATTGAATACGCACAATTTTTACCAATAGATTACCACATACATAAGACGTTAGATATAGATAGACACAAAAATAAACATACAAACAAAGAGACAGAAACTGATTGGCTGGTCAACTGAATTAAGCCGTCATCAGGTAAATCCCTTGCCTGTCTGTAGAGATATACTGCACAGGTGATGCAGTACGTGTGAAATCTGAAGTCTTATTACCTGCTATATCAAGTTAAGTGGTATAATGTGAATAATAATTTAAAACCTCGTCTACAGAGTGGGAAAGCCTAACATTAAGTAGATGGTGGTCCTTAACGAAATTAGTAAGGCATATCGATACATCGGATGATAGGAAAGTTAGTGAGAATTGCTGTTAAAACTTTGTAATGGGAGTAGAAAAATAAATATCAAGTAGGTGATGTTCTAATAATTATATGTATGGAATTAAAAGGCTTATTGAGGGCTCAGGAATGCATGAAATTGAAAGTTGGTCTGAATTAACGACTTAATCTTTTCACTGCTGCCATAAAGTGTAGCACCTGTTTTTACGTAAGAGGGGACTCAGGCCATGGGCAAGAAAAGGGCCACAAAAAAGGCTCCACTAAAGTTGCTAGTCCCCCAAAAAAGTGCAGTCAGAAGGGTTATCCAAAATTTGAGGATAAGTGTCTTGAAACCTCCATCTTTAAACGTTTCAAGTCAAAGGCAGATTTCAGTAACCTTACGCAATTTCACTGAGACAAAAATGACATTAGGAATAAGAAAATGTTTAAACTTCTCGACCACTCCTTTTCCTGCTCATATACACTAGTTGTAAGTTTGCATCTGACCACTTCGATTAACTTGAGAAGGAATAACAACCAAAACATTACATTCCAATCAAAAACATAAGAAAAAAAATAACTTCTGTAGCTCGAGTCGTTAGTTTGACCAGTCGATATGAAGAACAATTTGAAGTCTTGGTGGTGTGTTGGGTTGTCACTGTGAGGACTAGAAATGTCTGGATTCCGTCAGGTTTGCTGGAAAGGGACAGGCTGGAGAGTGGCAGGCTGCGTGCATACCTGTGTTCCATCGTTGCTGTGTGTGGGGGTTAAAAACTTTGAAGAGGGGGAGTGTACAGTGAGGAGACTTTGTAGAGTTTTGTAACTTAGTTTTTTTATAGAGTATTACGTAGTACTCTCTCTCTCTCTCCTCTCTCTCCTCTCTCTCTCTCTCTCTCTCTCTCTCTCTCTCTCTCTCTTAGTACCAATACCCAAAATAACCCACCTTTACAGCATTATTTTTGCCACCTTTCAGCCGTTATTGTTATATGGTAATACAATCACGAGTCTATTTTTGTCTCCCTGATAACAGAAATGCAGACCTCCTATTTTATCCCTTACATCTACATTCATTAACGCGTCACCTGAGCCTCATTTTATCTGACGCTCATCGCAGCACACAGGACCTTTAACCTCCAGCACTTAGCACTACTCAGCACGTCCTGCAGCCACAGAGAACACACAACACGCATTGTAACTAACTTCTGACGCCAACAACTTTTTACAGTACCACTTCAAACTCCACATCACACACACACACGGGTGCTTCATGACGCACATAAAGAGAGAGAGAGAGAGAGAGAGAGAGAGAGAGAGAGAGAGAGAGAGAGAGAGAGAGAGAGAGAGAGAGAGAGAGAGAGAGAGAGAGAGAGAGAGAGAGAGAGAGAGAGAGAGAGAGAGAGAGAAATAAACTCGATACTCAGGCCCGTTAATAGCGAGTCAAGAAGGAGTTTTAATAGACAAGAAATGTTTATAGACAAGAGTGAGAGATGGATACAGGTAAGTAGTATATGTTCTATAGAGACATTCATGTGTAGGCCTATTCGCTTCTTGCATCTTCCCTAGTACTCTTACACTCTGTCCTTAAATACACAAGGGTCTCTTCTTACTCTCCTATCCCTTACAGACCGCACCACCATCCTGCGGTACCTCCGTGGGTGTAAATACTCCCTCGAGAAGACAAAGGCAAAGCTCGATGTCTACTACACCTCCAAGGGCGCCAACCCGGACATGTTTCAAGGCCGCGACCCTTCTGATCCCAAACTGAGGTCGATTCTTAAGATGGGGTGAGTAAGTTCCCTTAACTGCTTGATTGGCAACATTAGAGGGAGTTGTGACTTCGTTATTACCTTCTGATCGAAAACTGAGGTCGATTCTTAAAAGGGGTAAGTTCCCTTTAACTCCTTGATTGCCAACAGTATGTGTCTTGTTACTTTGTTTGTGTAATCCTAGACGTAAAAGACGAAGAAAAAGAAAAAAAAATCTGAGTGGTAATAAAAACGCAGGAAATAAAAGATTCTTAAGCGCTTCAGTTTTCTTCCGGTCAGATTTGTAAGGTCACAGAGATGATGAATTAGGTTCCCAAGGGTATTTTCTCCCACTGACAATGTACGAGTAGAATATTTGCTAAACTATCACTTAAACCTTGAAAACACCCTTGTGAACCTAAAATAACTTCCACTAAAACCTATGAAATGTAGTCAAGACAAGACGAGACGCCGAAACATTTCATTAAGAACAAGAGCCAGTTTGATTCCAATTGTCTCTTTCGAAGTTAAACTCTAAACTTCCCCTCAGAATATTTTATCAAGCCTGAGAGACCATAAGAGTCATAGGGTCGAAAATTTCACTCACAGGGTCTCTTTAGCTTCACTCCAAGCCATCATCACGCTGTTGTTTTACGTAATTGGTGTTTTTTATACAAGGCCAGGTAGCATAGGTGTCTGGAAAGCAGTTAATGATTGGTAAAATTTAATGTTGCTGTCATGCTTTTTTTTCTTCTATATTTATTATTTATTTATTTATTTTGTTTACTATTGGATTACGTGTCAGCTGTTTCCGGAATTTGCTTCATATTTTTTTATTTTTTTTTTTTTTAACACCACGGACGTTCTGGAGTTCAAAGGATTCTAATTGAGTCCCTTTTTAATCCTTCCTGAACACAGCACTTTGGAATTACACACACACACACACGCACACACACACACACACACACACACACACAGACCATTACCATTACCATCATCGTTCCCTGCTCACCACATCACATCACATGACACCATTTTTCCCCTCTTTTCCCTCCCTTTCTGCCCTAGTTTGATGGTTCCCCTGCCAGGCTACGACCAGCAGGGGAGAAAGGTCATCTTTGGCCGCCTTGGAGCCTGGAACCCTGCCACGCACAGACCCGAGGACCTGTTCAAAGCTGCGGGCATGTTATTCGACGCGCTGTTCCTTGATGACGAACAAACCACCATCAAGGGAATTGTGCAGGCCAATGACATGACTGGCCTCACTTTGGCTCACGTCACTTCGCTTCCTCTTACGCTCGTCAAACGTGTGCTCAGGGCTTGGCAGGTAGGTTCTGGGTGGTGGTGGTGGTGGTGGTGTTTGTGGTGGTGGTGGTGGTAATGTGGTAAATTATGGTGGTAACGGTGAGGATAAAAGTGATAGGTGTTTGTACTGGTGGTAGGGTGGCGGTGGGTTACTGGGTTGGCAGTGGGTTGGAGGTGGGGTTCACATGCTGGTAAATTCTCGTGGGGCAGGTAAAAATGGGTGACGCAGGACAGGTGAATGAGCGGTAAGTGCGCACAAAAAACGGTGAAGTGCAGGAATAACTTAAGGAAAATATGAGGGAATGAGACATGGAAAGAGAGACACGCGGAGCCATTTTTGAAGGAAGCGCAGAATATTTTTTTTTTTTTTTTTTTTTTTTTTTTTTACAGGAGTGCGAAAAATAGAGAAAGAAAAGGGAGGAGAGAAAGAAGGATAATAAACTCAAGTATACAAAGGAAGAAGCACCGAAAAGTAGCATAAACAAAGAAAACGACACTGATTTAGGGCGGACACAGATAAGACAACAAAAAAAAAAAAAAAAAAAACACGCTCATTTAAAACAAAGAACAATCAAGAAACGAATTTAGAAACGAAAAAAAAAACAATTACAAAAAAAAGAACGAACCCTGACATAGACAGATACAAAAATAAAAAAAAATGACAGAGAGAGAGAGAGAGAGAGGCAAAAATTATCATAAGGTTCATTTTCCCCACAGGACGGCTACCCCTTGCGACCTAAGGCGGTTCACTATGTCTACACACCCAGCGCTTTCGAGGCTCTCTTCAACCTGTTCAAGCCTTTCATGCCGGAGAAGATGAAGAAGAGGGTGAGTAGTGACGATGAGGGTCCTGTGTGGTGACGTGCGAGGCGAGGATGATAGAAGACTAAGACAAGGAGGGAAATGGTGGTGATGGTGATGAATTGGTGATGATAAAAGAGGAGGACGACGGAAATAGTAGTGGTCATTGTGATGGTGATGAACTGGTGATGATAAAGGAGTAGGATGAGGGTAATGGTGGTGGTGGGTGTGGTGGTGGTGAATCCATGATGATAATAGTGAACACAGACAATGGAAAAAACTGTAGATAAAAAAAAAATGATGAGCGATGGTGACGCGATAATACGAGTAATATGAATGATGAAAATGGTGATAGATGGTTGACTAGTGGTGATGATACGAATGATATGAACGATGATAATGGTGACGGATGGTCCAGGTGGTGATGGGTGCTGATGGTGATGGTGGTAATAATGTGATAATGATAGTGAAAATATCAATTACACTTATCCCTCCCACAGCCGCCCTCATTTGCATGTAATCGATGCCTGAGCCGCCCATTGCAATTTGTCATACTAATTAGGAAGCCGAACCAATAGGTAGGCGCGGTACAGGTGTGTGTGTGTGTGTGTGTGTGTGTGTGTGAGAGAGAGAGAGAGAGAGAGAGAGAGAGAGAGAGAGAGAGAGAGAGAGAGAGAGAGAGAGAGAGAGAGAGAGAGAGAGAGAGAGAGAGAGAGAGAGAGAGAGAGAGAGAGAGAGAGAGAGAGAGAGAGAGAGAGAGAGAGAGAGAGAGAGAGAGAGAGAATCTTACAAACAACACCCATTCCTCCACCACACACACACCAGAAAAAAAGAAAAAAAGAAATAAATCAAGTAAATAAAAAAATAAATAAAAAAAATAAAATACAGCTAACAGGAAAAAAAAAAGAATACAGGTACATAACTCTACGTAAACAACTATTACACGTGTCCTTGCATCCCTGTGTCCCCTTCAGATCCACATTCACGGGAGCGACATGGACAGCCTGCAGAGGAGTGTCCCCAGGGAGATGCTACCACAGGAGTACGGGGGGACAGCAGGGACACTGGCTTCAATTGCAGGTAAACAGAGACGGGAAGGACGCACCTGAGGAGGAGGAGGAGGAGGAGGAGGAGGAGGAGGAGGAGGAGGAGGTGAAGTGTGCTGTTGAGTTTAGGGGTAAGGAAAGGAAAGGAGAGGAAAGGAAACAGAGGTGATGGAAATAGGAAGGCATGCAGTAAGGATTGGGAGGAGGAGGAGGAGGAGGAGAAGGAGGAGGAGGAGGAGGAGGAGGAGGAGGAGGAGGAGGAGGAGGAGGAGGAGGAGGAGGAGGAGGAGGAGGAGGAGAGCGAGGAGGAGAAAAAATTAAGAATGGAGAGGACAAGGAGAGATTGTGTGTGTGTGTGTGTGTGTGTGTGTGTGTGTGTGTGTGTGTGTGTGTGTGTGTGTGTGTGTGTGTGTGTGTGTGTGTGTGTGTGTGTGTGTGTGTGTGTGTGTGTGTGTAGATGTGTGAGTGGTGGGGACAAACAAAATAAAACAGTTACGTAAGTGGCCTACTACCAACACACACACACACACACACACACACACACACACACACACACACACACACACACACACACACACACACACACACACACACGCACACACAATCTTGGCATTTCCAGTTAGTAGGAACTCGAGTGTGCGTGTGCTGAAATTGTGAGGGATGACAACTCTCTCTCTCTCTCTCTCTCTCTCTCTCTCTCTCTCTCTCTCTCTCTCTCTCTTTCAGACTACTGGGTGGGCCGAATTGATCACCATCGCGCCTGGTTCCTGCAGGACGAGAGGCACTGCGCCGATCCCAAGAGGCAACGCTCAGATTTTTCGGAAGGTTCCTTCAGAAAATTGGAGTTCGACTAAGATCTTTCTGTAGTTTCTCAGATTTTTTCGGTATATTCTCTTGGGTGCTTGATACTGGATATCCCGCATAATTTAATAAGTTTTATTTCCTCTCTCTCTCTCTCTCTCTCTCTCTCTCTCTCTCTCTCTCTCTCTCTCTCTCTCTCTCTCTCTCTCTATCGTATATCTTTTCTTACTATTTTTTATTCATATTTGAAATCTAATTTATGATTTTAAATAGTTTCTTTAACATGATTTTTTTTATATTTATTTTTTCATTCATTGTTTTTTTTTCTTTTAAATAAAGTTATTCTTTTCTTACTTCACTATATTTTTTTTCATTCTCGTTTATCAGAATTCCTGTCTTCTTAACTCTTGCTATCATTTTATATATTTTTGTCCACTTAGTTTCAGTTTTCCTCTATTTTATATTTAGTCTGTTCCCCCCTCTCTCTCTCTCTCTCTCTCTCTCTCTCTCTCTCTCTCTCTCTCTCTCTCTCTGTGTGTGTGTGTGTGTGTGTGTGTGTGTGTCTGTTGGCTGGTGTATAGTTGCAATATTTGTTCCTTTTTTTTTATCATATTTTCCTTTGTTTTCATGTTCGTCCTCGTGTCTTTTATTTGTTATTTTTTTTTCCAGCGAACGTTTTGTTTCATCTTATATTTTCCTCTCTTTTGATGTCTTCTGATTCTTTTGCTTCTGTGTTTGCTTTTTATTTTTTTTTTTTTTATCCTTTCACTTTTCTTCTCTTAATTAGGCGCGATGTTTTTTTTTTATTCCTGGCTTCAGAATGTGTGCACCTCACGTATGCAATGTGGAAGATGGAGGTTATTTTATAGGTGGATCAGTTATGTGGAAGGAAGATGGGAATTATTTCTGTGTGTGGATCAGTAGTTTGGAAGATGGACTGAATTACTGTCACGTGGATGAACTAACTATGTGGATGGTGGTGGAGGACGAAGTTATTCTCGCCTGTGGATCAGCTACGTGGATGATTATTTATGGAAGTTAATTTCGGATGTGGACTAGATGTGGAAAGTGTAAGATGTGGATTTGATGTAGAAAGTGGAAGATGAAATTAATGCCGAAGATGGACTTACTCTCACGTGGATCAGATGCGTGGAAGAGAAAAAAAAAAAAAAAAAAAAAAAAACAGGTCTCGATGGATTACTAATGGAAGGTGGAAAATTTACTGTGGAGTCATTTACGTATGGATCAGTTAGACAATAGGTGGAATATAAAGTTATCTTTACATGCGGTGCAGTTACGATTCCCTCTCTCCGCTCTTGACGTCCTTCCACCTTCCGTGCCGAGAAGCCATCCACGTGAAGGACATTTTTTTGCACATTATGTCCTTTAATTTGCTGGACACTGATCTCTCCTTTATTCTTAGTCTCTCCCCACACACAGCTCTCTTACCTTTCCTATTCTTCCTATTCTAACTCCTATTCAACTGCATGACTCTCTTCCCCCCACTCATTCCCCACTCCAGCAAGCTCCACCCCTCCTCCCTCCACCTCGCTGCACCTCTGTCACTCGGCACTCGCGACCTCATCTGTGCAACTCCAAGTAATCCGCCATAATCCTCACGAACGCAATCCACTCCTACACATAATCCAATCTGTCGCCTCGCTCTTGGTCTTTGGCTCTGCTTCACTTAAAGTCTGAGCCTTGCCGTTGCTGTTTGCTTTTCCTTTTTTTTTTTTTTTTTGCCTGTAATCTCCATCTTTTTTTTTTTTTTTTTTTTTTTGGCTTGTTCTTGCTGTGAGCTATTGTTACTGTTGTTGTTATTTTCAGTGTGTTTATTTACTTATTTTTTTTATTCGTTGTTTTCTTTCTCCTCTCCTTTCATCTTTTATTTTGGTCTTATTCATATTTTTTTTCTTCTTGTTATTGTTACTGCCGTATTTACAAATGCTGTTGTTACCGCTACTACTACTACTACTACTACTACTACCATCAACATCATTAATATTTCACTGTCTCAATTAAAAGTACATTTTTTTTTTTTTACAAATTCTCGTTTAATCTTTCAATATCAGCTTATCCAGCCACTCATCATCATGATTATCATTATTATCCTTATCGTCTGCTTTTCCCAAATTCACCTGGTTATCATCACCTGTGTGTTATTAACGCGATTCCTTAACTTCCTCTTACCTCAAGTTTTCATTAAATTATCTTCACTCACTAAGTCGTCTCACCTGTTTTCTTTGACGTAACTCATCTGGGTAATGACTTCACCTGAGCGGCGTCACCTCACCTGTAGCGACCTTCATACAAGAACTTCACCTGAGCGGCGTCACCTCACCTGTAGCGACGTTCATACAAGAAGCCCAATTAGGATGATAAACAATTGCGTGATTTTTATTTATTTTGAAGCTCTATGATATTTCTTAGTTAATATGCAGATTATGTAAGTAGTAATTTATGATGTAGTGATAGCTGTGTTGCATTATTTAACTAATGCATTTAAAGTGTGCATAAATTAATTAGAAACTGTAATTAGATATTAACAATAAATTGCCGCGTGTAATCTAGGGGAGGAAAAACTGTACAAAAAGACGAAATATATATGAAAGAAAAGTAATTCTTGCGTTATTGCCATTAATGTTATGACAATTTATATTAGTTATGTACCTAGATTACTATTCTTATTATCATTATTATTATTATTATTATTATTATTATTATTATTATTATTATTATCATTATTATTACCATCATCACCATCGTCATCATCATCATCATCATCATCATCATCATCATCATAACAACCATTATCATTACCAAAATCCTCTTTGTTATCTGAAATGATCAAGCTTCTTATTTTCACTTTCGTAATCCATCCTTTTGTTTATTCCTCTCTCTCTCTCTCTCTCTCTCTCTCTCTCTCTCTCTCTCTCTCTCTCTCTCTCTCTCTCTCTCTCTCTCTCTCAGTTATCCGTTACTTAAAATTCCTTCATTTCATGCATCCGTCTTTCTCTCTTCCCCCATCTGCTATTACCTCACATTCCTCTCTCCCTCCTTTATTCTTTTTCTCTCTCTCTTTCTCTTCATTTCCTATCTCCTCCTGTCCATTCCTCGATTTGTTTATCCTTTTTCCCGTTATTTACTAAGAGAGAGAGAGAGAGAGAGAGAGAGAGAGAGAGAGAGAGAGAGAGAGAGAGAGAGAGAGAGAGAGAGAGAGAGAGAGAGAGAGATTCACTATCTTGCTACATCTAGACAGTCACGTCAGTTTACTTATATTGCATAGGAACATTCTCTCTTCCTCCTCCTCCTCCTCCTCCTCCTCCTCCTCCTCCTACTCGTCCTTCTTCCTCCTTTCCTTCTCTCCCCCTCCTTCCTCTTCTTTCACTTCCACTTGTCTTCCTCGACCTCGTTATCCTCCACCTTCTCCTCCACCTTTACCTTCTCTCTCTCTCTCTCTCTCTCTCTCTCTCTCTCTCTCTCTGTTCGCTGGCACGTTTCTCCAGTTGTGAAATTACTTTTCCTGATTCCTTGACAATGGATAGCAGTCACGTTAAGTTAAGTATGTGTGTGTGTGTGTGTGTGTGTGTGTGTGTGTGTGTGTGTGTGTGTGTGTGTGTGTGTGTGTGTGTGTGTGTGTGTGTGTGTGTGTGTGTGTGTGTGTGTGTGTGTGTGTGTGTGTGTGTGTGTGTGTGTGTGTGTGTGTGTGTGTGTGTGTGTGTGCGTGTAAAATATGTATAGGAATAACAGTTACAATAATATATGTATAAGCTAGGGAGGAGGAGGAGGAGGAGGAGGAGGAGGAGGAGGAGGAGGAGGAGGAGGAGGAGGAGGAGGAGGAGGAGGAGGAAGAAAAAAGAAAAACAAGAGAAAAGAAAAGAAAAAAAAAACGAAAGGAAAGAATAGAAGAAGGAAAAGAAGTAGAAGAAAAGGAAGGAAAAAAAACATCCCAACAAACAAGCAAACAACAACAACAACAACAACAACAACAACAACAAACCTTTAACACCATTTCAGTTCAACCCAGACACACACACACACACACACACACACACACACACACACAGAAAGAAAAAAAGAAAGGAACAAGAAAGATGCCAATACGATGAAGAGATCAAGGGAGGAAGCAAAGGAGACGAAGCGAAAGAAAGAGAAAAAGGAGACACGAAGATGTCGATGGAGGAGGAGGAGGAGGAGGAGGAGGAGGAGGAGGAGGAGGAGGAGGAGGAGGAGGAGGAGGAGGAAGATGACAATGACAAGAACGAAGTAGTAGAACACAAGAGGAGGAAGAGAAGAAGGAGGAGGAGGAGAAGGAGAAGGAAGGATGACAAAAAGAAGAAGGGAAAAAAGTACAGAGAGAGTGACAGAGCGAAGGAACGAAGGAGGAGGAGGAGGAGGAGGAGGAGGAGGAGGAGGAGGAGGAGGAGGAGGAGGAGGAGGAGGAGGAGGAGGAGAAGGAGAAGGAGAAGGAGAAGGAGAAGGAGAAGGAGAAGGAGAAGGAGAAGAAGGAGGAGAAGGAAAATGACATTGACAAGAAGGCAAGAAAAAAAGAAAAGAAAAGGAAGAGATGAGGAACCAAAAGATAAAAAGAAAAAAAAACGAAAGTACACATAGTTACGAAGCGAAGACGAAGAAGAAAGGGAAGAGGGAGTCGCGGTAGGAGAAAAAGAGGGAGAAAAGAAGGAAAAAATGGAGAGGAGGAAGGAACTGGGCTTACTGGTGTGAAGGAAAAGCGAGGAGTGTAAATAAATGAACCAATTGGTCAGGCGTGGGAGAGGATTGAGGCGGTGATAAATTGGGAACAAGAGTGGAAGAAGAAGAAGAAGAAGAAGAAGAAGAAGAAGAAGAAGAAGAAGAAGAAGAAGAAGAAGAAGAAGAAGAAGAAGAAGAGAGAGAGAGAGAGAGAGAGAGAGAGAGAGAGAGAGAGAGAGAGAGAGAGAGAGAGAGAGAGAGAGAGAGAGAGAGAGAATGGATATGTGAGAGGTAAAATGGGGACACGAGGCAGTAAATCAAGGAATAGACGCAGACGACAAGAACTGGAGGGAAATATGGAAGAGGAGATGAAGAGGGAAGGATGAATAAAAAAAAGGAAAGTGGTGATAAAGAATGGATGGACAGACGAAGGGGAGGAGAGAAAAGAAAGGCAGAACAGAAATGAAATGTGTAGATGAAAAGTTTTTTAATTTTTGGAAGTATAGAAGAGGAACGACACGAGAAATGAGGCGAAATAAGAAAGTAAAGGTAAAATCCTGGAATAGGGAGCTTATATTTGATTTTCTTACATCTCATTACGAAATCAGAAGAGAATACGTACAAGAAAGAGAAAGGAATAAGAATAAAATATACGTTGAAAGGAAAAGAAATAATACTGAAACGATGATAACTGAGAGATGGATTGACAAGACGAAAAGAAGAAAACATCAAAGAGAAATGAAAAAAAAAAAAAAAACAGAAAAACAATAAAGAAGAGACAGAGGGAAAGGAATATAGAGCAAATAACATAGTCAAATCTTTTATATATTGATCAAGACTTCGTTTAATAATATAGACAGCATCATTATATATCTTACGTCAATCACTTCTGTCAGAAAAGCACAAAATTACAAACTGGCTAACCTAAAAAAAATAAAACCTTGCACCAAGTTTAAGTTAGAGTGCACTCGTAAATTTTAGGTGATGAATAAATGTTTCAAAATGCTTTCCAGTATCTTTCCTTGCAATCTGGTATAGTCTTCCCTAATTACAAACCATTCTGAGATCTTTCTTCTCGCTCCACGCCCATTTTTCACCATTATATTGGCTAAAAAATTGCCAAATCTATTCCTTTATTTTTTTTTCCTCTCTTGTCGATGTTTATTGAAATTTCGCTGCTTCTGGTGCTGTGACGTGTTTCATATTGCAGTGAAAGGGTTAATGTGTTTCAATCGCACGTTGTTTGGAGGATCAATATGACACACCATGACAAACGACTGGTTGCTATGTCACTTAACTGGAAGAGTTTGATCACCTTCCCTTGCACACTCTCTCCTCTTATTTGGGTCACTCCGCTTTCCTTCCCTTCCTTCAGCAATGCGGCTCAGAAATGTTGCATGAAATTATAATACTGTAGGATATACGTTACAAGAAATATCGTCCTTCAATTCACGATCAAGTGCCTGGGAATGGCATCTCCTCCTCTCCCACCTCTAATTTGGTAGAGCAAAGAGAAATGTTATTGTAATTTGGAACTGTAAGCCGTGACTGGCTGCCAAAGTCTGGTCAATAATGCAAGCACGTGGGATGAAAGTTTTGAAGTTCCTGACTTGTAGCAATGTGAACTAATTTAGCTTCTTCTGCTGTTAGTAAAAAGGATGAAAGGAGAGGTGGAAATAAAAGTTTGAGTTAACGGTGTGCATTCCATGGCTGACTTGTAAATTGCGAATAAGGGAGCCTTGGAAATTAATGAGCCCCGCAGTGCAATCAACATTTATTTTTATTTCGTAACGGAGGATTGACACAAATTTAACCTTGCAGCATATTAAAATGACAAATGATACAGCACTACTAATAATGACGAATAATTAAACTTAAAATCATAGCAATGGACGTATTTTGAAATCTTGCAACAGAAGATTGACGCAACACATTTCACTGGCAAATAAATACACCACTGCAAGTAATAACACCCTGAAAAAAATAATATACTCTTGATAATACCAATGAACGTGTGCTGCGTGCCATCAAGAGGAGTCAGCACATGAGGCACACGAATTAGCAAGTTAAAGCAGCAAACAGCCCATTAGAGACAAATATAATTGTAATACCTTCTTACCAATCAGAGTTAATCATCGTGTAAGAAAGAAAACGTGAGATGACATTACAAGAGTCAACACAGGCTGTAAAGAAAGCATGAAACTTAAGTAACAATCTACATTAGTCACCCCGTAACAAAGAAAATGTAATACGTAAGTCACACAGGATGCATAGAAAACGCATGGGTAGAACTACTCGTATTAATTCCATATGCACGGGAGGAGAGAAAAGTTTAGTATTGAGCAACGTAACGGACACAACACACACACACACACACACACACATACACACATACACACAGAACACCACCACCACTACGTTTCCTGTGAACATACAACCATTACGTCTTCAAACTCGCCTCCTGCATTTGCTGAGGCCTTAACTTATATCCTGACTTTATTATCCCATTGAGTTCCGCCCGTTTTATCGCCCCGTCCTGCCTGCTGTCAATAATTCAAGGCGCCTCCGTGAAAACCGCGTCTGCCAAATGTGTGGTCGTGTTTTGTGTGTGTGCGGGGACATGTTAATGTTTTGGAAGGAGCGATGGCCTGCTGGGTGAATGTTGTGTTTTATGTTCTGTTTGTAAGGCGATTTCAAGGGAGTACTGGTATTGTTAGTGCTCTTGTTAGTGTTGTTGTTGCTGTTGTTGATGGTGGTGGTGGTGGTGGTGGTGGTGGTGATGGTGGTGGTGGTATTATCATTCTTCTTCTTCTTCTTCTTCTTCTTCTTATTATTATTATTATTATTATTATTAGTAGTAGTAGTAGTAGTAGTAGTAGTAGTAGTAGTAGTAGAAGCAGGGTATTATTGTTATTGTTGTTGTTACGTATAAATATTGTTGTTGCTCTTGTTTATATACTATTGTTACTATTGATCACACACACACACACACACACACACACACACACACACACACACACACACACACACACACACAGAGAG